>NW_022631006.1:10767646-11292133 GCF_010015895.1 Lontra canadensis
ATATATATATATGTAGATGACAATTTCTCAGAAATATTTTTTTTCAGGATCAGCACCTTTTAAAATTCAGAATGTATAATCTTATATTTTAAAATTGCAATTGCTTAATGAAATAGTGTTCTTTCAATAAACTTTTTTAACTCACTGCTTTTAAGTAATTTAGATGTTCAATAAATTATTTTTAAATAAAAAATAAAAACAAACACTCATAGTTCCCACATAACCATTTTAAATGAAGGTACAAACTGATTTCTTTAATGAAAATTAACAGAAATACTTATACAGACACTTAAGTGGACACTGAAGGTAGCTTACAAAAGGAAAAAGTTGAAACAAATTAAGTAAATTATACACCTTTCCTTCCAAGCAGTTCAAATAATTTTGGTATATCTTTATTAATTTTCTCAATAGTCCTACATATTTAATAGAGAATTCATTAGCCCACTTTACAGATATTAAGGAGAATATGAAAAAATATTAATAGCCATAAATTACACCTTAAATTGTATTAACAGAAAGACCTGGAAATAGAATTTAGTTTTTCTCTTCGACCAAAAAGATATTAATGAAGCCATACAGGTAACTGAACCTAATTCCTCTGGCTCATAGTTTAAATCCATTTATGAGGATACTGACAAAAGGACTTTTTAGAAAAGCTCCTTAAATTTTAGAATAAAATATACTCAAAAGTTAAAATACACCACACACACACACACACACACTGCCCACTATTTTATTCTCTCCATATACCAAAAAAAAGTTTAAAAGTTCTAACACTTTGCATACACTATTCAAAATACCAGTTTACCTCTCTTTTAATAATGGGATCTGGATGGTCTAAGCATTCAATTATTGTCATCTGGTGCTGAAGAGCCAGAGTGGGATCCTGTTGGATAACATAGGTAAGAGCCTTCAGTCCTAGAAACAAAGATTACATTATACAATTGACTGGAAACAAATACCTAGCAAATTTCAAGAGCCCTCTTTGTAATTTCTGTCAGAATTATTTAATCATCTTGGAGCACCTGCGTGGTTCAGTCATGATCTCAGGGTCATGAGATCGAGCCCTGTGTCGAGCTCCACCCTCAGCAGGGAATCTGCTTGAGATTCTCTCTCCCTTTGCTCTCCACCTCCCCTTTGATGCATGCGTGCATGCGTGCGTGTTCTCTCTCTAAAATAAATAAGTAAAATCTTTTTTATAAAAAATTATCTAATCATCTTACCTAAATATTTGAGATTTATTTTAGGTGACAGAACAAATTTTCCAATGCACTTGGCAGCCTTCTCAAGTAATTCTGATTTAGGATAAATAGAATAAACTGTATGTACACATTCAAACAGAATAGCTAGAGAAAGAAAATATAAAATATCAGGGATCATGTTAAGGCATAGTAAAAGAACATGCTTATATAGAACTCACAGCAAATCAAATGAATTAAAAGGTCAGTTTTAGTAAAAAAAATCTTACTTATGGAAAATTTTCAAAGATAGGAACTTTGTGGTTTTCAGGCTTACACAGTTATTAGGATTATGCTACCACAGCACACTCTAAAGAGAATTACCTATTAATAGATAAAAATGATGAATTCATTCATGCAACAAGTATTTACTGAACACCTCCTATGTGCCAGGCATTGTTGTCATAGGATGGACACAGCCATGGAAAAAAGACAAACACCCCTGCCCTTAAGGAGCTCACATTCTAATGGACACATAGGTAATATATTCATTGTTTCTATATAAACATATATTTCCAACACTCTTTCAGTGTTTTAAAATAATTTGTTCTCAGGCAATTCCTACCACTCACACAAATAAACAATATATGTAGTTTATTTTAATACAATCATTTTAGAATGTTCTAGCATTTGCTTCAAAGTAGGACCACTTCATAAAAATTCTCAAGTCAGTTCTTTAAAGGCAACCTCAAAGAACCTCAAACCATCAACTGAACATCTTGGTAGTGTTCAAATTTGATTTTCTAATGTAGTTAAACATCTGATAAATATGACAGATGATCAAAGTAGACACTAAAATGTTTTTCAAGCTCTTTTGAAGAGCCTAAGTCAAGGAGCTAGAGGTTCACCACAGTAGAGAACCAGTGAAGTATCAATACATCCTGCATGTGCTGTGGAATCACAGTAATGAGAAAGTGACACAGACTCAGCAAACTCAACAGTTCTACTACAAGCCGAAGCACATCCAAGTGTCCTTGATAGGATCGTTTCTTCTCTAGTTCCAAAAGCCTAAAACAAAACAATCAGATACTTTTTGTGTGTATAAGACAGATCTTGAATATTCAGCTAGCTATGTCTTACACTGCTAAGTTGCCCATCAATTGATTCAAATCTAAATTTTGTATGAAAAGCTTTATATGAACCCCTTCTACAGAGAAAGAAAGAGAGAAAAGAAACCAGAAGTATAAAGTTCTCTTTAAGAAGGGAAAGGACTTTAAAGGAAAACCTACAAAGTAAGTTAATTTAACCTAAAAAGAGGGGTGCCTGGGTGGCTCAGTCAGTTAAGCGGCTGCCTTCGGCTTAGGTCTTGATCCCGGGGTCCTGGGACTGAGCCCCTCATCAAAGTGCCACTGATACCATATCCTTCTCCCTCTCCCTCGGCCTGTCACTCTGTCTACTTGTGCTCTCTCAAAATAAATAAAATCTTTTTAAAAAATTTTAAAAATCAACCAAAAAAGATACTCTGTATATTCAGATGTTGTGCTGTAAAATGTCCTCACTCTGTGCTATGAAAACAGTAGACGTTATGACTTAGTGAACTAAACAAAGAGAGGCTTGGTCAAGTGACTAACCTACTAAGGCAGGAATGGATAAACCAATACTAAATCCAGCCCTTGGCCTACTTTTGCAAGCCTGTGGACTGATTTTCACATTTTTTTTAATTGAGATATAATCAACATATAGCATGTTAGTTTCAGGTATACAGCTACATTTTTTAAACATGGTGAAAAAGGGGTACCTATGTGACTCAGTCAGTTGGGCATCTGACTCTGTTTTGGCTCAGGTCATGATCTCAGGGTCTTGAGACTGAGCCCCACGCTGAGCTCCCCGCTAAGTGGAGAGTTGGCTTGAGATTCTTTCTCCCTCCCTTTCCTCCCACTCTGCTCCTCACTCCTCCCTCCTGCTCATATTCTCTCTCTTGCTCTAAAATAAAAATCTTTAAAAAAAATAAAAATAAATGTTAAAAATTAAAGTTGTGAAAAAAACAAAAAAAAGGAGAATTTATGACAGAAACCTATGTTATATACAAAGCCTAAAATATTTACTATCTGGCCCCTCTTTAGAAAAAGTTTACCAAGCCCTT
Organism: Lontra canadensis; assembly: GCF_010015895.1. Taxonomy (NCBI): domain Eukaryota; kingdom Metazoa; phylum Chordata; class Mammalia; order Carnivora; family Mustelidae; genus Lontra; species Lontra canadensis. The sequence continues at coordinate 10,770,968 of NW_022631006.1, forward strand.
AACTAACCAGCCAGTCCTAAGTAAGACTAAAAATAATGTTTTGCAGGGGTGCTTGGATGACTCAGTGTGTTGAGCCTCTGCCTTCGGCTCAGGTCATGATCTCAGGGTCCTGGGATTCAGCCCCGTATCAGGCTCTCTGCTCAGTAGGGAGCCTGCCTCCCCTCTATCTGCCTGCCTCTCTGCCTTTGTGATCTCTCTCTCTCTCTCTCTAATAAATAAATAAAATCTTTAAAAAATAATAATAATGCTTCGCAAAAATAATAATAATAATAATAATGCTTTGCTGGTGCACCTGGGTGGCTTAGTCGGTTAACCATCTGCCTTCGGGTCAGGTCACGATCCCTCGGTCCTGGGACTGAGTCCCGCATCAGGCTCCCTGCTCAGCAGAAAGCCTATTTCTCCCTCTCCATCTACCCCTCCCCTCCACTCATGCGCTCTCACTCTCTCTCAAATAAGTAAATAAAAATCTTTGAAAAAAAGATGCTCCATTTTCTATTGTAACTGACATGGTTTCCTTTACAGATTCCTGCCATTCAAAACTCTGCTGCTATCAGATTGTGTTACTACAAAAACTTCTCATTACTCACCTAAAATCTAAACTTATTTAGATGCTTATAAAATTTCTGGAAAGCTAGTACAGGTAAAATTAATAGTTAAAAAATTGCATTTATGGGGCGCCTGGGTGGCTCAGTGGGTTAAGCCGCTGCTTTCGGCTCAGGTCATGGTCTCAGGGTCCTGGGATCGAGTCCCGCATCGGGCTCTCTGCTCAGCGGGGAGCCTGCTTCCCTCTCTCTCTCTGCCTGCCTCTCTGCCTACTTGTGATCTCTGTCAAAAAAATGAATAAAATCTTTAAAAAAAAAATTGCATTTATTAGTCAACTTAGGCATAAATGAGCTGAAAAAGAATTTAACAGGTTTTTAGATTATTTTTCCACTGGAGCTAAATTACTCTATTCCTCAACTCCACAAAAATCTGAGTATAAGTCCGTAAAATAAAATAGCAGCCACCCTCCTGGCTCCCCTCTACAGTGGTTTCAAAAAAGTGCTTCTGAGGATTTCTAAACATAAAAACACAATGCGAAGTTTTGTTTTCTCTTCCAGAGCAACCCAGATCCAAACCAAATATCAAGTAAAGATTATCAAATTAAAAATTAATAACATTCTAACATTTATGATACTCTAATTTTATCATAGGTATTTTGGGCTGGATTACGCAAAAAATTCAAAGTTCCACTGATACCATATCCTTCAGACTAGACTTTAATTTCATATGAAGTAAGTCTCTATCTACTGACCCCACTCTGGCAGGGAGATGTGGGTACCACCAATGGAGGTGGAAGCCCAGGTTCTCCACTCTGCCTACTTTGACACTTGGAGAAGCAAGGGTTCCTTGTTCTGGACAAAGTGGTGGGGGACAGGAACATCTGCTGATACTATCCTGCCTGGGAAAGAAAGGGGCATTACTTCCTAAGTACTCCCTACGTGGCCACCACCGACAGTGGCCTGAGCATGCCTGACCAGTGATGAAGGCTCCAACTCTCCATCAGGCTTCTTCTAACACCACCCCAGCAAAGAGAGGACAGGTACTTCGTTAACCCCCTATTTCTAACTAAATCCAGGCTCCCCACATCATCTCCACTGACAGTGCAAGGGAGGGTTGCACCTGGCAACACCTGGCACAGATGAAATTCTGGCTCTTCTCTTGGGCTTCTCCACCACAAGTTCAGGGGAGGGTTGGGAAGCTGGTTACACCTGGTGTGGTGGAATTCCTGGCTTCCCACTTAGTCTTTTCTGCCATGACACAGTTTGTTCTTTGTGATGCTTGGCTGGAATGCAAGACCACTGTCTAAAAGTTTTCTATCTTGCTATTTTGCCTTTTTCTTATCTTTCCTTTGGCTAGACAGCAGGCTTTTTTCTTGGGGCATTTTTGTCTGTCAGAATTTCCAGCATGCTGGCTCTCCAGTACCCAGTCTTGGGACTGAGGCAAAAAGAAAACACAGGGTACTCACTATGGTATTGTTTCTTGCATCCCAAGGTCTCTAACCAGTCTACCTTCATTTCTCTATCTTTCAGAGTCAGATGTTAAATTTACAAATAATACGCACTAAGTGGGAAAAACAGGGAAATGAACTTCTATCTACTTTTGATGGTCTGTTCCTTGTACTCCATTTTATATAATTCTCCCAATTTATTAAATAACTTACTAAAAATGTTACTCTCATCAGTACCTTGCGTACCAAACTCCCGTATCTCTGGATTTATACAGTTGAAAGTCCAAACTCATATGGCTCCCCTGAGAGGACCTCTGCAACATGGCCTTTCCACTGCTCCCACTTCGAACTGTCCATGCAGGCTGCTGGTAAGTCAATATTCTCTGAAACAGTTTTACACATCCCCACTTCTGCACCCTCTCTCATGTTCCCTCTGCCTAGACCCCCTTCTGGCTATCTGAATCCTCCCTACCTTTCAGGGCCCCATTACATCAATAAATCCTTATGTGTGTTCTCAGGCCCACAGTGATCTCTACCACCTCTGGTTATTCCCTGCACCACCCCCCACCACATAGCATTCTACCTTATATTGGTATTATGCTTTCATAAATAAGCTATTTCTTCCATTATATTGTAAATTCCTTGAAGGCAAAGATTGTATTTTACACTTCCTCATATGCTCTATATCACTTTGTACAATGCCTGGTACATAACAGTAGTCAATAAATGTCTTTGATGTGACTTATATCTTAATTTAACAGTAAGGTAAGTTATAATAATGGAACTGTCATAAAAATATGGTTTAGAAAGTATAAAGACTAAAATTCAATCAGATAACTGATAAAAAGTAATCTTCTTTTCCTTTAATTCAATAAAATATATTACTCATTGATTAATCTAGTACCAGATCCTGGGATAGACACAGTTTCTTCTCTTATGAAGTTCATAATTTAAAATCCACATCCTTAAGCAAAAAAATATTTATGTTAGCACTACTAAAGAACAGTCTACCATTGATAAAATCACTGTAAGTTATAAACCATATCAATACAAAAAAGGAGGGGGCCTAACAATGGAAAGATTAATAAAGGAAATAAATAAAAGAAACTATAAGGTTTCCATGGCAAGGTGAACACTGGACTGACAGCCTACAAAGAAACAAACTGTTGGTTTTGGTCCCAGAAATCTTAATAAAGGAAAGGTGCCCTAGTGGAGAACATTAAAAAATATTCCCTCAGGTATACAGCATTCTCCAAATCAAAGGAATGGGTAACAATGGCTAGATCCAAAAAGGGGAACTGGGTGGTGAGTAGTAAGGGTCAAAGGAGCACTTACTGTTCACTGTATACCTTTGTGTACCTTTTGAATTTTGAACCATGTGCATATATTACCTATTCAAGAAAATAAAATTAAAGCTGAAATGTCAATTACCAAAAAAAAAAAAAAAAAAAAAACCCAAAAAAAAAAAAACCAAAAAAAAAAAAAAAAAAAAATCCCAAAACAAAAAACCTTCTGTAAGAAAAAGAAAAGTAGATCCTTTTAAATTCTTACCCTACATGCTAATTATATCTCAAGCAAAACATTTTAACTTGGCTGCCTGCAAAGACTCTGGCACTTCTCTAGAGCTTCTGACAGTTCCTAGCCAAACCACCTGTGCCAGCAAGGTTCATCCTTACCTCTGGCCTGACTCTTCTCATTACATAGCAGGATCCTAGATAATACCAACTGATCATTATGCTATACACTCCTAAGGGTAGGGACTGTATCTACCTCTTTTTCCTTTAATCTCCCAGACTCAGCATGGAGAAATAAATCAACTCTTTCCTCAATCTGTACCTGGTTTACAGATCAAGTTTTTGTTCTGTAAGCCTTCAATAAATGCTGGTTGAAAAAATGAATAAACCACTTTTATTGCCTTAATTACCATTTATATGTGCAAAACATAAATCTATCCTTCAAAATTTACCATCTCAATTCCTTATGTGCATTATCATCCCTGTACTAGTCTTATACTGCAATCCTTTCTCCTTATTCCTACTCCATCTTTGTCAAGCACTTTTCTTACAGTTAAACTAGTGCAATTTCTGCCCCCTAGTCAATTCTACGTTTCTACAATCATTGTCTTTAAAGATCCACAGTTTACCACTGTCTTGAAGAACAAGTAATGGTCTTCCACCCCTACTTCACAGTATTTTACTAGATTTTATTAGATTAAGAAATGACTTCTCATTTGAGTTACTCTCTCAATGTCTCTTTACTGGTCTTCTCCAGAGCATGCAAAATTCAAACTGTTTTATTTTGCTTCTGAATACTTCCAAATACCCCAATTTCTTTACTGAGCTTTTTCAAAGTAATCAATAAAGAACTAAAGTTCCTCCCTCTGGCTATTAAGAGTGGAAATTTTTTGGTTACTTTCCTAAGTTCTCTACCCCCAAATTGCTCATCTCGTATCATTAAACTACTTTATAAAACTGTATACAACACATATATAAATATTATTATTGCATATATATATATATATATGTTATACGTCTTTGTCTATACCCTTCTCTTCCTTCAGTTGTCTTCTTAAATATCATTTTTCCAGAAAAATCTTCCTGTTCCTCCTCTCACTTACAGCTAGCTGCTACAGCACCCTATAATTCTCCTTTGTAACATTTATATCACCTGTCTTTTTCCATCTAGTCTGTGAGGTCAATGATAATACTATTTTATCCACAACTGTATTCTAAGCACTTTGCACAGGGCCTGACAAGAAACAGAAATTTAAGCAATATTTGATGACCAGTTGACTGATTTATTTGAGATCTGTCTTCCTAAGTATGGAACAGACCTACTGGGTTACACTTACAGTCAATTAGATGTTTAGTGAATACTTTCAATATAAAAACAATTTCTCTTAAAAAATGAAATAATTAGAAAAGAGAAAGATAACTTTAATAATGAATTTAGGTCAACATTTTAAACAATGCCATAATTTCAAATTATTTCTATTAGTTATCTAAGGCTTGCACTGAAAAATAATAACCCAAAGAATCATTTTAAAAATTAACATATACAATTCTTTTGGAATTTATAGTATTCTAACACACATTTTGTTACACTCCTGGAAAACACTGTTAATCATTAGAGTAGCATTTACATATGTTACCTACCATATGTGACATTGTGATTTAACTCGGCTCTTCGTAAGGATTCATCAAGAACATCATACATTAATTCACTTGTCCTGTTTAAAAGATATTTTATTTGCAGTAGAATTATAGTATTATAACTCAATAAAACAGTTTTTCAAACTTCTCTCTCTTTAAAACTGAGGATCTACAGAAAAGAAGTGAAAGAAATTCATTTTATGAACTTAATAGAACTTCACTTCTTTAAGATTCCATTTGTTCTTTTTCATGAGTTTAATTTCCTGCTTTATCAAAGCTAACTAGTCAATGGAGAGATATCTAAAGTTAATCAACTCTTTCCTCTACCTGTACCTAGTCTATAAATCAGGCTTCTGTTTGAATATCTTCATAATTTTACTTATAGTAAAATATGCTACCTGTTTCAAATTACTACTGTAAAATCTCGCATATCCAGATTATTCCAGATGGTAACCACATAGTCTTCAAAAAATATTCAAATACTAGTCTTTCTTTGAATAGCACCAGGTTCTCTGGAAAAAAAATTTCAACTTTCATTTACATTAAATATAAAGAGATCACATCTTGTGAAATGGGTTTCTATCATTCCTGTATCTTTGTGGTTACTGATTACAATTACAATAACTGGGCTGAGGTAGATACTATAAGAAAATGCAGTGCTTTGTACAGCACTCTGCCTCCCAACCTAGAAAAGTCTTCTCCAAGAGGTCAGTGTGAAACTATGGCTTCTCAACTGGCATTTCTGTTTCAGATTCAAAAAGCAGTAACAGAAAAAAAAAAAAAAAAAAAACACTACATCACAAACAATACACAGAGTAGTCTTGCAGAGAAACTACACTGTAAAACAAAGAGATCAAAATAATGTGAGGCAACACAAATAACTTGTGATGTATGTTACACCTTTTTCAGAAAATTTCTTTTTTCCAAATATACAGTTATAAAATTTAATATGAAGTGCATGTGCTTTTATTCTGTCTTGACTAAAGTGTAACTACCCAGTGGGAATCCAGAACCATATTCTAAAATCCCTCATTTTATTGTGTAAGCACTTTTTCCAGACAGTAACCACAAGGCAGACATTACAACCCTCCCCCCGACCCCAAATTTGGTAATACTACACCTAGATTACAGTCTAGTCTTCTATATTTTAAAAGCCAATGTCTGGCATAAGAGTCATAATTAACCACATGAAAATGTGGAACATCTGCAGACATGATCAAGCAACATTAATACCCTAAGACAAAGAATGCTATAAAACAAAAGAAAATATTCAAACAGACAAAAGAATATAAATATAAAAAGACTTTTCCAGTAAATTAGCTCTTTCAATTAAATATACTGGAATCCTGTTATAAAATAACATTTTTACTTGCCACACTGAGCTAAGCATGGTATAAGAAATACAAGATTTGTGTTAACAGAAAATGTCAGAGTTGGGACAAAAAAGGAGAAAATATTCTAATGTTCCACAACATCATAAGAGTTCCCCTCTTTATTCATTTCATTGGGCCTAATTCTATTCAACTGAGCTCTCTGGAGGTAAGTACTCTCTTTGTACATATGCTTTGTAACTTTGTACATATTCCCTAAATTCATCCATAAAGGAAGTAAGAAAAATAATGAGTTAATGAATTTAGTAAATTCACTAAATGCCTCCAAAGTCACTGGATCTTTTTAGACCGTAAGGTCTGGTTGCATTACCATGAAATTCATGATTTTAAAACAGAATTCTAGTGAACTCCAACTAGAGCTACACAATAGGAGAGGCTGGATTATATAAAATAAAATTAGGACAAACATTTGTAATGTGCATATCTACTCCCATCACCTCCAGTTTTTTTACTTAGGTTTCATCAGGAATTGAGATTCAGAAACACAGAAAAAGTAACATAGCAATACCAGGAGTGATACAGTCCAATTAGCTCTCATTAGGAGCTCCAGGGAAATGCAAACTGACATGACACTGACAAGGCACTAGGAGGAGCAAGAGCCTAGAAGACAATCCCTTTGTAAAGACAGGCTAAAGAATTAGAAGGTACCCAAATGCACAAAGGAGAACCATCTCTCATAAAGTCAAAACACCGATTAGCAAAATTCTTTTTAGCAAATATTTTCTTAAGAAACACATTAAGGACTCAAGCCATGGTCCTTGCTCTCAAAGGAACTAAAATTTAGTTGGGCTTGCTCTTGAACAGTTCAGGAAAAAAATTTTAAAATATGTGTGCACACACAAATATATAGAGAGTGAGAAAGAAAAATAACACAAATGCAAATAATTGATGTCTCTAGGAAAATGGTTTAACGAAGCTTCTTGTACTGTTCTTGGAACTTTTCTGTAAGTTTGAAAACTATGGCAAAATAAAAAGTTACACAAAATATATATCATTGAAAAGACACCCATAAAAATTATATTTAAAAAAAAAGAGTAAAAAAATAAAAAGAGTAACTTAGACAAATGAATTAAAATGAAGCACTCACATCCAACCAGAGCAAGAGTCAGCAAACTAAAGTCTGCAGGCCTATCCTGGCTGGATGTTTGTTTTTGTACAGTTTTCACATTTTTAGATGATTAGCTGGGGGGGAGGGAAGATCAAAAGAATATTTCACAATACATAAAGATTATATGAAATTCAAGTTTAACATCCATAAATTTTTTTGGAACACAGCAACGTTCATTCATTTATGGATTGTCCTTTTGAGTTCTACAGTAAGAGGCTTGAATGGCTGCAAGAGACAACATACAGCCCACAAAGCTTAAAATATTTATTGTCTGGCCCTTTACAGAAAGTTTCCCAATCCCTAAACTAGAATGATTAAGAAGGCTTCATGAAAGATATGGAGCCTCAGAGGTCCCTTTCTCTATGAGCAGGATTTAGATAAGCAGAGAGCCAGGATTATCCTATCCTAGCAACCTGTTATGTCCTTCCTACGGTGGTTTATTAAACATTGGGAGAATCTGATTTATGAAACTTCTAGATGACAGGCTATCAAGGTATCAAGTTTACTTAGAACAGTTTACCTTTGATCATCTTTTCCTAGAAGTCCTAGTATTCGCAAAAGCTGGATTTGTAACCATGGTGCTGGCACACTGTGGTAATTGAAATCTACTGGGAGCTTTCCTCCAACTACTTGCTTCAATATTGTTACAAAACTCCCCGTCAAGTCTTTATATCCAGATGAATTCTCCTATATCCAAAAAACAAAACAAAAAATGTTCTGTTATGTCTTATCAAATATAAAATAGACCTGGTTGAAATGCCATACAGAATCTAACTTAGATTATACCTATATGTTCACTTAGAAATTTCAGGTGCACATTTAATGAAACAGTACTCTAATCTAATTAGATTTCCTCTTTGATGAAACTGCTCTAGCTACCTGTTCCAAATCTGAATCATTCCCCAAAAAACGTCCACCAATAGCTACTTGTACCCACACAGTCTTAATCACATTTCATAATTTCTTACAATTATATCTTATATAGAAATTTTACTAGCCAATATCAGCAATTAAATCAAAAAGGGGAATGAAAGGCACACTGATAAGGGGCATTATTTCTACTTTTGATGAAGATCAAGGCCTGTTTGCAATCTCTGAACTTTGTTTGCAAAAGACTTCTCATGTAAACGATCTGTGTTCTGGGTGGAAGAGCACACAGAGTCAGGTCTACTCAAACATTCAAACCTCCCAGAATCAGTGCATCTGCCTTTTAAAAATTAATTAATCCTACAGTATTTAAACATACCTGTGTTTCTGAATGAGTGTGCTTTGATTATCTATCTGACTAATCTCTTGAACTGGGGAAATTACATACACATTCCTCAAAGTAAACATCAGATTCTTCATTGTAGTTTTTAATCTCATGATCAAGGACACCTTTTTGGAAGGGGAATAATAGCTCTTTCAAAGTTTAGTAAACATTAGAGGAAAAATAAGATTTAACATCAAATATCTATTTTATACCAATCTACTTTGGAGCACAATGCATAAAAATGAACACAATCTTCAAATCTGTAACTGTAAACTGAATTAAATAAATATGCCATTTTGTTTTATAATAGTCATCGAGTCTCTCACATATACATAAAACATACAAAGGTTTTCAGGCAATAGACTGAGGCTGAATTAGTATAAATCTATATCACCATTTAGAAAATTTTACCATACCATTCAACATTCCTTTAACATCCGACACAGTATGAATGTAAGGAGTCAACACTGTAGTCTATATACCTTGCACAACCCCCACTGACTCTCCTTATTTCTAGAAGCTCATTAAACATCTCATGAAGTTGTATGAAAGAAAGTCACTGCTTTGGGCACCTGGGTGGCTCAGTTGGTTAAGTGTCTGACTTCAGTTCAGGTCACAATCTAGGAGTCCAAGAATCTGGCCCCACACACCAGGCCCCGAGTAGGGCTCCACGCCCACCAAGGTGTCTGCTTCTCCTCCTCCCTCTGTCCTTCCCCCTGCTCGTGCTCTCTCTCTCTGATATATAAATTATTTAATTTAAAAGAAAGTCACTGCTTGAAAAACAACAAATATGGATATTTCAATCACCTCCTATAACTACCATTTTTCCATGTGTCTTTAGTAACTCAAAAAACTTAGTCATTTAAAAAACAAACTCTGTAATGTGCCTACAACTCATGCTATCAAACAACTTGCAAAAATTACTATTAAAAAGTCAGTAATAAAAACGTGAAATGTTAATTCAGCATTTTACTGAAAAATCTGAGTTTCCTTTTAATTCTGTAATTACATTTTTTTTCATAACTACCTTTTTCTAATAGCAACTGCTCAGTATCTCCTGAAATTTCCAACTTACCTTAATCATCCTAAAGTATATGTGCAAAGAAGCAGCCATGACCCCAACATCTCTGTCACAAAGTGCTTTCCGAAACTTAATGTGAATATGCTGTACTTGATTAGGAGCAATGAGATAGAATTTATATAATGCCAGAACAGCTTTTCTTCGTATAATCTCCCTAAAGATAAAAAATAAAATCTAAACAAACCATCTGACTTGTCAGGCATTTAGTTTGAAAAGACTGTAGATGAAATGATTCCAAGATAGCAGCTATTACCTTAATCTAAAAAAGAAAGAATTACTCATTTTTGTTCATTTCTTTATTCTAATCCACTAAACTATAAAAAGCGGTTATCTCCAGGAGGTAAGAGCTCAAGAGACTAAACACCCATGTTATACATTTCTGTAGTTACATAATTTTTGGTAACAAGCATGCATTTATTATTTTTGAAACCAGAACAAACAAGGAAAATAAACAAACTTTTTTTCTTTAACATATAATGTATTATCTGCCCCAGGGGTACAGGTCTGTGAATCATCAGGCTTACACATTTCACAGCACTCACCATAACTCATATCCTCCCCAATATGAATAAACTCTTTAATTCCCTAATTCCATTTTTGAATGCCCTCTCTCTAGAAATTGGGAAAGAATCAACAATTCTAACTTATAAAGGTAGTTCTGTCTACTAATATTAAACAGTTTCTTTATTAATATTGGAAATCTCATTAATATTTTACTTTCTATTATTTTTTTTTGTACCATGGGCAAGCATATTCCAAATACTTTAGGGAGGCAGGGCAGCAGAAAGGGAGACTCACATTAAAAGATGTTACTCTTCCCCTTGCCCAACTCATGTTTCAAAAATGTCATTACAATGAAGAGGAAAGCAGGAACACCTGGGTGGCTCAGTGGGTTGAGCGTCTGCCTTCAGCTTAGGTCATAATCTTGGGGTCCTGGGATGAAGCCCCACATTGGGCTCTCTGCTCAGTGGGAGCCTATCCCCCCCACCCTCTTCCTGCTCTTCCTTACACTCTTTCTCAAATAAGTAAAACCTTAAAAAAAAAAATGAAAAGGAAAGTATATACTAATCCTACACTTAATTTTTTTTTTTTAAAGATCTTATTTATTTATTTGTCAGGGACAGAAGGAGAGAGCAAGCGAGCACAGGCAGACAGAGAGGCAGGCAGAGGCAGAGGGAGAAGCAGGTTCCCTGCTGAGCAAGGAGCCCGATGTGGGACTCGATCCCAGGACACTGGGATCATGACCTGAGCCGAAGGCAACCGCCCAACCAACTGAGCCACCCAGGCGTCCCCTTACACTTAATTTTTAACAGATAATGTCTAGCACACAAGAAGCAAAATAAGAAGTTACTATCCTATATTCTATTATAATTTCCAAGGAAGTATATCCCTTGTTATTCTCACTCATGCCTCTTTCTAAATATATCTTATTTGCAGGCTATGCTGGCAATGCTCGTAACAGCAGCAAGTGTCACAAAAGTGAAGTATTTACTTTTAGGGTTCCTTAATAAGTATTTCTGTTACCTAAAATCATAGAATCTCAAAATTGAGATTATTCAATGCAATCCTACGTGTCCCACTCAAAAATACCTTTTAGAATATTCCTAACAAATGTCAAATTTAGCTTCTTTTAATTTCCATTAACAAGCAACTCACTACCTTCCTAGGCAAACTATGCCAGGACGGAAAATTCTTTTTCCAGAGAAAGCAAAAGCAGATTAACAACAGATTTGCCATCAATATTATTAATACTATGGTGCCTATAAACTATATCTCATTATATGTACTGCTATTAAGGGTTAACAAATATCAGTTCTGAGAGAGAATAAGTAAACGAGATGATGGAATGCAAACACTCAACAGGCTCAGGAATCTGCAAGCCTGGCCCTTTGTGGTGGTACTAACAACAGACATCAGGAGGGAGGAGTCAAGATGGCGGAGAAGTAGCCGGCTGAGACTACTTCAGGTAGCGGGAGATCAGCTAGATAGCTTATCTAAAGATAGCAAACACCTACAAATCCAACGGGAGATCGAAGAGAAGAAGAACAGCAATTCTAGAAACAGAAAATCAACCACTTTCTGAAAGGTAGGACTGGCAGAGAAGTGAATCCAAAGCGACGGGAAGGTAGACCGCGGGGGGAGGGGCCGGCTCCCGGCAAGCGGCGGAGCAACGGAGCAGAAAATCAGGACTTTTAAAAGTCTGTTCCGCTGAGGGACATCGCTCCAGAGGCTTAACCGGGGTGAAGCGCACGCGGGGTCAGCGTGGCCTCAGGTCCCGCAGGGTCACAGAAGGATCAGGGGTGTCTGAGTGTCGCAGAGCTTACAGGTATTAGAACGGGGAAGCCGGCTACAGAGACAGCCGAGGAGTGAGCTCTCAGCTCGGGGTTACCTTGAACGGCTCGCAGGCTCGGTCAGCTCAGAGCGTGGCCGGAGGCCAGGGTGACAGGAGCAATTGGGCGCTGTTCTCTGAGGGCGCACTGAGGAGTGGGGCCCCAGACTCTCGGCACCTCTGGGCCGGAGACTGGGAAGCCGCCATCTTCATTCCCGTCCTCCGGAACTCTACGGAAAGCGCTCAGGGAACAAAAGCTCCCGAAAGCAAACCCGAGCGGATTACTCAGCCCGGCCCCTGGTAGGGGTGATGCAACTCCGCCTGGGGCAAAGACACTTGAGAATCACTACAACAGACCCCTCCCCCAGAAGATCCACAAGAAACCCAGCCAGGACCAAGTTCACCTACCAAGGAGTGCAGTTTCAATACCAAGGAGAACAGCGGAATTCCAGAGGAGGAGAAAGCAAAGCACGGAACTCATGGCTTTCTCCCCATGATTCTTTAGCCTTGCAGTTAATTTAATTTTTTTTTCTTTTTCAATTTTTTTTTCTCTTCTTCTGCTAAATTTTTTTAAATTTTACCCTTTTCTTTTTTAACGTTTTTTAACTAGTTTATCTAATATATATATATATTTTTTCCATTTTATATTTTTTCATTATTGGTTTTCTTTTTTTATTTGTTTCTTTTTCCTTTTTTGTTTTTTGTTTTTTTTCTTTTTTTCTTTCTGAACCTCTTTATATCCCCTTCCCCGCCCTCACGATTTGGGATCTCTTCTGATTTGGCTAAAGCATATTTCCCTGGGGTTGTTGCCACCCTTTTAGTATTTCACTTGTTCCTTCATATACTCTTATCTGGACAAAATGACAAGGCGGAAAAAGTCACCACAAAAAAAAAGAACAAGAGGCAGTACCAAAGGCTAGGGACCTAATCAATACAGACATTGGTAATATGTCAGATCTAGAGTTCAGAATGACAATTCTCAAGGTTCTAGCCGGGCTCAAAAAAGGCATGGAAGATATTAGAGAAACCCTCTCGGGAGATATAAAAGCCCTTTCTGGAGAAATAAAAGAACTAAAATCTAATCAAGTTGAAATCAAAAAAGCTATTAATGAGGTGCAATCAAAAATGGAGGCTCTCACTGCTAGGATAAATGAGGCAGAAGAAAGAATTAGCGATATAGAAGACCAAATGACAGAGAATAAAGAAGCTGAGCAAAAGAGGGACAAACAGCTACTGGACCACGAGGGCAGAATTCGAGAGATAAGTGACACCATAAGACGAAACAACATTAGAATAATTGGGATTCCAGAAGAAGAAGAAAGAGAGAGGGGAGCAGAAGGTATATTGGAGAGAATTATTGGAGAGAATTTCCCCAATATGGCAAAGGGAACAAGCATCAAAATCCAGGAGGTTCAGAGAACCCCCCTCAAAATCAATAAGAATAGGTCCACACCCCGTCACCTAATAGTAAAATTTACAAGTCTTAGTGACAAAGAGAAAATCCTGAAAGCAGCCCGGGAGAAGAAGTCTGTAACATACAATGTTAAAAATATTAGATTGGCAGCAGACTTATCCACAGAGACCTGGCAGGCCAGAAGGAGCTGGCATGATATATTGAGAGTACTAAACGAGAAAAACATGCAGCCAAGAATACTATATCCAGCTAGGCTATCATTGAAAATAGAAGGAGAGATTAAAAGCTTCCAGGACAAACAAAAACTGAAAGAATTTGCAAACACCAAACCGGCTCTACAGGAAATATTGAAAGGGGTCCTCTAAGCAAAGAGAGAGCCTAAAAGTAGTAGATCAGAAAGGAACAGAAACAATATACAATAACAGTCACCTTACAGGCAATACAATGGCACTAAATTCATACCTCTCAATAGTTACCCTGAATGTTAATGGGCTAAATGCCCCAATCAAAAGACACAGGGTATCAGAATGGATAAAAAAACAAAACCCATCTATATGTTGCCTACAAGAAACTCATTTTAAACCCGAAGACACCTTCAGATTTAAAGTGAGGGGGTGGAAAAGAATTTACCATGCTAATGGACATCAGAAGAAAGCAGGAGTGGCAATCCTTATATCAGATCAATTAGATCTTAAGCCAAAGACTATAATAAGAGATGAGGAAGGACACTATATCATACTCAAAGGATCTGTCCAACAAGAAGATCTAACAATTTTAAATATCTATGCCCCTAACGTGGGAGCAGCCAACTATATAAACCAATTAATAACAAAATCAAAGAAACACATCGACAATCATACAATAATATTAGGGGACTTGAACACTCCCCTCACTGAAATGGACAGATCATCCAAGCAAAAGATCAACAAGGAAATAAAGGCCTTAAATGACACACTGGACCAGATGGAGATCACAGATATATTCAGAACATTTCATCGCAAAGCAACAGAATACACATTCTTCTTAGTGCCCAAGGAACATTCTCCAGAAGAGATCACATCCTCGGTCCTAAATCAGGTCTCAACCGGTATCAAAAGATTGGGATCATTCCCTGCATATTTTCAGACCACAATGCTCTAAAGCTAGAAATCAATCACAAGAGGAAATTTGGGAAGAACCCAAATACATGGAGACTAAACAGCATCGTTCTAAAGAATAATGGGTCAACCAGGAAATTAAAGAAGAATTGAAAAAATTCATGGAAACCAATGATAATGAAAACAAAACGGTTCAAAATCTGTGGGACACAACAAAGGCAGTCCTGAGAGGAAAATATATAGCGGTACAGCCTTTCTCAAGAAACAAGAAAGGTCTCAGGTACACAACCTAACCCTACACCTAAAGGAGCTTGAGAAAAAACAAGAAAGAAACCCTAAACCCAGCAGGAGAAGAGAAATCATAAAGATCAGAGCAGAAATCAATGAAATAGAAACCAAAAAAACAATAGAACAAATCAACGAAACTAGGAGCTGGTTCTTTGAAAGAATTAATAAGATTGATAAACCCCTGGCCAGACTTATCAAAAAGAAAAGAGAAAGGACCCAAATAAGTAAAATCATGAATGAAAGAGGAGAGATCACAACTAACACCAAAGAAATACAGACAATCATAAGAACATATTATGAGCAATTCTATGCCAACAAATTTGACAATCTGGAAGAAATAGATGCATTCCTAGAGACATATAAACTACCACAACTGAACCAGGAAGAAATAGAAAGCCTGAACAGACCCATAACCAGTAAGGAGATTGAAACAGTCATCAAAAATCTCCAAACAAACAAAAGCCCAGGGCCAGACGGCTTCCCGGGGGAATTCTACCAAACATTTAAGGAAGAACTAATTCCTATTCTCCTGAAACTGTTCCAAAAAATAGAAATGGAAGGAAAACTTCCAAACTCATTTTATGAGGCCAGCATCACCTTGATCCCAAAACCAGACAAGGATCCCATCAAAAAAGAGAACTACAGACCAATATCCTTGATGAACACAGATGCAAAAATTCTCACCAAAATACTAGCCAATAGGATTCAACAGTACATTAAAAGGATTATTCACCACGACCAAGTGGGATTTATTCCAGGGCTGCAAGGTTGGTTCAACACCCGCAAATCAATCAATGTGATACAACGCATTAATAAAAGAAAGAACAAGAACCATATGATACTCTCCATAGATGCTGAAAAAGCATTTGACAAAGTACAGCATCCCTTCCTGATCAAAACTCTTCAAAGTGTAGGGATAGAGGGCACATACCTCAATATTATCAAAGCCATCTATGAAAAACCCTTCGCAAATATCATTCTCAATGGAGAAAAACTGAAAGCATTTCCACTAAGGTCAGGAACACGGCAGGGATGTCCGTTATCACCACTGCTATTCAACATAGTACTAGAAGTCCTAGCCTCAGTAATCAGACAACAAAAAGAAATTAAAGGCATCCAGATCGGCAAAGAAGAAGTCAAACTATCACTCTTCGCAGATGATATGATACTATATGTGGAAAACCCAAAAGACTCCACTCCAAAACTGCTAGAACTGGTACAGGAATTCAGTAAAGTGTCAGGATATAAAATCAATGCACAGAAACCAGTTGCATTTCTCTACACCAACAACAAGACAGAAGAAAGAGAAATTAAGGAGTCAATCCCATTTACAATTGCACCCAAAACTATAAGATACCTAGGAATAAACCTAACCAAAGAGACTAAGAATCTATACACAGAAAACTATAAAGTACTCATGAAAGAAATTGAGGAAGACACAAAGAAATGGAAAAATGTTCCATGCTCCTGGATTGGAAGAATAAATATTGTGAAAATGTCTATGCTACCTAAAGCAATCTACACATTTAATACAATTCCTATCAAAGTACCATCCAAAAGAAATGGAGCAAATAATCCTAAAACTTATATGGAACCAGAAAAGACCTCGAATAGCCAAAGGAATATTGACAAAGAAAGCCAAAGTTGGTGGCATCACAATTCTGGACTTCAAGCTCTATTACAAAGCTGTCATCATCAAGACAGCATGGTACTGGCACAAAAACAGACACATAGATCAATGGAACAGAATAGAGAGCCCAGAAATAGACCCTAAACTCTATGGTCAACTAATTTTCGACAAAGCAGGAAAGAATGTCCCATGGAAAAAAGACAGCCACTTCAATAAATGGTGTTGGGAAAATTGGACGGCCACATGCAGAAAAATGAAATTGGATCATCTCCTTACACCACACACGAAAATAGACTCAAAATGGATGAAGGACCTCAATGTGAGAAAGGAATCCATCAAAATCCTCGAGAAGAACACAGGCAGCAACCTCTTCGACCTCAGCCAAAGCAACATCTTCCTAGGAACATCGCCAAAGGCAAGGGAAGCAAGGGCAAAAATGAACTATTGGGATTTTATCAAGATCAAAAGCTTTTGCACAGCAAAGGAAACAGTTGACAAAACCAAAAGACAACTGACAGAATGGGAGAAGATATTTGCAAACGACATATCAGATAAAGGGCTAGTGTCCAGAATCTATAAAGAACTTAGCAAACTCAACCCCCAAAGAACAAATAATCCAATCAAGAAATGGGCAGAAGACATGAACAGACATTTCTGCAAAGAAGACATCCAGATGGCCAACAGACACATGAAAAAGTGCTCCACATCACTCGGCATCAGGGAAATACAAATCAAAACCACAATGAGATACCACCTCACACCAGTCAGAATGGCTAAAATTAACAAGTCAGGAAATGACAGATGCTGGCGAGGATGCGGAGAAAGGGGAACCCTCCTACACTGTTGGTGGGAATGTAAGCTGGTGCAACCATTCTGGAAAATAGCATGGAGGTTCCTCAAAATGTTGAAAATAGAACTACCCTATGACCCAGCAACTGCACTACTGGGTATTTACCCTAAAGATATAAATGTAGTGATCTGAAGGGGCATGTGCACCCGAATGTTTATAGCAGCAATGTCTACAATAGCCAAACTATGGAAAGAACCTAGATGTCCATCAACAGATGAATGGATAAAGAAGATGTGGTATATATACACAATGGAATACTATGCAGCCATCAAAAGAAATGAAATCTTGCCATTTGCGACGACGTGGATGGAACTAGAGGGTATCATGCTTAGTGAAATAAGTCAATCGGAGAAAGACAACTATCATATGATCTCCCTGAGGAGATGCATAGAGGAGATGCAACAGGGGGGGTTAAGGGAGTAGGAGAAGAATAAATGAAACAAGATGGGATTGGGAGGGAGACAAACCATAAGTGACTCTTCATCACACAAAACAATCTGAGGGTTGCTGGGGTGAGGGGGGTTGGGAGGGGGGGTGGGGTTATGGACACTGGGGAGGGTATTTGCTATGGTGAGTGCTGTGAAGTGTGTAAACCTAGTGATTCACAGACCTGTACCCCTGGGGATAAAAATATATGTTTATAAAAAATAAAATTAAATTAAAAAAAAAAAAAGACATCAGGAGACCTGGATTGAGGCCATAGGTCTGGCATGGTGAAATTCAAAAGTCAAGGCCAACCATCATCTTTGTGACATCCACTGGCCTACCTACAGCTCTGACCCATGTTCTTCTGCATGGAGTTAGGTATGGCCGTAATGGCAGAAGCAGAGTTTCAAAAAGTCTAACTGGTGAAAGACAGGAAAGGCCAGGATTTGAAATTAGAGTACATGAGAAGCAATAAGGAAGAAATTCAGTTCTCAGAGGATTTCACACAAAGGCTAAGTATTTAATTATCACAAAACAGTGGGGATAAGGGAAATTTACATAAAAATAATGCTCTGCTATGACCAGATCAACCAGTAATTATCTAAGAAAAACTGTATTTTATTTCTAGTAATTGATTGTCTATAGCCGTCATTTGTTCTGAACACAGATCTAACATAAATAAAACATTAACAAAAAAATATTAAGAATGTACGTATAATCAAAATATTGTAATCACAAAAAAAAAAAAAAAAAAAGGAAAAAGTGATTGCAAACTTTTTCCTAGCTCTAAAGGTTATGAAGTTATGGAACTTCATCAAGAACAGAACAAAAATGAAATAACAAAACAAAACAGGGGCGCCTGGGTGGCTCAGTCAGTTAAGCATCTGCCTGCGGCTCAGGTCATGATCCTGGAGTCCCAGGATCAAGTCCCACATCAGCCTCTCTTCTCATCAGACAGCCTGCTTCTGCCTCTCCCTGCTTGTACTCTCTTGCTCTCACTCTCACTCTCTCTTAGATAAATAAATAAAATCTTTTAAAAAAAATAATAACTTGTGAAAAAGTAAGTCAAACTGATAAGGAGAGTTAAGGAATCTTATAAGATAGGATTAGCAAAATACTGTAAGTTAAGGTTTATCTGGATACATTCTGCTATAAAACAGAATTTGAACACTACAGTTTTGCCATGAAAGCAACCTCAATACACTGAAGCTCTGTATTCATAGCACTTGAACCACTACCAGATTTTTTCCATTATGTCACTTTATCCTCAAAACAACTCTGTGAAAACTAACATGCTTCAACCAACCCCACATAGCCAAAGGAAAAAGAGGACCACTGCTGATTAGTGGTAGAACTGGGAGAAAAGCCATGGATTCCTGACACTAAACCTCACTGCCTCTCAGTTTAAATTTAGAAAGCTACCTGGCATTTTCTCGAACCCATGTAAAATGAAGGATGCTGCTATTAGGGATTTTTGCATTATATCTGGCAATCAAAGGATATCCTCCACCCTGACAACATTAAGTTAAAGTTATAATAAAATTTTTAGTATAAATTTTTGTTTTGAAATATATAGTATAGAGTGGTACCCCAAAATAATTTACTTACTTAGAATGCTGAAGTTTATCTTCAATTAATGGAAGAACAGCTGGAATCATTTCTCGAGGGAAAATCTGGCTGACGATAGTAAGAGCCATACATACTTCTACCAGGTTAGTGCTCTGCAAGTCCTGACATAATGATTAAGCAAACAAAACATTCAGTGCAAATCTTGAAATTTAGGGTTAGTGAGTTCAACATTGCAATGGTCCTACATATATACAGTTTTCTACTAACTTTATAATTAATTTGTACATTCAGAACAGATCCTAGAGAAAAACAACAGCCAGAAAAGTGCATCTGACTAAAAGTCTAGAGATTTGCTTTCAAATGAAACCATAATAACAGCAGTAGAACAATGTTTCACTTAACCCCTACAACTGGGTTAAGGTCTATTACTAGCCTCATTTTACAAACTCAGAAACTGATCGAAAAGATCTTTCTAGGGGCTCCTGGGTGGCTCAGTGGGTTAAAGACCCTGCCTTCGGCTCAGGTCATGATCTCAGCATCCTGGGATTGAGCCCTTGCATCAGGCTCTCTGCTCAGCGGGGAGCCTGCTTCCCCCTCTCTCTCTGCCTGCCTCTCTGCCTACTTGTGAACTCTGTCTGCAAATAAATAAATAAAATATTTTAAAAATAAATTCATAATTAATTTTTTTAAAAAAGATCTTTCTAAGCCCATTCTGTAAGCCTGGCTTCTTCTAAAAATATCTAATTCAATATGATTGAGGTAAAATGTCAGATACCTGGAAGACTAATTTAAGACTTCATATTTACCAACATATAATACAGTACCTTTACAACTGTATTCACAAGGAGAAGCAGCAGTTCATGATTTTCATGTAGGAATAAAGAAACAGCCAAATAACCTATAAAATTTGAGGGGGAAAGTCTCATTATTACCTAATAAAAATGAACTTTTCCCAAGAAATTAAACAAAGCAATAATATATTCAAAAAATTAAGTGTCAAAGATAACAGCTACAGGTTAACTATAAAGACAGATTGCAAAATACGAGGTTCAAAAACTTCAGGAAGATTTCAGATGTTCTTTATCCTGAAATCCTTCATAATTATGTATCACAGGATATACCTGAAACAGAAAAGAGGTTCTCTGTACTAACTTGAAGTCCTATAAATGACATAAGAAATACATCTTCTATCTTATGTGCATATCTCTACACAATCAATCAAAATATTTTCTATCTTGTAATCAAATATACAACTGTTGAAAAACTAAAAGCTACCGTAGTTACTAGGGAGTTACTGGCTATTTGTTATTATTGAATGAGCCACCCACTACCATTGCATATGATGTAAATCATATATTAAGCCATAAACAATACCTTATTTTCTCAATATGAAGATACACTATTGAAGAAATAACAGTTGTAGAGGAAAGAAACACTGTCTACCACATTAAATGGAATCATTGATTTAAGTAAGTGTTTTTATTTCAATATTAAAAAGGACATCTTACGATTGAAGACATACATTAATACTGCGACAGATGCATGTACATGGACTCTAGATACTCCATGTCACTTTCTTGTCACCCTTCATTCTGATAAACATTTGTTAGACAGTTACTGGATCAGTACATTACAAGCCTCACCTCATTCAATCCTTACCACTCTATGAAGTATTATTACCCCCCAAAAGAATATGAGGCCCATAAAGGGTAACTGCACAAAGTCTATGGCTAGTACATGGTGGAGCCAGTCAGTAGGAGTTAACTCATGTTTTAATCCCTATGCTGTCCTGTCTCTCCACACAGTCTGAGGCCCTATTCCCTGACTTCCATCCTCACTGTTTTCCATTCTTCTCAATTCTTTCAGTCCTCTCATTAGGGAGTCTAACTGTCCCCACCTTATCCACACACTGTGTGTGTGTGTGTGTCTGCTGGGAATCATGGGAAAGCTGTTAGAAACCACCTATTCTCACAACCAAGAAGTAGCAGCATGACAAAGAAAAAAGACTATAACCAGGGGCAAAAAAGAGATGAGAAAAACCTTAGGGAGCATTTAAAGAGATTAGATCTTACAGACTGCTGAGAACTCATGTGATCAGCCAAGATATCACCCACACCCAAGTCACCAATATCAAGGTATGAAAAGATGAACAAATTCAAAGACCATCTCAATAAAACCTTAATTTTTTTCTGTTACAAAGAATATCCTTAACTATTTTGACTCTCAGGAAATAGGGGAGAGAATATATGGTGACTCAAAAGATGAAAAGGTTCCAGAAGAAAAGAATAATGACTATGATTATGGAATATGTTTGATATAAAAGTGTAACATATAGAATAAGAATACAAGCTTTGACTCATACATACTTGGGTTTACATTCAGGATCCATCCTTTATTAGCTATATGACCTTGGACAAGTGACTTAACCTTTCTAAGCCTCAGTTTTGTCCTATCTCCCAAAATAAAGCACCTAACATCATGTCTGATTTAATGTACTAAAATGTATTTTATTCAATTATATTTCTAAAAAAAATAAGAAGGTGTCTCCATCAGAGAAAGCAACAAAACTAGTCTTATACATCTCAGGAGAGCTGAAGAGGCAACAGCACCAGAGTGAAGACATATATAAGGTTTAACTGCTATCTTAGGGGTGCCTGGGTGGCTCAGTTGGTTAAGCAATGCCTTCAGCTTAGATCGTGATCTGGGAGTTCTGGGATCGAGACCCACATTGTGCTCCCAGCTCCCCAGGGAGTCTGCTTCTCCCTCTGACATTCTCCCCTCTCATGCTTGCTCTCACTGTCTCTCTCAAATAAATAAAAACTTTTAAATAAATAAATAAAGTTATCTTAAAAAAAAATTTCTACTCATTAGCACACATAAAAAATGTCAATACCTATAGATAAATGTCCTTCCACATGGCAATAAAATACTTCCCTAAGACCATAAACCTCAATAAAAATGACTCTGAGGTCTCTGTTAAAATAAGTTTTCATAATTATGCATAACACCTTATGCGTAATTATGAAATAATTATGAAATAAGTACAAGCTTATTCACTGCAACATTATTTACAAGAGCAAAAATAAAAAATAACCCATATGTCTACCAACAGAGACCTGATGGAAAAAACTATGGCCTATCCATCCATCCAATGAAAATGATGCAACTGTATAGAAATATGAAGATTTCAAAACAAGGTGTAGAATAATCTATACAGCCATGTTATCTTCTGCATAAGAGGGAGTGTTTGAGTATACCAGTGCATTTGCTTGTTTTACAAAAAGAAACAATGGAAAGATTAATCAGAAACTAATGAAAATGTTACCTACAGGAGTTAAGGAACAAACTGGGTAAGAGAGGTCAGAGATAAAAGTCAGACTTCTTTGATTATACCTTTTTATAAGGTCCTAACTTTTGAACAATTTTTAAAATAAAATTAAGTAGAAAATGAAAAAAATTATATGACCATCTAAGAAGCACGACATAGCAACAGCTGTACAAAATCACAGCACCAACCATTTCATATTGACTGCCTATTGTTTTCAAAATTTCCCTGCCTTTAGGGATCTTAGAATTAGTTCGAGAGCTAAAAACATTAATAAAACACTAATATATGAAAAGGCAACAACATAAGATAACAGATGGTAAAAGCCACCCAGGTGATCACAGAAGAGTAAAACTTGATTTGGAATACAACGAGGGACAGACAGCATGCCAGAGGACATTTCCCTTGGAGGGAAGAATACAACAAATCTCAAAGAGTGGAGTGAGTTTCAATAAATAGAATACTGGGTGCACCTGGTCTTAGAATCTTCCCCAAAATATCTTTCTCCTCCACCCCCTCATCTGACAGAGGTGAATATAATTTGTGAAGAACGTTGGTCCTTGAAAACATGACACTATCAACTGTTTTGAATAAAGAACATGTTGTACTCCTGTAATACTGTCACGTGTTTCCTTCTTGGATTCTGTTACACAGATGAACCTACATGAGCAAAAGATTTAAGCCCTTATTTTAAAGGATATTTCCTAATAGCCCTAAACGTTGATTAAAAAGACAAAACTTTTTAAGAGATACCTCTAATCCTCACAGCTAACATTTATGAAACTAAGAACAGTATATTTTAAATTATTCAAGTCAATTTCAGTTTTTATTCTATAAGGAAACTTTTTTGATCATTGAACTGATGAGGTCAGGCAGAATTTAAAATCAGCTTTGCTGAGATATAATTTACACACAAGAAAATGCACTCATTTTTAAGTGTATGCCTTAATGAGTTTTGACAAATACAGACAGTCATCCAACAATCACAAAATAGGTAATTTTTAATCTCCATAACCCCATAATGCTATGGATCAGTAAGAGTAATTTCACTTACAGATTTGAGTTTTTGAAGTGTTCTCTTTTAAAGCTTTGGAAATTACAAGGCAGTGTTCTAAAAACACCCTATATACTCACCATCATTGATTTTACCTAGTTCCCGGAACTTTAAGGGCAACATTAAGTATAAAAACCTTACACACATACATACCTACTCTTTTTTCTAAAAGGTTTCCTTGTTGTGCCAACTTGATTGCATGTATATAGCCAAAGGAAGCATCATATCCAAGCATTTCACAATATATAAGTCTCACCATACATTCCTTCATCATTTTCTGCAAAACAAAATATCCAGTAACTGCATAAATAAATAGAATACTTTGATTTTAAGTCTTAAATTATGTTGCAATCATTTCACAGGGAGATCTCTTAATCCTGGCACTGAAGAAATAACACATATACATATTATAAATCCATAATCTGAAGTCAAACTTTATAAATAGATGTTGCTCCAAAACTTAGCTTACCAACAGTTTTAGTAAAATTATTTTCACATTTTGTTAGTGGCAACATTATAAAATAAATCAACCACAGCTATTTCTTTTATTTTTTTTAAGACTTATTTATTTATTTGAGAGAGCAAGCACATGCACAAGCAGGGTGAGTGGCAGAGGGAGAAGGAGCAAGAGACTCTTAAGCAGGCTCCACACTCAGCACGGAGCCCGACACCAGGCTTGATATCACAACCCCCAGATCATGACTGATCCAAAAACAAAAGTTGGACACTCAACTGATTGAGCCATCCAGGCACCTGAACTATAGCTCTTCCTAATTCTAGGTGTCCCTGTGTAAAATTTGGTTATAATATGGGACACATGATCTTCAGGCAAAATTTCACCCATGGTATTATGACTTGGCTTCTAGATTGGAGCACATGATTTTAATATTCTTTGCTGAATGAAAACATCCATAAAATTCCCATAAGTTAGTAATAATTTATAAAGAAAACAATGTTTACATTTAAAAACCAAACTGCACCCAGACTTTCTTCAGAATTATTTTATTGGACATAACATGCAATAGTTTGTTTTACTGGCATTCTTTTTAAATAACTCTCAGTTATTAGTAACAGAAGGCATGATATCAATGCTACAGCCATTCCAACACTTAATTTTTTAACTGGGTCTTTCAGTATTTATAACACAAGCTAATAAGTTGTTTTAGGAGATTCTATAATTTGTTTTATTAGTATAATAATATTTGCATTCTCAACATTTATAGCAAATTTTAATCATAAATAAAAAATATAAATAAAATGTGCTTTAATATAATTCCACAGCCCATTTTAATATCTAAAAATTAACTAGGTTAGTGTATTATACAAAATACTTAGAAAATAATAACAAGTATTTTTAAGTAAGGATAATAATATTTACTAATTCATATTTATATATGTATTTATATACAAAGATATATATACACATATCATATTTATATGCATAAACATGAAGAGTTTTAAAAGAAACCATAGGAAAATCCTTGGAAAATAAGATTTAATTCAGGTCACTTATGTTTAAAATAGTAACAATTAATTCATTAGTATATTAAGACTACTAAACACTGAAAAAAACAAGGTTAAAAGATACTGAAAGTTCCTCTTAAAAGGCTTTCACATCAATTAGGAGTGAAAGTATTCATCTAATCCATTAAGTTTCATCCCTGGTTTTGTAACTTTCTATAGCATACATTTTTATTCTCCTAGTTTATGAGAAGAAAGTCCATTCCCTATTGCAGAATTTTTTTTTTTTTTACAATTTCTCTAACAAACTCTCATGGAACCTCTACCCAACCACCTCAGAGACAGACTACAAAGTATGCCCAGAGGCACCTGGGTGGCTCAGTTGGTTAAGCATACGACTCATAATTTTGGCTCAGGTTATGACCTCAGGGTCATGCAATGGAGCCTGCATGCGACTCCATGCTGAGGGTGGAGCATGCTTGGGATTCCCTCTCTTCTCTCTCTACCCCTCCCGCATCATGCTTGCCCTCTCTCTAATTTAAAAAAAAAAAAAAAAAAAAAAAAAAAAAAAGCATGCCCGGAGCTGGATAGCCATAATTATTATAAAATCTTCCATCCAAAATCTGGCTCCCTAAGTTCTACCTATTTATCTTATTTCTCCAGGTGTGTCAATTATAAAAATGGAAATCAAACAAAGTAAAAGGAAAGAAACCATTTCTGCTTAACATTTCTATCAAGTATCATGAATAAATACACAATGACTTCATACATATACACACATATACCTATCTACACACATACACATACATACATATACACACACATAAATATATCAGATTAACTATGCTGTGAAGTTCATTTGTCCAAATATTACTATGATCATAAAAGGAAATATATATTCTCTTAAGCTATAAAAATGTTATTCATGTACATGATCGTGTGTTCATGCAAAATATTCACCCTAATATTCTTATTAGAAGAGGGAGAATACTCACTAAATATTTGCTGAATAATGTTGCTTGGCAAAATCTCATATGAAACCACATGAAAATTGAAAGAAAAAAAAAACTTGGGTCTTAATGAAACTATGTAGGGACAGTGGCCTGCACAGTGGCTACTCATTAAATAGCTGCTAAAAAGGCTTTTTGAGAAATCAAGTTATATGGCTCAAGTTCTAAAATAACTGGAACTTGATTTCGCTGTTGTGCAATACAGTGTTTTAGAGCAAGAAAACCGTTTTCTACCTCATTCACCTATATTCCAAGATGTAGCACAGCAAAATGAGAGATCTATAATATACCAATCCAGGACTGAAAATATTACTTTAAATAAATGATATAGCATAACATCTTCCCAGTACACAACATTAAAACAATAAGATCAGCACTGGGGTCCCATGAGTATTGCCACATTTATTAATTATCATCATGCTGGCACTGAATTGGCATCAGTCAAGCAAGCCTTGCCCTGGTGCAGCCCGCAAATAATAAAAAGATAACTAACAAAGCTAAAATAAACAACTGTATGCCTGTAAACAAAACAAAACAAAACAAAAAAGCTTAAGCTGGTGTGTGACCTGCTACCATCCATAACTAATTGTGACTATGATAAATTAGATTTTAGCAACTGATCAATTAGATGCCACTACAGACTGCATAGTGGACCTGATTTCAAATATTAAATGTGCTGGCACTGACCATGCAAACTCACCAGTGTTGTTGTAGGAGCAGAAACAGTTGCTTTCAGACTACTCAGTTCCTGCTGGATTAGTTTCTCTTCCTCCTAAAAAAATGAAAGTATTTAAATGCACGAATAACGGTCTTTTCAAACTGTAGCAGTAGTTCTTAAAAGGAAAAATGTAACTTATAATGCTTTCAACAAAAAGTAAACGTTATTTTAAAGGACAGTTATAAAAACTACATGCTTAAGATTAGCCTTTCTCCAAACCCTCCCAGTCATTCCTGGAAAGAATAATCCACCGTTCCTTTTTCCTTCACTTAACTACTGTCCTCTCAAGGACAGATTAGCAGAAAACGTTTTGTTTTGTTTTCCTTTGTTTTGAATTCAAGGTGGAGAGAAAGAAGAAATTTTTCATGTACTGGTCCAGGATAAGGGTCTCATGACGAACCTTCCCTTTAAGAATAAAAAGTCCTGGGGCCCAGCCGGCTCAGTCAATGGAGCATCCAACTCTTCATCTTGGGGTTCTGAGTTTGAGCCCCACAATAGGTATAGAGATAAGAATAAAAAAAAATCTTAATAAATAAAGTAAAAAGTCTTCATAGAATAGAAAAAATAGGGTACGAAGGAAGAAACAGAAATAGGTCTTTTTCCCCATAAGCTATACTCTTCCCTCTTCTTTTCTCACTATTCCTCACATCCTTTCCCTCAACTCCCATCTCTCTCTCTCTCTCATATACACAACAAACACATCAATGTGGTCACTTCTGCTGCCTGCATTGTATTTCATCTCCTTAGCACACTTGAATATTGGCCCCATTTTTGGCTAACATGATGCTATCTTTAAATTACACATTCAATCAGCAGATGTCCAGTAGGTAGCTTACTCAAGTACTACTCCTGAGGTACTGCCACATTTAGATACCCTATGTACAGTTCCAAACTGCAATTTAAGACCAAAAGTATTTTTTTAATTTCACTCAGAATCTCACAGAAATGAGTAAAGGACAAAATATTTAGACAAACAATATTATGTCCATAAATAATGATTTCTGAATGTGAAGGAGAAATACATCATCCAGTAGAGCATCATCTTATTTCAACTTTAAAAGAATGTTTTAGGGGCGCCTGGGTGGCTCAGTGGGTTAAAGCCTCTGCCTTCAGCTTGGGTCATGATTCCAGAGTCCTGGGATTGAACCCCGCATCAAACTCTCTGCTCAGCAGGGAGTCTGCTTCTACCTCTCTCTCTCTATCTCCCTGCCTCTCTGCATACTTGTGATCTCTGTCTGCCAAATATATAAATAAAATCTTAAAAAAAAAAAAGTTTTAAACCCCAAGGGCACTTTGAAGAAAATCCTTCTCTCTGGGGACTTATAAGTTATTGTATATTGCTTATACCTGTCTTAAGCCCAAGATGAAGGACCAATTCCTTGGGGAAAAGAAAATTTGTTTTACTCTTTTTCCTCCATGTCTAACACATAACCGCTTTCATAAATTAACTTTTGAGCAAATTATGACATAACAAAATAATCTTATAGATTGTTGAATCTTGGTTCAACTACCAAAGTTTGTGGAAACTTAATACCTTCTATTCTGACTAGTCATTTTCAAAGCCTATCTGAGGCTGAGACAACAAACTTTTATCTGGGGAGAATTAACGCTTTTTCTTTGTTCCCCCCCCCCCCCCCCGCCCCGTTGTTACAACCTAAGAACCTCAAGCTCCCCAAGACGTTGAACAACAGGTTCAGATGGCAGGCTCTGTTCCGGCGTGTGAAAGAACTGGTGAGAGAGAACCTGTAAAGAAACTTTGTAGAAGGTAAGCGATGCTGACACTTCCACGGCACTAGGTATCTTCACTCGCTTGATGGCTCATCTAATCCTCGAAAGAACCTATGGAGTACGTTTTGGTACTTTTCCACTTCAACGTCCAGAAACACACAGAGACTCAAAGATTAGAGAGACCAGCCACAGATGATAATGACTCAGTGTCACGGCCAACTGTGGAAATTCGGCCTCCTAGCTGTCAGTCCGGGAAGGCAAGTGACGCTTCCACACAGACGCGGGGACGCACTGACACACACGGAGTCCCTGAACCCCGCGGGAGGGCCGGCCCCGAGGCTCGCCGCCAGACTCGGGCCTCCCAGCGCGGGGGCCTTTCGCCGGCGCCACTGACCTCCCGGCCCAGCGAGCACTTACGTGCTTGGAAGTTAGCGCGGTGATGCCGCGGACGAGGCCGCCCAGCCGCGAAGAGAAAGACGCCTTGACGCCCGCCGGCCCGCCAACCGACTGGTTCTGCAAAAAGAGTCCCGGCAGCGCCGTCAGCGTCTTCTCCACTATGTCGCTCATCGCCGCCGCCGCCACCACCGCCCGCGATCCGGTCGCCGCCCGGCTTCATGCCCGGCCCCTGCCTAGCCGCCGGCCCGGCCTCCGTAGACACTTCCTGTTTGTTTGAAGAAGAAATCTTTATTCGCGTCGGGCGTGGACAAGGACAGTGTCGTTCTCGAGAGAGGCCGCCGGAGGGCGCGAGAGGCCGCGCGGAGAAGAGGCTAGCCCAGCGGGCGCGCAGAGATTGACTTCCTTGGGAGGAATTGAAGGACCTGATGGTCCGGTTTCGATGGCGACTCCGGTGTTTCCCTTTTCCTTTTATCCGCCTCCGCGCCGCGCGAGACCGTATCTGGAGGCGCATGTTCCTGGGCCCATTCGGCCTCCGTTCCCAGGCTGCGGGACTGCGGGCCCTCCACCCACCTTCCTCCCCCACAACCCGAGGACGGCCCTCGGCGCCAGGCATGACCCCGGCCCTGAGGGAGCGGGGACGCTGCGGAAGGGGAGCGCGGTATGCTGCGCGCTTCCTCGCGCCGGGGTGTCGCAACCGCTGCCGCTTCCTAACCGCCCCTGTTCTCCGGGATTTGGGGACGTTCTCGGGAAAGGGTGGGACGTGGTCGCGAAACCCTCCCCACCCCCACACCCCGGCCAACTCCTGCTCTGCGGCGGCGGTTTCGAGGTCACGCTCCCGAAGCAGCCCACCCGGCGGGCAGACGAGGGTGGGTGTTGTGCCCTACCCGCTCCCAGAGCTCCGTTCTTTCTCCCTTCAGAGCTGATCACAGTGGCCCCTGCGTAAATACCTCATCTCCCTGTGGAGGGGATAGTTCACCTATTGCTGTTACCCCAGCTTCCACCTAGAACAGAATCTGGTACAGTGGTTCTCAGAATGCGGTCTGGTGACTTCTGAGGGTCTGTGTGACCCTTCCAGTGGATCCACGAAGTCCAAACTCTATGTCCAATACTAAAATGTTTGCTGTTTTCACTCTCATCCTTTTGGGAGTATATAGAGAAGTTTTCAAGAGGATAGTTGACTTAAGAGCTTTGTTAGTGGTGGAATGTGTGCTTGAGTACCCCTCTGTTTTCTAGAATGTTCCAAGGTTTAGGGTATAAACATGTGCGCTTTCAGAGATTAACTTAGTTTTTCCTTACTACTACTAGTGTGTTCTCACAAGCTATCCTCCCTTATACCTAGTCTCTGTAACCCCATCACTCCCCCAATAAATGGGTTTTTTGAAATCCCTAAACTGTCCTTGCACCCATGAAGAAACACAAGAAAAAAGTTCATTTTGTGGACTTGCTTTGCAAGAATAGTTTTTAATTTATTGAAAAAGTAAATGTTTAAATATTATTTTAAATTGTTACTCTTATAGAATTTAATATTTTATTCAAAGTAAAATTTGGTTTCTACCCTTTTTTTAACTTTAGGTTCTTTCATTGGCTTACGAAAGGGAGATTAGAAGAGTTGCTTTCTCAATCTTCCAACAGCTAAAGATGCTGAAAAATACGACATTGACCTTAGTATCAGAGGATTCTCTGACTCAGGTAAAGGGGAGAGTCTGGGTGAAACCGTACATAAGAAAGGAAAGGGAATTGAATATTTTAAAATGGTAGGGCCTTTAAAACTCAGAGCATTTTGGGGGCGCTTGGGTGGCTCAGTGGGTTAGGCCTCTGCCTTCGGCTCAGATCATGATCCCAGGGTCCTGGGATCGAGCCCCACATCGGGCTCTCTGCTCTGCAGGGAGCCTGCTTCCTCCTCTCTCTCTCTCTGCCTCCTTCTCTGCCTGCTTGTGATCTCTGTCTGTCAAATAAATAAATAAAATCTTAAAAAAAAAAAAACTCAGAGCATTTTTGATACCACTCTTTGAACTAGAAATGAAAAACCCACTGAAGCATCTTACAGGTGAAATTACTGTGTTGCACTGGCTGCAAAAGGGCAAATGATAACTGAGAGACTAATAAAGCTTGTGTGTTTCTCAGGAAATGACTGCTGGATTAAAAAAGAATCAAAGAAATCATCTTTGGAAAGAAAGTAGCCAAGCTACTTTCCAAGGATGCAGTAGCTCACCAAATTAGAAATTTAGTTGCAATTATAAAGACTGAGATAACATCTGATCTGCAGAATTATATTGCCTTGAAGATGGACTGAAAAATTATATAAACATAGATGTAAGCTGGGCTTGTTGCTTTGCTTGTATCTATCCAGTGTCAGTACTAATACTTGAAAATCTCTTATATAAATGCTTGGCAATAAACATAGGTAGTGCTGAAATAGAGCATTGACCAGTTTTTGGGGGGAAGCTAAAAGCAATATTTATTGAGCACTTTATACATGCCAGTCATTGTTATAAGCACTTTCAGTGTATTAACTCATTTGATCCTTACCATACCCTATGAGGTAGGAGATCTTATTTGTACTTTATGAATGAAGAAACGGAGGTATAGGGTGAAGTAACTTGACCCAAAGTCACACAGCTACCCAGTATAGAGCCGCAATTCAAACCTGGTTATCTGGCTTCAGAACTCATGCTGTCAGGCATCCTATATTTCCTCTCTCTCAACCAGAAGTTTCTCCTGAATATATAAGTTAAATAATGAAAAGAGTGTTGACGTCATCCTGAGTGATGATGACCCTATTGACTCCTTCCACCCACACACTCTAAGGGAGTCAGTGTTTGTTTGCTTGCTTCGGTGAATGACAGGTAGTTTCAGGCCAGAGAGACAGATAGAGGTGGAAGATGGAAGGCAGAAGAAGTGACCAATTTTTTAAAGTAAGTTTATCCTGGAACAATTGTGCTGATATTTGCACCAATGGTATAAAAGCAATACTGGGCAAAAGTGCTGGCACCTTGGCACAAATCAAGGCAGAGGCTGCAAATTGTATTCTTCACTACCATACACTCCCACTGGGGGAGGAGAAAAGCCAGTTTACCTTAGAATATCTTTGATAAAGCAATAAGAATTCTTAATTTTATTAAATCTCGACCTTTCAGTATATGCTTTTTAAGCACTGGGTGTGGCAAAATGGGAAGTACACATCAAGCAGTTCTGATGCACAACCAGGGTTCTTCAAGGAAAAGGACTTGAGGACTTGTTTGACTTGAAAGCTGAACCAGCCACTTTTCTTCATTTATTAACAAACAGAGCCTTTCTTGAAAGTGAACAGCAAGTGTGTCACTTTAAGGAAAATAATTGAATTTGTTGTCACTGATAAAATTTAAGCTTTCGTGTGTAAATTACAATTTTGAAGAATGTGTTTCTACCACCAGGAGTTTGATAATTTCCCAATATGTAGGAACTGTTTTGATAAGATTGGATGTGATATTAATAGAATGTTATTTTTTGATCATATATAATTAAATGTGTCAACATTAGGAGGACCTAAATAACTCAGTGAACCAAAATCTTCCAAATGATCGATGCATGATGTTATAAAATTAGGGAGTGGATGAAAGATCCATTTAAAGTGCATTCTAGCCCAATGATTTTAATGTAACCCAGTGAGAAAATCTCACAGATATGTTTTCAAATTCCACGTTTTAACAAACCTTTAAGAAACTACTTCTTGTTGAGTTTTGGTGTTATACTAAAGAAGAATATCTTCAATTATTTGAAAAGGCTATAAAACTACTCGACTTTGTCCCAAACTGCATATCTGTGTGAGACTAGATTTTTTTCATAAACATCAAACGAAATAACCTGTTGTCGGCTGATAATGGCTCCCAAGGATATATCCGCACTGTAAGCCTTGAAACCTGTGAATAGTGAAACTTGTGCTGATGGGACTGAGTTCATGATCTTGAGGTAAAGAGATTATCCTGTATTATCCCAGTGAGGTCTACAAGCCATCACAAATGTCCTTATAAAAAAGAAGCACCAGGAAATTAGCCAACACACACACACAAGAACAGTTGATGCAGAGATAGGAAGAGATGGGAAGGAGGTAGCCGCAAATGAAGGAATGTTAGCAGTCACCAGAATCGGGAAGGGTCAAGGAGAGAAGTTTCTTCTGGCGCCTCCAGAGGGAGCACTTCCCTGCCCACACCTTGATTTTGGCCCAGTGAAACTTGATGTTGAACTTCTGGCCCCAGAACCACAAAAGAACACATTTCTGTCGTTTTGAGCAGCCAGGTTTTGGTAATTTGTTATAGCAGCCCCAGGAAGCTAATACAATCCCCAAGACAACAGATCAAATAAAGAACCAGGCATGAGAATCCAGCTGTTTTATGTTAAGGCTGAGTAAAGAGATTTGCAAAATTGTGAAACAGTGCCATTCCTCTCACTAATTTTTTTTGTTCTGAATATATAACTGTTTTTCATCTTTTTAATGTTATTAACATACGATGGGTCTGTTTTTTGCTATTTTAAAAATCAGTTAATACCTTAAATTTTCTCAATTTTACTTTTCAATTTAGTAAATATATATTCATATAACTCATATAAACAAAAGGTTTTGGAGGTCCCTGATAACTTTCAAACATGCTGAGGGGGTCCTAAGACCGAAAAGTTTGAAAACTATCTAGTACATAGTAGGTACTCAATTATTCATTGAAATAAGTATATGCATTATTCAGTCACATCAATTGATACATGAGTATAGGCCAATGAACAGCAAAAGACTTTAGGGGTAAAATGAATGGTTGCAAGAGAAATATACAAAAGAGTTCTTAGAAAAGAAAGAAATTTGGGAAAAGACAAAACTATCTCCAACTGACCCAATTGTGAAGAAGTTGGTGGAACAACTTCCAGAGCTTTCTACCCAGTGTGTGACCCAGGCACAAAGATTGTTGAAGCCCCACCAATTTCTACCATTTCTCCTCTAGGTTCCATCTTGCAAAGCTAGAAGTTGATAATAGAGGTAAGAAACAAATGTCAAAAGCCCAGAAGTAAAATGCCTGGTTGGAAAATCTACAGAATTACTTAGCAAGACTTGCTAAGATTTAGAATTATAGGATGTGGAAATTGGAAGAAATTTGGATGTTATCGACACATCCGATCACCTAATGATTGGATAAGTAGGCTGTAGAAGCCACTTGACCAAGGTCACACAACCTTAGAGGTAGAACTGAAATTGTAGCCCTAAATCTAGACTTTGAGTTTGGAGCATTTTCCCCATACTTTCATGGATGGACAATGAAGAGGTTGCCTGTGGCTTCTTGTTCTGAGACTCTGGCTCCAAGTCCTGCCATGAAATGAAAGGGATATAGATGTTTTCTGTGAAGCTTGTAATTTTAGACTGTCCATTTTTTCCGTAAATATGGGCTCTCCTTTCTCCTTTTCCCATCTCCACCTTTGTCCCAGGTAATTTCACTCAGAATGACAGGGATTGAACCTATTAAATTAAACCCTCTAGAAGTGGATTTCCTCTCTTCTTCCAGTCAGGGAAGAAGGTGGCTCTCATTGAGCTGAAAATAGGGCAGAGAAATGACTCAATACATTTTAAGAAAGTATGATGGTCCTAAGACTGCAGTGAGGCCAGCTATCTTATTCCTCATGAGAATATCAGCAGCCCCACCACTTTCCAAGCAGGACTGTCTCCTTGGAAATATATACAGATGTGTGAAAGGGTAATGTTTTTCTTCTGCACTTCCTCAGCTTCCTTTTTAAAAACTTTTATTTTAAATAGATGTCAAATTCTCTTCATTCAAATCTCAAACCGTACAAAAGGTTATGCTGAGAAAAATCTTCCTCTCTTCCACAGGAAGCTGTCCACTTCCCTTCCCTAGAAACAACTGCTTCAATCTATTTCTTCAGAAATATATCATACATAAATAGTAGCTTTCACTCCAAAAGTCTTACATTCTATCATGTGACGACAGAGAATTCAGCCTACTTCTTTCCAAGATCTATCTCTAGGGAATCATTTCTTCATAGAACATTTTCCCCAAAATTTTTGCCATCATTTGATGGGACTATTAAAGACATAAAACAGTTGTTCATGCTCACCTATTGCAAGGTTGTCATGCTGTCCCAGGAATGTGTCTGGCAGCCACATGAAGGGGGAGTTCCAAGGACATACAAATATCCATGACTCCAGATCTCACTTGTGTCCTCAGCCAAACTCTCCCCTAGGGTTCAGGGGAGCTGATGCTATTCTTATTCCTAAGTCCCTCAACTTCTAAACTCCAGTTAGCTTTCTTCATCCCTTTGCTCTTGAGTTTAGCATTTGGCCATGTTTTCCCTGCAAAGCTCTTGTCAGCTCTCACCAGTAATTCTGACTCCCACTCCAGCTAATTTGCTTCCCTTTAACCCCTAATAACATTATGGTTAATATACCTCCAATTGCTTTCTTTCACCTGCCACCATCTCTGTGCTGGATTATTACAAAAATCTTCTAATTAGTCACCCACTATCACCAGTTTCTTCTCTTTTCAATCAGCCCTTCAAAGAGCATTTTCTATCTCAGAAATCTGATCATGTTATTCTCAGTTCAAAATAGTCTGGTGGATAAATGCAAACTCCTTACCAGGGGAACATAGGCCTTGATAACTTTCCCATTGCCTGCCTCTCTAGCATTCTCTTCTACTAGGCTTAGGTTAGGATTTTTTGTTTTAGCAATATCAAGCTGCCAACAGTTCTCTAAGTATGCCTATGCCATGCTTTTAACTCTCATGTTTTTGCACATGCTGACTGTCTGGCATATTCTTCCATTCTTAACTAAAAAATTTCTATTTATCCTTTAAATAGAAATCAGTCAGTCACTTCCCCATGAAGCCTTCCCTGCCCCATGTTTGTACCTTATACAACCCCTACGAAAACTGGATTGAAATGATGTATTTATATGTCTCTCTCCCTTGTTAAAACCAAACCCTCAGGGGTAGGAGCATGTTTTTCTTATTCTTAATTCTAGCACAGAATCTATATTTGTTGTCATGGGAAAATATTCATGATACATTGATGTAAGTGAAGAAAACAGGTTATATAACATATGTATGAATGGACGTGCCTGGGTAGCTCAGTTGTTTCAACATCTGACCCTTGATTTCAGCTCAGGTCATGATCTCAGGATTGTGAAGATCGAGCCCTGCGTGGAGCCTGATTGGGATTCTCTCGCTCCCTCTCCCTCGATCTCTCCCCCATCTCTCTCTTAAAAACAAACAAACAAACAAACAAACAAATGTATGTATGATTTGAGTCTGTCTTTGCCAAAATATTTGTCAATCTCACATCTACCACAATTTTTAAGTATAAAATTATTTGCTGGATTTATTTAATGTCTTTCTCCCTCACTAGACTAAATTGTAACTTGAAGACAAGGATCAAGTGTTTACCACCATTTGCCTAGCACCTGGCACAATTCCTGACATTTAATAAGCACTCATTTTACATTCCTTAAAGGGTGTACATAGAAAAATATTTGGACACATAGATACCCAAATGCTAAAGGTCGTTGCCTAGGACAGTGGAATTATGTTTACTCTGTATGCTTTTTTTTATACTTTTTGATATTTA
This sequence comes from Lontra canadensis, assembly GCF_010015895.1. Taxonomy (NCBI): domain Eukaryota; kingdom Metazoa; phylum Chordata; class Mammalia; order Carnivora; family Mustelidae; genus Lontra; species Lontra canadensis. The sequence continues at coordinate 10,807,833 of NW_022631006.1, forward strand.
TTGAATTTTTAAAATGATAATATATTAATTTTATAATCATAAGGAAAATTAAAAACATTTTAGGAAGAAAGCAAGGAACTAGGAACTCAGAGGTCCATCTAGGTCTCAACTCTACCTTCTCTGTCAAGGTAGATTAAGTGAGTTTGCCTCAGAAATGGGACTTGTGGAAGCTGAGAATGTCAGGGATTAAAGCAGAATCAGAGAAAGAATTACAAGAAAAAAGACACACTAGGAGAACATCTGGTTATTTGTTCCCCACTACTGGCAATAATCTGTGGGACTATAAAGAAGTACCCATTGATGACCATCTCCACTATAACTAATCCCTAAATTTGTCCTAAAGTCTAAGCAGTTCATTTGTCCTAGCATTTACCAGTGCTTCTTAACTTAACAGATATTGTATAAGGTATTCTGTGGCTAAATTAATTAGAAAATGCTGCATACTTCTTTTCTACTCACAGGCCTGCTCTTAGAGATGTGCCATGTATCTTAGCATATTCATGACCCTGTGAAGTCCTGTGATAAAGAACCCTATTTAATTTTGTTTAACTCAATATGTCCCAAATGTTTATAACATATGAAACAGATTTTTTTACCAAACAACAAGCTAATATCTCATAAATAACTGCTTGATAAATAAAATTTTATCACAAAAACGGATTTCAGAGCAAGACTTCTCACATTGATGAAGAAAGGAAATAAGCAAATCCTTTCTATGGGAAACGAGTATAAAGCAAAATTATAAAATATATCCATTGCAGTGCTCTAGAAATCAATCAAATGCACACAACAAATTGAGAAGTGTCAGTTCATTAAAAATTACCACACATCAGGTAAAAATCAAGTCTATGTCATTTTTCCCAGAGGCTTCTCCTCCATGCCCAACTGCCCTATAAATTTGATTGGTGGTGTAATCTATCAAAGTGGAGCAAGTCATGAAAACCTTGTTTAATCTGGAGACAAATGTGAAAAATCCAGTTGCGTTGTCTGGCTGGGGTTGCAGTCCTGACTGGGGTAAACAATGGATTAGCCAGTAATATAAAACAGAGATCAGGAAATAGGCATAGATAGTAGCTCTCCATCCATCCCTGGCCAACCAGAGGCTGCATGCACACAGAGGAGACACACAGGTCCTGTTGGAAAGCAAAAGTTAGGCACATGTGAAAACTGCCTAAAATGTGAAAGTTCTCTCCAAACCACACATGTATCTAATAGCAGAGAATGGAAATCCTCCTGGCTCTGGGTGTTTGAGCACAACCTCTGATGAATCCTGGGCTAACCACTAAGCTATGCAGGTACAGGATGACCCTTAAAAGACTAGAGACATCAGTAAGCACACAGTGTCAGGGAGACAGTGACAGGTTGAGTCCAGACAAATTTAAAAAGACAAGCAAAGGGGAAAACAGCAACAGCTCTCACTGGGGCTAGAAATCAGAAACCAGATTTGCTACAGAATTTTATCTAAAATGTCCAGCTTTCCTGGAGGCATCATGATTTTGGACTTCAAGTTATAAAGCTGTATTGATCAAAAGAGTTTGGTACTGGCACAAAAATATGCACATTGATCAATAGAACAGAATAGAAAACCTAGAGGTGAACCTACAAGTACATGGTCAGTTAATCTTTAACAAAATAGAAAAGAATATGCAATGGCAGAAAGTCTTAACAAATAGTGTTAGGAAAACTGGACAGCAACATGCAAAATAATCAAATTGGACCACTTTCTTACACCTTACACAAAAATAAATTCAAAATGGATTAAATCAAGACTTAAATGTGAGACACGAAACCATTAAAATCCTAGTGAGAATACAGGTAATAACCTCTTTGATATCTGCCATAGCAACTTCTTACAAGATATCTGTCCTGAGGCAAGGGAAACAAAAGCAAAAACAAACTATTGGGACTTCATCAAAATAAAAAGCTTCTGCACAACGAAGGAAATAATAAAACTAAAAGACAGTCTTTGAAATAGAAGGTATTTGCAAATGACATATGTGATAAAGTGTTAATATCCAAAATATATAAAGAACTTATAAAACTGAACATCCAAAAAATGAATAATCTCATTGAAAAAATGGACTGAAGACATGAGTAGACATTTTTCCAAAGAAGACATACAGATATACAACAGACACATGAAAATATGCTCGATATTACTAATCAACAGGGAAATAACAAATCCATACTACAATGAGATATCACCTCACACCTGTCAGAATGGCTAAAATCAACAACACAAAAAAAACAGCATGCTTCTTTTCCTGCTGGGACCATGGAGTGTGCAGAAGAGAAGGAAAAGAAGGTTCCTATTTGCCAGAAACCCTTGAGAAAGAAGTTTGCCCAAAAGAAATGCAAGGAGGAAGCTTATCTTTGAAAAAGCTAAGAATTACCACAAGGAATACAGGCAGGTAGGTAGATGTTCTACAGAACAGAGATTTAAATGGCCAGGATGGTGCTAAAAAAAAAAAAAAGAAAGAAAGAAAAGCTGGCAACTTCTAACATACCTGCAGAAACCAAATTGTCATTTGTCATCAGTATCAGAGGTATCAGTGGTGTAAGCCCAAAGGTTTGAAAGGTGTTGCAGCTTCTTCACCTTTGCCAGATCTTCAATGGCACCTTTGTTAAGCTCAACAAGGCTTCAATTAACATGCAAAGGATTGTGGAACCATATATAGCATGACCTGAAGTCTGTAAATGAATTGATCTACAAGCGTGATGATGGCAAAAACAACAAGAAGTGAATTGCCCTGACAGATAACACATTAACTGGCAAATATGGCATCATCTGCGTGGAGCATCTGATTCATTAAATCTATACTTTTGGAGCATGTTTCAAAGAAACAAACAACTTTTTTGGCTCTTCAAATTATCTTTTCCATGAGGGGGAATGAAGAAAAAGACCACCCATTTTGTAGAAGATGGAGATGCTAGTGACAGGGAAGACCAGATCAATAGCCTTATTAGAAGGATGAACTAAGGTATCTACCATGATTATTTTTGTGCTGTGGTCAGATAATAAATGACTACTTTCAAATGGAAAAAAAAAAGAGTGAAAGAAAAACAAACAAAAACAGGTGTTGGCAAGGATGTGAAGAAAGGGGAACTCTCCTACACTGTTAGTGAGAATGCAGACTGGTGCAGCCACTCTGGAAAACAGTTTGGAGTTTCCTCAAAAAGTTAAAAGTAAAACTACCCTGTGACCCAGCAATTGTACCACTAGGTATTTAGTGAAAGAAAACAAAAATATTAATACAAAGGGATACATTCACCCCTGTGTTTATAGCAGCACATCTACAATAGCCCAAATATGGAAACAGCCTAAATGTCCATCAACTGATGAGTGGACAAAGAAGATGTGGTATTTATATACAATGGAATATTAGCCATAAAAAAGTATGAAATCTTGCCATTTGCAATGACATGGATGGAGCTAGTGAGTATAATGCTAAGTGAAATAAGTCAGAAAAAGACAAATACATGTGATTTCACTCATATGAGGAATTTAAGAAACAAAACAAATCACCATTGGGGGGAAAAAGAGCAAGAGAGAGTGAGAGGCAAACCAAGAAACAGACTCTGAACTATAAAGAACAAATTGACGGTTACCAGAGGAGAGTGGGGTCAGGGGATGGGTGACATAGGTGATGACAATTAAGGAGGGCACTTGTCGTGATGAGCACCAGGTGATATATGGAAGTGCTGAATCAGTAAATTGTATACCTGAAACTAATACTACACTGTACGTTAACTAACTGGAATTTAAATAAAAACTTTTTAAAAAAATTTAAATAGAATGTCCAGCTTTCAACAACAAAATTATGAGAGTTTCAAGGAAGCAGGAAAATATGATGTGTATACTCAGGGAAAAAAGCAGTTGATAGAAACTATTTCTGAGTGGGCCCATATGTTGGATTTAGAAAAGATTTCAAAGCAGTTATTATAAATATGTTTGAAGAACTCAATGAAATCATGTTTAAATAATTAAAAGATATATGAGAACAACGACAACAAATAGCTAACTCAGTAAAGAGACATAATCTATTTTTAAAAAGAGAACCGGGGGTGCCTGGGTGGCTAAGTCGTTAAGCGTGTGCCTTCAGCTCAGGTCATGATCCTAGGGTCCTGGGATCGAGCCCTGCATCGAGCCCCGCATCGAGCCCAGCATTGGATCCTTGCTTGGCGGGAGGCCTGCTTCTCCCTTTCCCACTCCCCCTACTTGTGTTTCCTCTCTTGCTGTGTCTCTCTTTGTCAAATAAATAAAATCTTAAAAAAAAAAAAAAAAAAGAACCAAATGAAAATTCTTACGCTAAAAGTATAATAGTTGAAAATTTACTTGGGGAGTTCAACAACAAATTTGAGATGGCAGAAGAACAATCAGTGAACTTGAAGGTAGATCAAAAGAAATTATTCAGTCTTTAAAACTGAGAGGAAAAAAAAATGAAGAAAAAGAAGCAGCCTCAGAGATCTGTGGGATTCAAGTATATCAATATAAGGGTAATGGAAATTCCAGAAGAAGAGAGAGAAAGGGAAGTAGAGTAGTAAGAATACTTAAAGAAATAACGGCTGAAATTTTCTCCCATTTGATGAAAAATACAAAGAGAAAAATGCTCAAAACAACAAAAGAAAAACAATTATCATTTAAAAGGGAAAATCAATTCAGTTAATAGCTGACTTATCAGAAGCAATGGCAGCCAGAACACAGGGGTAAATATTTTCAGAACTGAAAAATCAAGAATTATGTGTTTAGCAAAATGGCCCTTTAAAAATCAAACCGAGGGGTGCCTGGGTGGCTCAGTGGGTTAAAGCCTCTGCCTTCAGCTGGGGTCATGGTCTCAGGATCCTGGGATAGAGCCCTGAGTCGGGCTCTCTGCTCAGCGGGGAGCCTGCTTCCTCCTCTCTCTCTGCCTTCCTCTCTGCCTACTTGTGATCTCTGTCTATGAAATAAATAAATAAAATTTAAAAATAAAAATCAAACCGAAGGTCTTCTTTCCTTATGAAGGATCCTGTGTTATATAAAACTTGTATTAAATAGATCTTTAACTGGGAAGCAAAGACCCTTAGAGAGGAGAAACCACCATGACTTGGCTCTACCACAGAATATAGACCTTGTGTTCTAGACTTCAGTTTTTCAAGGAAAAAAAAACTTCATTAAAAATGTTAGCTATCAATTTAAATTTAAAAAAATAGATCTTTATTTTTTCCTGTTTAAAAAGAAAAGAAATTGAAATAAAGACATTTCAGGATAATCAAAGAATTTGTTGTTAGTAGACTTACCTTAGAAGAAATATTAAAGAAATTTCTTCAGGGGTGCCGGCTGGTTCACTTGATAGAACATGTGACTCTAGATCTTGGGGTTGTGAGTTCAAGCCCCACATTGGGTGTAAAGTTAAAAAAAAAGGGGGGGGACCTTCTTCAGACTAATAGGAGATGACGCCAGACATTAATTCAAATTATATGAAGAAATGAAGAACACAGGAAATGGTAAATATAAGAGTATATATAAGTATATATAAGCGTTATATATAAGTATATATACTTATAATATATATATAAGTATATATAAGCCTGAACTATATTGGCAAAATTTCTGTATTTTACTGGATTAGTATTATTCCAATTATTATTAACCTGAAGCAGATTTTGATAAATTAAGATGCATACTACAATTCCCAGGGCACCACTTAGAAAATAATTCAAAAAAATAGTAAAAAATTAACATAGGAATTAAAATGAGATAAAAATACTTATTAAGCATAACAAAAGACAATTAAAGAAGAGCAGAAGAACCAAAAATAAAAAGATGTGATATATAGAGAACAAATAGCAAAGTGCCAGACATGAATCCAACTATATTCATTATTGTTATATATCTGAATGAGTTATTTATTTCATTCTGTTAATGTGATATGTTGCATTGATAGAGTTTTGTATGTTCAGTCATCCTCACATTCCAGAAATAAATCCCACTTGGTCATGGTATATAATTCTTTTAATGTGTTATTATATTTTGTTCGTTAGTATTTTGTTGAAGGTTTTTGAATCAATGTTCATAAGGGGTGTTAGTCTGCAGTTTCCCTATAGTGTCTGCCTGACTTTAGTATAAGGATAATGCTAGCTTCATAAAATGAATTTAGATGTGTTCCCTCTTCAGTTTTTTAGAAGACTTTGAAGAGGATTGGAGTTCATTCTTCTTTAAATGTTTGGTAGATTCACCAGTGTAGCCATATGGTCCTCAGCTTTTCTTTGTCTTGGATTACTGATTCAGCCCCCCTACTAATTATGAATCTATTGAGATTTTCTATTTCTTCATGATTCAGTTTTGGTAGGTTGTGTGTTATTAGGAATATATCTGCTTCTTCTGGGGTATGCAACTCATCGGAACACAGTTGTTCATAGTATTCTTTTACACAGTAATCCCCTCCTTATCTCAGGGGGAGACTTTCCAAAACCCCTAGTGGATGCCTCAAACCACAGATAGTACCAAACCATATATATATAATATGTTTTTTCCTATACCTACGTATCTATGGCAAGCTTAATTTATAAATTAGCCACACTAAGAAATTAACTGCAATAACTAATAATAAAATAGGGCGATTAAAACAACATACTATAAGTTTTATGAATATGGTCTGTCTCCCTCTGTCTCTCAGACGTTGTACTGTACTCACCCTTCTTCATCTTGTGATGATGTGAGATGATAAAATGCCTACATGACGAGATGAAGTGAGGTGAATAATGGAGACACTGTGGTGTACCATTAGGCTACCATTGACCTTCTGATGATATGTCAGAAGAAGGATCATCTGTTTCTGGACGACAGTTAATCACAGGTACCTGAAACTGCAGAAAGGGAAACCACAGGTAGGAGGGAACTGCTGTAATTCCTTTTATTTCTGTGGTATCAGTTGTAATGTCCCATTTTTCATTTCTGATTTTAGTTATTTAGGTCTTCTCTCTTTTTTCCTTAATCCAGTTAAAGATTTGTCAATTTTGTTTGTTACTCTTTTTAAAGAATAAATTTTAGTTTTGTTGATTCCTCTATTCTTTTTCTTTTTTCAATTTTTTTAAAGATTTTAATTTTTTATTTATTTATTTGATGGAGAGAGAGGTCACAAGTAGGCAGAGAGGCAGGCAGAGACAGAGAGGGAAGCAGGCTCCCTGCTGAGCAGAGAGCCTGATCCCAGGACCCTGAGATCATGACCTGAGCTGAAGGCAGAGGCTTAACCCCCTGAGCCACCCAGGTGCCCCTCTTTTTTTTCTTTTTTTTAAGTAATCCCTACACCCAACATGGGGTTCAAACTCACAATCCCAAGATCAAGAGTTGCATGTTCCACCACCTGAGCCAGCCACGTGCTCCTCCTCTATAGTTTTTTTATCCTTCATTTATTGCAAAATATTTTCTAATCTCCTTTGTGACTTTTTCTGTGACCTATCAGTTGTTTAAGAGTATTTTTTTATTTCCTACATATTTCTGGTTTTCCTTCTGTTACTGACTTCTAGTTTCATTCCACTGTGGTCAGAAAAGATACTTTGTGTGTGTGTAATTTCAGCCTTTTTAAATGTATTGAGATTTGTGTTGGGGCCTAATATAAACTCTGTCTTAGAGACTATTTCATCTGCACTTGAGAAGAAGGCATATTCTGCTGTTGTTGGGTAGAGTGTCCTATATATGTCTGTTAGTTCTAATTGGTGTATGTTCAAGACCTCTATTTCATTATTCATCTTCTCTCTGATTTCTATCCATTACAGAAAGTGAATATTGAAGTGTCCAACTATTATTGTGGCTCTGTATTTCTCCCTTCAATTTTGTGATCTAAGTGAATGGATTCCATATTCATGGATTAGAAAGAATCAATAGTGTTAAGATTGCAAGTCTCCTGAAACTGATATATAGATTCCATGCAAAACTACAGCAGCCTTGTTGACACAAAGAGCAAGTTGATCTTAAATTTTATATAGACTATCCAAAATTATTTTTTAAAAAAAGAATAAGTCTGGATGACTTATAACAGCCAATTTCAAAACTTATTCTAAGCTTACAGTAATCAAGATAGTGTGATATTGGTGTAAAGACAGACAATATATATTATGGAACATATGTACTAATGGAACAGAATTGAGAGTCATAAATACATTCTTACATTTATGGTCAATTGATTTTTTAAAGATTTATTTATTTATTTATTTATTTGAGAGGAAGAAACCATGGGGAAGAGGGGCAGAGAGAAAAAGAAACTTAAGCAGACTCCAAACTGAGCTCATAGCCTGGCATGGGGTCGATCTCACCACCCTGAGATCATAGCCTGAACCAAAACCAAGAGTCAGACACTTAACTGATTGTGCCACCCAGGATCCCCTATAGCCAGTTGATTTTCAGTGCAATGGAGAAAGGACAGGCTTCAACAGATGATGCTGGGACAATTTGATCTCCATATGCAAGAAAAATTAACTTAGACCTTTACCTCACACCATACCCAAAAATTAACTCAAAGTGGATCTTAGATCTAAATGTAAATGTATAACTATAAAAGTTATAGGAGAAAACATAGGATAAATTCTTCATTACCTTGAGCTAGGCTCAGGGTTCTTAAATATAACATCAAAAGTGCAATCCACAAAAAAAAGTGATAAATTATACTTCATTGAAGTGACAATTTCTGGGCTTCAAAAGTAATTCTTAATAAGTTCAAAAGATAAGGCATAGACTACGAGAAAAGATTTACAAATTATATATCTGGTAAAGGAGTTGTATTCAAAATACACAAAGAACTCTTTCAACTTAGTTATGAAAAGACTAACAGTCCAACTAAAAAATGAGGAAATGCACATTTCACCAGAGAGGATATATGAATGGCTAAAAAGTACTTGAAAAAATAGTCAACATTGCTAGTCACTAGGGGAATTCAAATTAAAACCACAATAAGATAACATTACACACCCACTAGGGCTGTAAGCAAAAGGACATACAATACCAAGTGTTGAAGAGCATGTGGGGAAATCCTTATATATTGCTGGTAGGAATGTAAAATGAAGAAGCCACATTGTATAACAGCTTGGTAGTTCTTTTAAAAGGTAAACAAATTTGCCATATGACCTAGAAATTCTACTATTAGGTATTTACCCAAGAGAAATGAAAACGTATGTTCCCAAGAAGACCTGTACATAAACATTGACGGCAATTTGGTTATTCACAATAACCAGAAGCTGGAAACAACCCAAATGTCCATCAGTTGACGAGTGGGTAAACAAGGTCATATGTCCATGTAATGGACTATTTTTCAGCTATAAAAAGGAATGAAGCACTGATCCGTACTACAACATGGATGAACCTTGAGAACAGTATGCCAAGTGAAAGAAGCTAGTTTAAAAAAAAAAAAAAATTATATGATTCCATGTGTATGATATGACCAGAAAAGTTAAATCTTTAGAAACAGAAATCAGAAAAGTAGTTGTCTGAAACTGGAGGTGAAATTGAGGATAGACTGCAAATACTTATGAAGGGCCCTTATGGGGTTTTGGACATGTCTAAGTCTAGATAGTAACAGTGGTTGCACAGCACTATAAATTTACTAAAAACTATCAGCCGTATACTTACAATGGGTGGATTTTATGGTATGTAAACTATTTCAATAACACTGTAAAATTGTTAAATGAATTTCAGAAATGCTTGTCCATTACTGATTGACAGTTTTGCTACAGGATCTTTCTGGGACTTAGTGACCAGGGATGCATACAGAAATGGAAAGAGAAATCTGTTTAGAAAAATTAATACCTTAGTGAAGCCCTATAGAGAGTGACCAGAGAAAAATTTCAAGAGGGAAGGCTCGGGAATGCCCAGAAATTGTTCAGGAAACTCCCCAGGCTGAGGCAAGGCCTAGAAAAGGAGACATACCGGGTGGAGTTCTGGGGACTGCAATGGTGAGGATTTAGGCAACTTTAAAGAACACAGTTCCACTCTCATACTCAAGGGGTCACCAGAGGAGCAAGTCCCAGTGTGACTGCAGTCATTTCCAACCCCCCAAGGCAGGGCCTTCTGAGTTCATTGAAAACCTGACCCAGGTTCTTTAGAGAAATTTTCTTTTATTTTTTTTCTTGGGAGGAAGAGGAAATATGCATGAAGGTGGCTTCCTTTTAAGTCTGAAAATGTGGCAGGAAGAGCCAAGAGAGGCCCTGTGACTCTCTCCAGGGGAGAGGCAGCGATTGTAGCCAAAAGAAACTGCCCTAAGAGGAGCTTTTTCAGAATGACACATGCTATTTTCTTCCTCTCCCTCCGTGACTCAGATTCATATTTCACACAGAACTTTGCCTGTGTTTTCTTTCCTCTGCCTTGACCGCTAGCCAACAGACTGTGTCCACAGTGTTTTCCCACTCCTGCTCCCCAGTCTGAATCAGTCTGGTAAAAACATTAGCTGGAAAAGATTTGGTATTTACCAGGTAAATTCCTCTACAAGTACCTTTGCAATGAAAACCTCTAAGAGAGTCCTCCGCAGCCCAGCTTATATCTCACCTAATTTAAGTCATAGTCAATGAAACAAAATTCTAATCCATACCACGTATTTGGACAGTCCAGTGACACTTACTTGTAAAAAGATTTGACCTATAATACTTTCTTTTCCCCAAAGAACTTAAGAAATAAGTAGAGGCAAAAACAGAGTTCTTTCTGTAGTTGGAGAATATTTTCCCACAGACCCTTGTTTTAAAACTCCAGTTCTCGGGAAATCTCTGTAAGGACTTTTCCCAATAGTCTACCCAATCCCAGACAAGAAAGAGAGATAGAGTCTAGATTTGATAAGCAGGAATCTTCTCAGAAAGAAACCATGGGAACTTTCTCAGTATTCAAGCAGAACCTGGTCCAGAGCAGATCATTATAGAAAATGATCAAGGGATCAGAAATGAATCTAGTTAAAGGAAACAAAAGTGGGGCGCCTGGGTGGCTCAGTGGGTTAAAGCCTCTACCTTCAGCTCAGGTCATGATCTCAGGGTCCTGGGATCGAGCCTGGCATCGGGCTCTCTGCTCAGCAGGGAGCCTGCTTCCCTTCCTCTCTCTTCTCTGCATGTCTCTCTGCCTGCTTGTGATCTCTGTCTGTCAAATGAATAAATAAAATCTTAAAAAAAAAAAAAAAAAAGGAAACAAAAGTGGCATACCAAAGAAGTGAGCGTTATGTTGAGGCCTGAAGCCATACTAATGTACTAATGAGAGTCAAGTCTTTAAAAATTCAGTACCCTGGGACGCCTGGGTGGCTCAGTTGGTTAAGCAGCTGCCTTCGGCTCAGGTCATGATCCCAGCGTCCTGGGATCGAGTCCCGCATCGGGCTCCTTGCTCGGCGGGGAGCCTGCTTCTCCGTCTGCCTCTGCCTGCCATTCTGTCTGCCTGTGCTCGCTCTCTCTCCCTCTCTCTCTGACAAATAAATAAAATCTTAAAAAAAAAAAAATTCAGTACCCAGATCATATGACAGAATTAATTGCATCAGTTGTTCTTAGATAGTGCTAGGGGCATCATTACTTGGAGAAGCCATTTTCTCCTTCTCCCGGCTCCATATAACAGAAACTTCCACTTCTTCAAAATTATGAAGAGCATTTGCCTTCCTGCTATTAAGTAACCTTCCCTAGTTCTCCCCAAGGAAGGACTGACTTATCTGACTGTGGCACTGGGGAAGGAGCTGAGAATGCTCAGCTCCTTCTGCACCTTTTCCTGGGAGCAGCCTGCCTACCAGACAAGAACATCCCCAACTTGAGTCCCAAACACACACATGAGCACCCACCCCTACCTCCCCAGAAGTCTAGGGTAGAGTATTAGGAAGTGTGGTCATAGGCCCTGGCATGTGACTCCTCCACTTTGGCCTCACTTCCATCAAAGCTAACATTTTTCTCTCAATACGCCCAATTCGTGTGGTCTGTTTCTCAAAAGCTTCTGAGCACGAAGGAGGTAAGAACTGCCATTTATTGTCTTCTTTAAAGCCTCCAAATCAAGACTTTGAGTAGCCCTGCCCCTGTAAAGCTTGAAAACCAGTGAATAACCCCAAAGAAATGACTCTAGCAGGAGACTAAACTTACCATTTGCCCTTGAGCAAGGGGCGAGCTCCTCAGTCAGGAAGGGAGGCCACCTCTCCCAGAAAAGCTTGAGGGCCTTGCACATGGGGCAGTGAAGGATGAACAGACAACTTCCCAAGAGCCTAGACTGGGGAGACCAGCATCCCTGCTGGATTCTCTCATATCTGAAGAGTGATGTGGTAGCAAGAGCCCCGAATTAGGTCCTGGAAAACTTGTATTGAAATCCCAGCTCTTACCAGATGTTCAGCCTTCCCCAATTTTGAGTCTCAGTTGCCTTATTTGTAAATGAGCATAAGTATCATTCCCACCTATCCTGTGTGGTTACTGTGAGAATCATTACATCATGTATATGAATGTTATATGTATCTTGGAAAGTATGATAGAAATATAAAATAGTATGAGAAAATGGTGAGGATAAGGTATTTGAAGATATTTGGGGTGGAAGAGCTGGGTATTTTCCATTTACTCCTCCAGATCCACTCTCCAATCTGATCCATGTTCTGGAAGCTGAACTTTCTGAACATCAATGAGCTCCCTTGCCTGTTGGCTGCCGGTTGAGTTTAATTGAAGAGGAACTACAGAGGGAATTGAAGAGAGAGTGGTTCAGCTGCCTGGATTAGATTCCCCAGTATCCTCCCTGCTGGATCTCTTTAGGTTGGCTGCATCTCTCTATGGAGGGCACAGTTCAAGTCAAACTGCTTTCTCCCCAGTTTTCCCCAGACCAAGCAGCATTGTCATCACAAGGGAATGTGTGAAAAATATAGTTACTCTAGTCCTACCCCAAACCTACTGAAACAGAAGCTTTGGGGTAAGACCAAGCAATCTATGTTTTAACAAGCCCTCCAGAAAATTCTGATGCATACAAAATTTGGGAACCACTGCTGTAACTAACTACTGTATTCTTTCCTTTGCCCGAAGCTACTCACCCTGGGATACTGTCCAATCCCTTGTTGCTTCCCCTCAAACCCTGTTTACCTTTGTAAATAGTCCTTTCATTGTACTCTCCTCAAGTTAGTCATTTTGAGCATGCCATTGTTTCTCTTCAGTAAACTAAGAAATGATGTAACATCCTTGTGGGACATATGACTAAAATCTGAGGTTTTTGTGTGGGCTTGAGCTCTAACATTGGTTTCTACCAAGGGCTTTAGTCTGAAGAGGGAAAATGCTAAAATAAGTTGCTACTTGCAAAAGGAAGCTGCTGGTATTTCTTTCCTTTGGTTAAGGCCAAAGCTATAGTGAGCTAAATTCATACTATTTATTTTTCATTTCACACAAAAGTTGAATATTTAAGATATAACATTTGAGCAGCTGTCGAAAATAAACAAGTTCAAAGGGTCAGTCTGTCCAGAGTAATGCCCAAGACAAAGAGAGACTTTTTCTAGGTGTTTGTTTCTTCAGGTCTCTTGTCTCAGGGACTCTCCTTGTTTCCAGGGTGTAGATCTGAAGCAGAAATATTTAATAGAGGTCAGCAGGGAGCCTTGAGTAAATCTGGGAAGCACCACTCCTGCAAGTCATTTCCTTCAGGAAGAAACCCATAGTCAGGGTAAGAAGAAGCTTTGGGAAAACTCAGCCCAAAGTGCTAACTAACCCAGGTTTTTCTTGCCTTTGTAAATTGAGTACACTGCTTTTGCTTACAACTGAAGAGACTGGTTTTCAAAGTGGCATCTCTTACTTATACCTTATGATTTATTAATTTAACCACCAGTAAGAACTAGACCCTGAAAAATGGTGAGACAGGCTAAGCTTGTCTTCACATTTTTTCTTTAGTCCACTTTTTAAAAACAATTCTCCATCTACCCTCCACCCTCCGAGGTCCATGGTATCCACAAGCTATAACCTGTCCCATTTATAGCCTACCACTTGAACAATCTTCCCAGATTGTCCCCTCTGAACTTTCCCAGAGCACACTCAGAATTGAAAGGGAACAGGTTCCTATCCCTCAGGGCTTCATGCTGATGTGATCATCTAATTAGCCCTGGTGGACAATGGCTTACTGCTAGTAGCCCACCTACCCAAGGTAGCCCACGAGCATAGACCCATCTAAGGAACAGCAGGCCTTCCTAAGAGCTGTGTGGCCTTGAGAAAATCACAAAGAAAGATACAAAGAATCATAGATTCTTGGGTTGAAAGGGACCAGTACTTGAATACATATTCTAATACATTACCAAGCTATTATCTACCTTCCCTTTAATTTTCTACTGAAAATAATTCCTACCACTTATTGGGTACCTCCTATGGGCCAAAGCCTATTCTAGTTGTGTTGTATACATTATCACTAATCCTGAAAGTAACCCAGCAAGGTAGTTAGCAGTAACCCCAGTTTACAGTTGTAGAACTGAGACTCGATAGAGAAACATAGTTCTGAAAAAGTGGCAAAGCCAGGGTTCCTATCCAATTCCAGTTGGCCCAGAAGTCAGTGTTCAATCTAGTTGACTCTGATCTTCTGAGAGATCCCATTCTAACCCTGCAATTGAATCATCCTTTATAGTGAACTGAATTCTGTCTTCCTCTGCCTCCCACCCATCACCTCCAAGTTCTACGCCTCTGGGTATAACAAGCAAAATTAGCTTCCTCTTCCGCATGCCATCTTTTTGGATGTTTGAAGCTCTAAACTCTATGACCATCCTGAAAATATTCAGCCTTTCCTCCTATGAAGGAAGTCCCTTTCCTATCCTACCAATGCCTCTTCAGTTTGTCTATGTCCCATAAATCAACAACAGCCACAAGTTGAGTTTTAATATACTTACAGAAAACTGCACAAATTAGAAGTATACAGTGCAATTAATCTTTGCAAAGTAAGCATTCCTTCCTGGATGGAGAAACAGAAGCATTACAGGATACTTGGAAGCCCATGCTGTCCTGTTTCTACCTCCCCCAGAGGTGACCACCACCCTGACTTTTAACATATACATTATGTAAAAAGCAGACAGTCTGCCTCCCTTTGTGTCTGGCTTTCTTTGCTCAACATTGTAAGATTTCCATGTCATAACGTGTGAAATTATAATTGGTTCGTTCTCATTGCTTTCTGTGTACTTTTCTCTTTTGTGTGCAATGCAACTTTTTTTATTATTTTTTATTGAAGTATAGTTGACATACAATGTTATATGAGTTTAAATGTACAACATAGTGATTCAGCAATTCCATACATTACTCAAATGCTCACCATGATAAGTGTAGTTACCATCTGTCACAATACCAAGTTAGTACAATAATATTGACTTTATTCCCTATGCTGTACTTTTCATCTTCATGATTTATTTTATAACTGGAAGTTTGTACCTCTTAATCTCCTTCACCTATTTTATCCATCCCTCCACCCACCTTTGGCAGCCACCAGTTGGGTCTCTATATTTATGAGTCTGTTTCTATTGTTTGTTTGTTTGCTTTTTTCAATTCCACATATAAGTGAAATTACACGGTATTTGTCTTTCTCTGTCTGACTTATTTCATTTAGCTTTATACCTTCTAGGTCTATCCATGTTGTTGCGAATGGCAAGATTTCATTCTTTTTAATGGCTGAGTAATATTTCATTGTGTATGTATACCACATCTTCTTTTTTTTTAATTATTTTTATTAATGTATAATGTATTATTTGCCCCAGGGGTACAGGTCTGTGAATCATCAGGGTTACACATTTCACAGCACTCACCATAGCACATACCCTCCTTCTCCCTACCCTCCCACTCCCCAGCAACCTCAGTTTGCTTTGTGGGATTAAGAGTCTCTTATGGTTTGTCTCCCTCCTGATCCCATCTTGTCTCATTTTTTCTTTCTCTACCCCCCAAAACTCCCCACCCTGCATCTCAAATTCCTCATATCAGAAAGATCATATGATAATTATCTTTCTCTGATTGACTTATTTTGCTCAGCATAATACCCTCTATTTCCATCCACATCGTTGCAAATGGCAGGATTTCATTTCTTCTGATGGCTGCATAGTACTCCATTGTGTATGTGTGTGTGTGTGTGTGTGTGTGTGTGTGTATACACACTACATCTTCTTTATCCATTCATGTGTCAGTGGACACTTAGGTTGTTTCCATATCATGGCTATTGTAAATACTGCTGCAATAAACATAGGGGTGCATATATCTTTTCAAATTAGTGTTTTCATTTTCTTTGGGTAAATACTCAGAAGTGGAATTACCAGCTCATATGGTATTTCTATTTTTTTAAGAACCCCCACACTGTTTTCCATAGTGGCTGCACTAATTTACATCTCCCCCAATAGTGCATGAGAGTCTTCTTTTCTCCATAAGCTTGCCAACACTTGGTTTTTCTTGTCTTTTTGATGCTAGCCATTCTGACTCGTGGAAGCTAATGCTTCCTGTGTAATTTTTAGTGTGGTAAAAAATATATATAACATAAAATTTACCATCTTAGCCAGTTTCAAGTGTACAGTCCAGTGGTATTAAGTACATTCACAGTGTTGTGCAACCATCATCACCAACTATCTTCAGAACTTTTTCATCTTTCCAAACTGAAACTCAGCTCCCATTAAACAATAACTCACCATATACCCCTCCCTCAGCCCTTGGCAACCACCATTCTACTTTCTGTGAATTCTACTCTCTGTGAATCTGACTAGATACCTCAAAAAAGGGGACTCATACACTATTTGTCCCTTTGTGAGTGGCATATTTCACTTAGCATAATGTCCTCGAGTTTTATCTATGTTGTAGCATAAGGAATTTCCTTCCTTCTTAAAGATAAATATTCCTTTGTATGGATATACCACATTTTGTTTATTCTGTGTGCTTTTTTAAAAGATTTATTTATTTATTTATTTTAGAGAGAAAGCCCACAGTGTGGATGGGATGGGCGGAGAGAGGGAGAGAAAATCTTAAGCACACTCCACCAATCTCACTGAGCACCAATCTCAGGACCCTGAGATCATGAGCCTCTATTCTGTGTGCACTTTAAAGCACATTGTCTGATATGTCTCTGATGAGTCTAGCACAAGCAGGTCTTTTACACAACTCCACCACTTCACTCCTACACTCATTTTCTCTTGCTTCCAATTCTGGCTCTCCTCTGGACATAGTGCCCTTTGTGGGGTATCCATCTTTGCTTCCCAGCACCCAGCTTTGAGGAGAAATCCACTGAACAATATCTGTTAATAAATAAATGAATGGAAGTAGAACAGACACATGAAGACCCTCCTTTTTACCTTCCTGAGCCTCAGTTTCTTCATTCTTAAAATGAAGGGTTTGAACCACAGATTTTGCAAGTCTTGCCTACTTTAACACCTCCGATTCTATGACAGACTCGCACGTAACAAAACTCTTCAGTGATCCATTCCAGTGGTTTAGCTAACAAAAACAGTAACAATAACTTTTAAAACTACATTCATGTGTTCTACTTATGTAATTTCAGTTTATCCCCTTGGTAATCCTGTTAAGTTATGTGAGAATTTAAGGCTCCGTGAAAGAGGATTCTGGACAAGGAGACAGACTTGCAAAGCTGGTTGTTAAGGTGGTCCTCATTTAGGGTGAAGTTGCCAACCTAATTTCTTTCATTCCATATCTGAACTGACAAGCTTCCTGGAGTGGGGAGGCGGGAGGGAAGGCCACTGTAGGGAAGCTGCAATTCCAAGCCTAGTCACTAGGTGGCCCCTTAACTGCACCCAGAGGAGACAGATGAGGAAAACAACTCCAGCTGGTGAGCCAGGATGGTCCCAAAGGGTCAGTAAACCAAATTGGGCTTTTTCTTGGAACCTTTCCAGATATAAAATGGTTAGGAGTATTCTGAAATACACTGTGACAGGCATTAGACTTAAAATGCTACTCACTCTGTTGCTGGATAAGTTAAAAATCTGACCATAATACATTATCCTCCATTTTGTGACTTCTGATCTTATTTTCTCCTCGCCTCCTTCTCCCTCATCCGTTAGATTTTTATGAGAGACACAAAGCCAAATTTTGATGGGCTCGTGGTTGAAACACACTGACTTAAAATATCTCAAGGGACAGTAAGTTTACAGGTGGATCAGCAGCAGCTCTCCATCTTGAATTTTTAAAGGACACTAAGCTTACTGTCTAATGAAAGAGAACACTCTTACATGTATTTCAAGAACATTTAAAAACTTCTTTGTCAAATTAGATCAAATCTATGCAAATAAATAGTCTCTCCCTGGCAATTGCTGCAAATGAAGTGATGTCTATGTCTCCAGGTATTTTTTTCCAAAGTACATAGTAGCATATGTTTCTTCTATTTTTTTAATTAATATTTTATTTATTTATTTGATAGAGAAAGAATGCAAACAGGTGGAGCAGCAGAAGGAGAAGCAGGCTCCCCGCTGAGCAGGGAGCCCTACGTGGGGCTCAATCCCAGGGCCCTGGAATCATGACCTGAGCCAAAGGCAAATGCTTAACCAACTGAGCCACCCAGGTGCCCCTGTAGTAAAAAGGAAAACAGGTTTTCCTCAGCTAAGTGTTGGTTTCCTCGGTTAAGAGTCTGACTCTTGATTTTGGCTCAGGTCCAAATCTTGGGATCTCAGGGTCATGAGACGGGGCCCGGATCCAAGCCGAGTGGAGAGCCTGCTTGGTATTCTCTCTCTCCCTCTCTTTGCCCCTCTGCCATGCACTCATTCTCGCTCTCAAAAAAAAGGAAAACTAACACTTTCAAATAACCTTTACAAATTTATTATAGGGTCCACCTGGGTGGCTCAGTTGTTAAGCAACTGCCTTCGGCTTAGATCGTGATCCCAGAGTCCCAGGATCGAGTCCCATCTCAGGCTCCCAGCTCTATGGGGAGTCTGCTTCTCCCTCTGACCTTCTCCCCTCTCATTCTCTCTCTTAAAAAAAAAAAAAATGTATTATAAAAAGGACCATTGATTAAACCATAACACCCATTAATCTTATTCCACGTTCTCTTCTCTTACATTGAACATCCATGGGTTTTGATAAAGTTGTGTTCAATTATTTCCTATTTTATGTTTTAAAAACAATTAGTATTAATTTATTCTGTTCTCGCTCAGAATCCTTAAGTGTTTTGGCATTTCTGCTACAAAGGTATTTTTGCCAATTCCTACTGATTTTTTGCTATTGTTTCAAATTTGCAAATTTATTTACCGAAACTAGGTCATATTTTTTAGCCTGATTTACAACTTTTGAAACATAGTGCTCTATTATATTATTGTTGCTTCCTTGCTTCCAAGCACTACTAACTTCAGTGGGATTAGCACACTCTACTGTTCATTCTATTATCTTCATGGAAGTTCTATGACCTCTATTGTATACATTCTTTAATGTTAGTAATGTCCCAGTGGCTTAAAAGCAGTAAAAAAAAAAAAAAAAAAAATCAGAGACTGTATAAATAAATAGTTGTTCTAGAGACTACAGAGAACAACTTCATCCTATACTTTAGCATTGTGTAAGGGTAAAATGAAATAGCCAATGGAAAGCCCTTTGAAAAATACAAATGTATGCCTTGCAAATGTAATATTTGATTTGACTTCAAGTGGAAACCAAGAGCTGCTGAAATAATGGCTTCTTAGGATTTACCAAATGCCTGGGAGCATATATCTGAGGAAGAAGCTGGGAGACACATAACCAGCATCATTTCTTAAACTAGTTGAATATTCTACATTGTTTAACCACAAATGTTCTGGCTACTATTGTGACTTAACACATTTTAGTAACAGAGTAATGGAGAATGCATTTTTTTAAAGTAGCCTTGAGATTCCAACAACTATCAAGGGACATAAATCAGCACCAAGTGTTCATATGGCTGGTCTAGCAAGACACAGCCAGTGTAATGTGGCTTTTCTATTAGCTTAGCTATAAAGTTGGCTATTAACTTCACACTTAATTGGATCCTCTTACAGTGGAATCATAAGAGCATTCAGTCCTTCAGGCTAGAGAACATGTTGTACCTGTTGAATACTATTTAAGGTCCTTTAAAAGTCTGGTTATAATTGAGTAATGACTAAACACGGCTTTATTATATCGGACTTTTAGAGGTGATAGGCATGGCTGTCTACCTACACAGATTTGTGTCCAAAGGGCTGTGTCTGAATCCTACCTAGCTCTAACATTTATAAACTCTGTGACTTTGGTCGTATATTTTAGCCTTTGTGAGCTTCAGTTTTTTCATTTGTATAATACAGGTAACAGTATGTATCCTTCTTACTTCATGGAATTGTAAAAATTAAGTTAAACCATTCACATAGAAGAGTTTTGGAGACTTAAGCACACTACGCCCATTAGTTACACTTAGCAAGTGTAACCATCATATTTTACCAACGAGGAAGCTGAGGCTCAGAGAAGCTGACTGATTTGACTAAGGACTGATCTATGGTGGCAGAGTTAGATTTAGAACACAGATCTCCAGACCTCTTTTCTTCGCAGTGTATCAATCAGTGCAGTTTTGTGACATGTTATATAAACTAAGTTCTCCATTCATGACTCATTTACATACAATTTATTAGCCAGCTATAAAAGGTCATTAAAATTTAACTTCAAGTTTGTTAGAATCTAGTTTTAATTACTGTGTATGTGTAGATGCATTACTGAACTTCCAGCTAAACTATAGCTAGGTTAGACCCTGAAGGAAAAAGTTTTTTGTTTTTATTTTGCATGTCAGTGCTTGGCTAAAACTTCTGTTTTTGTAAGAGAGTCACATGAGATAATCTAAACTCAAAATCTAATTATGAGGAAGAATCTACAAAACAAACTCAAGCCTTGTGTGAAAGCCAAAACTTCTGTTGTACTTTCATAGTCTTTGTAAAATAGCTTTTTCACCTTCACCCTAGTATACATTTCAAACTAGTAATTTTTAACATAAAGGTGACCAGTTGTGGCCTCAAAGATATCTTATTCTCTTTTTTTAATTCTTTTTTTTTTAAGATTTTATTTATTTATTTGAGAGAGAAAGAGCATGAGCGGGGTGGAGAGGGGGAGATGGAAAGGGAGGAGCAGACTCTCCAGCTGAGCAGGGAGCCAATGCAGACTCAATCCCAGGACCCGAAATTATGACCTGAGCCCAGGGCAGATTCTTAAGCAACTGAGCCACTCAGGCACCCCCCAAGATATCTTACTCCAATATTATTTTTGTCTCAATAGATTCATTCATCAGTAATGTGTTTGTGAAAATAGCATTATATCTAAAGGCACTTTTTAAAAATAAGGCTGTTCTGAGTTTTCTCTTATCCTTAAACTGTATGATGGATTTGGACTAAATAATGTTTAAAATTTTCTTATGACTCTAAGCTTCCAAGATCTAGAATTCAGAATTATAAGAACAAACTAGATCAGGATTTATTTTTCTAGCTACAATTGTATGGAGATTTGGGGCTAGTTTCTTTTCCACAGAAAAAAATACATACAGACATGTTGAACCTTGGGGCCTTGTTAAGGAATGTCTCTCAACTCTTTGTGAGTTTTTAGTGGCTTAATTTTTCAGTGTTCTGTGATGGAGAGTGTCCAGAATTTATATCTTAAGATTTGGGCCCATGTCCTGGCTGATTTTGAGTAAGATATTAAGCCTCTCTGAATCTCAGTCTTCTAATCTTTAAATGTGGTTATTTCAACAGGATGTCCAGATCTTATAAGATTTTTAAAAGATTAGGGGGAGGATTGGGCAGGCAACTAAAGAATCTCAGAAATCTATTGTTTCAAAACTAGAGAGCTTTTTAGTCTCGAAAATGGTAAAACTTGGGGCGCCTGGGTGGCTCAGTGGGTTAAAGCCTCTGCCTTCGGCTCAGGTCATGATCCCAGGGTTCTGGGATTGAACCCCGCATCGGGCTCTCTGCTCGGCAGGGAGTTTGCTTCCCTCTCTCTCTGCCTGCCTCTCTGCCTACTTGTGACCTCTGTCTGTCAATTAAATAAATAAAATCTTATTTAAAAAAAAAGAAAGAAAATGGTAAAACTTGACTACTCATTGTTGTCACCTTTGTTCTGGTGAAATGACCTAACTGTACCCTTTACAAAAAGTAAAATTTGTAGCCTCCCTGGGTCATGGAGAGCACTTTGAGGTAACCTAAAACCAGATGTTCTCAGAGGAGATCTTAGCTAGGTATTCTTATTGGTAACACAATCGTTAGCTTCTAAGCCAGGACTTATCTCTGCCTGCTTTGTCACTTTTGAGGTAGAGACAATGTCTCCTTTCTTTCCATACAAATCTACATGGATGAGGGCAGCCCAGTGCCTTGTGCCTGGGGAAATGTGTATCCTTTGCCAGAGAAGGTGCTATCCACAAACCTGAAGCTGAGGCCCTTGAGATGGCAGGGTGTTCACATCTAGAAAGTGAGGACATTGAAACTGACCGTGGAATGTGGCTGTGGGAATTAAGTGAGCTCATGCATGTAAACCTTCTGGCACATGAGGTACTTGCTAAATGATAGCTATTATGAATATGCCCAATATTGTTTTCCTAAGTCCTACTATATCTTCTTCCTCTGGCAGACAGAAGTGGGAGAGGAGGAGGGGAGGTGGCAGGAAGCAAAGCAGAGCTCAGTGGGCAGCCCTAAACAGGTGCTGGCCCGTATGGTCAAACCCTATCCCTAGAACATGCATCTGCAAACCTTGGGCAGGGCTCTGGGTGGCAGCTGGATGAGATTAACAGCAGTGAGAACTAAAAGCAGACTGTATACTCACATCCTCCCAGAGCTGGCCCAGGGAGACATGGGACTTGCATGTAGTTCAGCAGAAATGTAGGCAGGGACCAAACATTTGGCCCCTAGTTTACAAATGAAACTTCAAATAGGAGAGACACAGCAACATAAGACAAAGGGACAGTGCTACCAGACAGCATGCACAGGATGGTGTTACTGTGATGCTCTCTGATTGTTTCAACTTCCAGTAAATATTCAGCCCTTTAAGTAAATGACAACTAGAGCAGGAATGTGAGGATACTGCTGAGTGCCACCAGATTTAACACATCTGAGACTTGGGGATTTGGACTAATGGGCACATAGAAGTTTCTTCTGATTATTTATATAAAGAGATAGTAAGCAAGATGACCTGCAGAGTAAAAAGGGGCAGTAAGTGTGAAGTAGCTGTCTAGGGAGCAGGTGATACAGTAGAATAGCCAGGGAACATGGAGGGCTGCAGATTGTCCATAATTTCAAATTTAAACTGAGTCCAGGCAGTGTGCTTGTGAGTATCTCTCCAATGCTTTGAGGTGTAAAGTCAGTAGAACTTACTATAGTTAGTTAGGGTTTTGTCAGATAAATAATATGAAAGGCAAGAGGGGCAAAGAAATTAAGGGTGTATGCAAGGTTCATGAATGGAAGCTGGGGAAGGAGGGAAGTAAGGATGAGTGGAGGTAAAGGGTGATGAGAGATGTCAGAGTCAATGGATTCTAGGTTCTAGTGGGGTTGAGGACTTTCTTTAATAAAATTTTGGGACTACAAATCTTTTTTTTTTTCCAGGTGTTTAAGAATGAAACATTTCCTTGTCATCTTCTCACATTACCATCTTTATTCCCACTTTTTTTTCTTCTTTTCACAGTTTTCTTCTTTCCAAGTTCATGAGGGGTTGCTACTTGCTTTGCTGAGAAGAGTGCAGATTCTTGTACTCCTGGCAAAGAAGGAGTTAAATGGTGTTATTTGGAAGTCCTTTTACATTATCCAGAGGTGGTTTAGAGATAGGATTATGCTGATGTCCTTTATTTTTCTCCTTAATTTACAAAGCGCTCTCTTATCTCAGACATTCTGGTAGGTTTTTTTTTTTGAATTTTCTAAATAATACAACCTACTACAGAGCAATTTTTTGGGAGAACTGCAATTTGACCCTTAAATTGGGGTAGAATGCTGTAAAAAGCATTTTTAAAGTGCTAAAAAAGGAGCTCCTTGGGGAGCGTAGTCTGCTGAGATTCTGGCTAGAGATTCTGAGATTCTCACCGTCGTGAGATCAAGCCTGGTGCTGGGATCCACCCTCAGATGGGAGTTTGCTTGACACTCCCTCTCCTTCTGCCCCTCCTGCTCCTGGTCTCTTGTTCTCTCTCTCAAATAAATAAATAAATAAATAAATATTTTTTAAAATGCTAAAATATTGTAAAAGTGTGTCTATTTTTAGATTTTACTCCCGACTGCACCATGTTAACTTATTTGGTGCCTCCTTGGGCCCCTCTCCTTCTCTGCTCTTCTTATTTTTTTTTTAATTTTTTTTTATTTGACAGATAGCACAAGCAAGCAGAGCAGCAGGCTGAGGGAAAGGGAGAAGCAGGCTCTCCACTGAGCAGGGAGCCCAATGTGGGGCTCGATCCCAGAACCCTGGGATCATGATATGAGCCGAAGACAGCCGCTTAACCATCTGAGCCACCCAGGCGCCCCTGCTCTTCTTATTTTTGCCCAGCTTTCCTTTTCCTTTCCTAGTGTCCAGCTGTCTGTCCTCCATGGAATGTTGTTGTAGCAGAAATCTCAGACTACACAAAAGCTAAAAATACAGCCAAGACAGAAATTAATACCAGTGTACAGAGACCTTCTTCCTGCTAAACCTATTTCTTAGAGGGTGCTATGCGACTGAGCAAAGTAGAGGAGAGAGAGCAAAAAGCAGACAGGAATGCTAGTGAGGAGAGCAGGAAAGCAGAGAGGGAAGAACAAAGGAGCTGGGAAAGAATCCAGTAGAGAGGAGGAGCACAGAACTCACATAACTCCCCAGACTTTGAAAAGAGGGGAAAGGGACAGTATAATTCCAACAAAACATGAAAGTATATGAAAGGGAGTTTATACAGAAAAGAGCAAAGAGGACGCCTGGGTGGCTCAGTTGGTTAAGAAACTGCCTTTGGCTCAGGTCATGATCCTGGCTGGAGTCCTGTGATGGAGTCCTGTGTCAGGCTCCCAGCTCCATGGGGAGTCTGGTTCTCCCTCTGACCTTTTCCCCTCTCATGATCTCTCTCTCTCACTGTCTCTCTCTCAAATAAATAAATGCAATCTTAAAAAAAAGAAAGAAAGAAAGAAAGAAAGAAAGAAAGAAAGAAAGAAAGAAAGAAAGAAAGAAAGAAAAAAAGAAAAGAGCAAAGAAAGCACAAGAATAAAATTCTTTTCAGGAAGGGGAATATCGGGTTGCATTGCAGGCACTGTGATAAAGTTATGATATAGTGAGAATAGTTTAGTGAGAATATTTGATTCCTACAGCCAGTTGCTGGGAGGAACATGTAAATCACTGTTATATTTGTACTGCAGATAGAATTACCCTATAGCCAATAAAAGAGAGAAAAGGAATTTGCTGCAAATGTGGCTGGGACTCATGCAATTAACACTCAATCCAAGAGATAGAACATGGGAGATGAACTTAGAGGAATACACATTCCCACCTGCATGCTTTCCTTCCCCAAGAAATCAAGTTGCACTCTGCAGTAACTTAGAAGGAGGAGTTTTAGATGGACACTTGGTATGGGAATTGGAAGAATGAAGGAATTGGAGGAGAAATCACCACTAAGGCATAAGCTGGGATTCACTGGGGGAGTAGGGTGGCCTACATGGAGCAGCAATACTATTAGGGACTAGATTCCTTCTAGTGGAGTTTCTTGAGCAGGGAAACTTCTAATACTTCTAATACCTAGGCTATCTGTAATTAAAGGAAGCTAAACAAGCCTATTTGTAGACCTAGTTTCCCATGGAAATATCACTACCCAACCTTGAATCTCTTTTGACATGTGGTATGTAAGATGAGCCTAGGTAAAGACAGTAACCTTTCTCTGAGCCTGGGTAAAGACACTGGCACACCATATTATGTCCTGGTCTCCCACCCCCACAGGACTATTTCAGAAACTAATATTAGAGGTCACAACCAGGATAGTGAGCTAAGGTTGGGAGAATTATATCCTGTATCTCCAAACTCTCCAGGGAACAAAACCACAGACGTAAACTATCTCTGTTTCACATTGCAAAAGTACCTCATGACTCAACCTGTTGTTGTTGTTGTTTTTTTCTTAATTTGTCCTTCTTTTTCTGATCACATCCATCTCATCTCAGGTAATCTTTGTTACCCACTGAAAGCACGAGAATTGGTTTCCTGCATAATGTTGTTTTGAGATTCACCAAGTTAATTTCATTCCTACTTTGTCTTCCCTGAAATCGGCCCCTTTATGCAAAATTGAATGTAGATGCCTTATGTACAGATTGATCAAGTTGCCAGTGAAAAGAGAGGGTCTCTTTTGTTGGCTGGGGAGACTAGACTTTCTTTCCCATGTAGTTCAAGTAACTCTCCCAGCTGCCAGACCTCTAGGTAGTTTTCACAGTCATAGACTCTCTCCTTATGCCCTGTGGCCAACAAAAAGAGAAAACAAAAACTCTAGGCCATTGGCCTCAAAACTAGGATGATGATTTCTGAGGTCTAGCTTCACTTGTAGGTTTAAAATCCTAAATCTGTGGCTTCTACCTTCACATCCATCCAAACAATAGAAGCAAAATTCATCACTCCATTTTACTAGGGCATTATGTAAGGGAAAGCACAGAGGGAAAACTAAAGTCTTTTGCCTTGAGAGCAAAATGCTCACCTTCCACTTCAAATAGGGCCAGTGAGACTGAGCAGAAAACATCTCCATAGCTACCTGCCAGGTGTTATAACAAACGAAGGCAGGAATAGATCCTTTGTATAAATCAGGATTGTTCTCATTCTTGGAATGGGACACAAGTGTAGGAGAGCCAGTCTTGGACCTAGAAATACTCAAATATCAGAAAAACAAGTAAGTAGTTCCCCACCGTGTTATGGGGCTTAGAGAGGTTTATCTTTTTGTTTGTATGGAAAAATTAAAAGAATACCAAGTTATATTTTGTGTACATATCAATTACCAAATAATATGCCCTAAATACAGTCCATCATATTTCCTTTGATCTTTGAAATAGGCAAGTAGGTTTCATTTTCAGGAGCTCTCCTTAGCAAAAATATGCTCCCAGCATTATGTCCCCCCTTCACTACCTGACTCTTATCTATTTGCTCTTAACTTAATAGGTTTATAATTTAACTCTTCCTGTTTCTTTTATTATAAAAGAAATTTGGAAGAACCAAAGGTATATAAAAGAAATGCATTGTTTTAAAGTAACAATAAAGGTCATAACTTGCAGTCAATAAAAATGCTTTTCTTCCTATTCCAAACCTATAGAGATAAAGCACAACAATAACAAAACAATTAAATACATAGGTAAGATCAAAAGCAAGAGAAAGGAGTCTCCAGATGCCAGAACTGAAGCAGAAATTAAAAGGTGAGGGGAAAAAATGAAACGAGATGGGATCTGAAGGGAAACAAACCATAAAAGATTTAATCTCATGAAACAAACTGAGAGTTGCTGGGGGTAGGGGGTAGGGATAGGGTGGTTGGGTTATGGACATTGTGGAGCATATGTGCTATGGTGAGTGCTGTGAAATGTGTAAGCCTGATGATTCACAGACCTATACCCCCAGGGCAATTAATACACTATATGTTAATTTAAAATTTTTTTTAAAAAAAGAAAAGAAACTAAAAGCCATAACAGGAAGCAAGACAGCAGCAAGGAGCCAAACTGCCAGGTGCCTTTGCATAAATCAGAGCATAGACCACCCTCTGAGTAGATTCACCCTTAGGGTGCAGAACTTGCTGAGTTCTGAGTTCTTACTGAGTTCCACCCTCTTGTCCAAATGCCCTTGTATAGGGCATAACCTGCCCAACTGTACCCAGTGGCCCTGATAAGTGGGAAGAAGCTACAACACTCAGAGAGGTTTTGAAATTGGAAATAGGTCTTAGAAGCTGAGGGATAGAGTTGGGGTTTTTTTTCAAATACATTTAATTTAGTTGAGAGAGAGAGAGTGCACGCACACAAGAGAGTGGGAAACACAGATGGAGAGGGAAAGAAGCAGCCTCTGCACTGAGCCAAAAGCCCAAGGCAGCTGGATCCCATGATCCGAGATTGTAACCTGAGCCAAAGTCAAGAGTCAGACGCTCAACCACCTGAGCCAACCAGATGCCCCAAGGATAGAGTTTAAATGCATATATGAGGAAAGGACGCTAAGCCTTAAGTCCACAAAAGAAAGCAGGCTGATTGTACACCCTTGCTCATAGTAACATTATTCTCAATAGCCAAAAGGTGGAAGCAACCCAAGTGTCTGTCGAGAGATGAATGAACAAAACAAATGTAGTATATACATACAATAGACTGTTATTTAGCCTTAAAAAGGAAGAGAGTTCTGACACATGGACAAATCTTGATGACATTATGCTAAGTAAAATAAGCCAGTCACAGAAGGACAATACTTGTTGATTCCACTTATATGAGATACTTAAAATAATCAAATTTATAGAGATAAACAGTAAAATGATAGTTTTCAGGGACTGGGGGGTGGAGAAAGAATGAGGAGTTATTGTTTAATGGGAATGAAATTTCACTTTGGGAAGATAAAAGTTTTGGAGATGAATGGTGGTGATGGTAGCACAAAAATGTGAACATACTTAATGCCTCCTTCTGCTTGCGCTCTTTCTTTCTCTCTCTCAAATAAATAAATAAATCCTTAAAAAAATAATAAATTTAACCAAGAAGTTGAAAGACTTGTACTCTGAAAACTATAAAACACTGATGAAAGGAATTGAAGGTAACACAAAGAGGAACATACTTCATGCTCATGGATTGGAAGAACAAATATTGTTAAAATGTTCTACTCAAAGCTATCCACAGATTTAAAGTAATCCCTTACAAAATACCAACAGCATTTTTCACATAATTAGAACAAATAATCCTAAAATTTGTATAGAATCACAAAAGACCCTGAGTAGCCAAAGCAATCTTGAAAAAGAAAAGTAGACTGAAGGTATCACAGTCTGAGATTTCAAGATATACTACAAAACTGTAGTAATCAAAACAGTAACATACCAGCACAAAAATAGGCACATAGATCAATGGAACAGAATAGAGAGCCCCAAAATAAACCCACAATTATGTGGTCAATTAATCTTCAACAAAGGAGGCAAGAATATTCAATGAGAAAAAGACAAGTCTCTTCAAAAAATGGTGTTGGGAAAACTGGACAGCTACATGCAAAAGTATGAAACCTGACCACTT
This sequence comes from Lontra canadensis, assembly GCF_010015895.1. Lineage (NCBI taxonomy): Eukaryota > Metazoa > Chordata > Mammalia > Carnivora > Mustelidae > Lontra > Lontra canadensis. Next base: position 10,836,869 of record NW_022631006.1, read on the forward strand.
TCTCACACCCTACACAAAAATAAACTCAAAATGGTTAAAGACCTGAATATGAGACCTGAAATCCTAAAACGTCTAGAAGAGAGCACAGGCAGTAATTGCTCTGACGTTGGGCATGACCACATTTTTCTAGATATATTTCTTGAGCAAGGGGGAAGAAAAGGAAAAATAAACCATTGGGACCATATCAAAACACAAAGTTTCTGCAGAGTGAAGGAAGCAATCAACAAAACTAAAAGACAACCTAGTGAATGAGAGGAGATATTTGCAAATGACATATCTGATAATGGGTTTGTATCCAAAATATATAAAGAACTTCTATAACTCACTATCCAAAAAACAAATAATCCAATTAAAAAATGGGCAGAAGACATGAAGAGACATTTGTTGCAAAGAGGACATACAGATATCCAATAAAAAAAAATTCAACATCACTAATCATCAGAGAAATGCAAATCAAAACCACAATGAGATATTACCTCATACCTGTCAGAATAGCTAAAATCAAAAACACAAGAAACAAGTGTTGATAAAGATGTGGAGAAAAAGGAACCCTTGTGCACTGTTGGTGGAAGTGCAAACAGTACAGATACTATGGAAAATAGTACAGAGTTTCCTCAAAAACTTAAAAATAATTTTACCATATGATCCAGTAATTCCACTACTGGTACTTGTCCAAAGAATATGAAAACACTAATTCAAAAAGATATATGCACCCCTATGTTTTTTGCAGCATTATTTACAATAGCCAAATTATGGAAGCAGCCCAATTGTTCATCAATAGGATAAATGCATAAAGAAATGTGGTATATATCCACCATGGAATATTGCAAATCCTGCATGATCTCACAAATGTGTAGAATTTAAGAAACAAAACAAGCAAGGGAAAAAAAGAGATACAAAACAAAAAACAGACTCTTAACCATAGAGAACAAACTGATGGTTAATAGAGGAGAGAGGTAGGTGGGGGGATGGGTGAAATAGATGAAGGGATTTAAGAGTACATTTATCTTGATGAGCACTGAGTACCATAGAATAGAATGTTGAATCACTATTTGTACACACTAATATAACACTGTATGTTAGCTATACTGGAATTAAAATTTAAATAAATAAGTTTCTCTGAAGAAAAAAGGATACGAAAACACTAATTCAAAAAGATATATGCACTCTTATATTTATTGCAGCATTATTTACAATAACCAGATTATGGAAGCAGCCCAATTTCATTGATAAATTAATGTATAAAGGTGTAGCATACAGTGGAATATTACTCATTTAAAAAGAATGAAATCTTGACATTTGCAACAACACAGATGGACCTAGAGTGTATAATACTAAGCCAAATAAGTTAGAGAAAGGCACGTACTATATGATTTCACTCAAATGTGGGATTTAAGAAACAAAACAAATGAGCAAAAGGGAAAAAAAAAAAGAAGAAGAAGAAAGGCAAACCAAGAAACAGACTTTTAACTATAGAGAACAATCTGACAGTTACCAAAGGGGAGGTGGGTGGGGGATGGGTGAAATGGATGATGGGAATTAAGGAGGGCACTGTGTTGAGCACAGAGTATTGTATGGAAATGTTGAATCACTATATTGTACACTTGAAACTAATATAACACTATGGGATGCCTGGATGGCTCAGCAAGTTGGGCATCTACCTTTGCCTCAGGTCATGATCCCAGGGTCCTGGGATCGAGTCCTACATCCTGCTCCTTGCTCAGCAGGGAATCTGCTTCTCCCTCTGCCTGCTGCTCCCCCTGCTTGTGCTTGCTTGCTCTCTCTCATAAATAAATAAAATCTTAAAGCATATATATATATATATATATATATATATATATATAACTCTGTGTTAACTAACTAGAATTTAAATAAAAACTTTAAAAATTTTTTAAATTATAAAACAGAATTAGAAAATCTCTAATATTCAGTTTAAGGAAATAGTTGATACAGATAGAGCTCATCAAAGAATGAAACCACTAAATATATGGTTATTGGGTTGGAGAACTTTAAAATGGAAAGCTCAGACTGTCACCAACTGAACCTACTGATTAATCTTAGCATCACTAGTAATGACACAATCAGACATGCAAGTCTCCTGATTTGATACAATATGACACCAACTCTGAAGTATTTTTGTCAAAAATATTGAGACTGAGACTGACTTTGCCTCTTAACCTGGTTTCCAATGACGAGAAAAACTGATAGAGGAATAAGTTAGATGATCCCATAAGGAGATAGGCAAATTCAGAATGTGGGACATTCCAGGGCGCCTGGGTGGCTCAGTGGGTTAAAGCCTCTGCCTTCGGCTCAGGTCATGATCCCAGGGTCCTGGGATCGATACCCGCATCAGGCTCTCTGCTCAGCAGGGAGCCTGCTTTCTCCTCTCTCTCTGCCTGTCTCTCTGCCTACTTGTGATTTCTGTCTGTCAAATAAATAAATAAAATCTTAAAAAAAGAAAAAAAAGAATGTGGGACATTCCACAAGACAATTTATCTAATTTGTTCTGTAAGTTAATGTCACATTAAAAAAAAAGAAAAGAAAAGAAAGGCGGGGGGGGGACGCTGGGTGATTCAGTTGGTTAAGTGTCTGACTCCTGATTTTGGCTTAGATCATGATCTCAGTGTTGTGAGATCAAGCCCCAAAACTGACCTGCATCAGATTGGCGCTGGGCATGGAACCTACTTAAGATTCCCTCTCTCTCCCTCTCCTTCTCCCTCTCCCCCCTCTATAAAATAAAAAAATAATAATAATAATAAATAAATTTAAAAAGGAGGACTCAAGTAGATCAGTATTCTCACAAGAGATGATTTTGTACTGGGAGGAACATTTAACAATTTCTGGAGACATTTTGGATTGTCTTAATGTGAGTAGTGCTACTGGAATCTAGGAGGTAGAGGCCAAAACGCTGCTAAACATCCTGCAATGCATAGGAAACACCACATACCAAGAATGATCTATTCCAAAATGTCAAAATGTCAGTGGTGTCAATTTCCTGTGCTAAAGGTAAATGAAAAGATGCAATAATCTGATTTAGTCTGTGGATCTTATTTGGATCCTGATTTGAAGAAACCAAACCACAAGAAGACATTTTTGAGACAATCAGGAAAATTTAACTATAAGTTGGGTATTCAAGGATACTGAAGAGTGATTGCTGAGTATGATACTGGTATTGTGTATGGTATGTGAGAAAATGTGCCTGATTTTCAGAAATGCATACGGATATATGTAGGGATAAAATGGCATGATGTTTAGGGCTTTCTTTAAAAGATTTCAGCCAAACAAAACAAAACAAAACAAAACACATAATACTCTTGACAAACTATTGTTAAGTCTAGAATCTTGGTGATAGCTTTGTGAGAGTTCCCTACATATGTGTGTATATTTGATAAAATGTTTCATTCAAACACATTTCTTCAGAAAGAAGGATTTAGGGGCCCCTGGGTGGCTCAGTCATTAAGTATCTGCCTTCAGCTCAGGTCATGATCCCAGGGTATTGGGATTGAGCCCCACATCGGGCTCCCTGCTCCACGGGGAGCCTGCTTCTTCCTCTCCCACTCCCCCTGCTTGTGTTCCCTCTCTTGTTGTGTCTCTCTCTGTCAAATAAATAAAATATTTTTAAAAAGAAAAGAAAGAAGGATTTAACGCAACAGGAAAAAAGAATAGACAAGAAACGATGAATGTTATTCATGGAGGAATCCTATTGGACTGTGAGGACCCTTGTTCAGAAAGGAAAGCACATTGTAAAGAAGCTGGTGCCTATACAGATCCTGAGATGAGTTGCATGGTGGCCAGGTACTTTCAGTCACAACTCAGTGAGAAGAAATAAGATCTCCTTGCTCAATGAAAGATAACATCTGAAAAAAGTATTTTAGTGGGTTCATTCTAGTTCAGAAGCTATGGTTACACATATTTGCTGAAGAACAAGATTTTTCTCACTTTATTTTTGTAGTAGAGGCTTTTGAAAAATTGGAATACTCTAAGAATTTTTAGTATCAGGAAAACCACTGAGATAACAAAGAGGGAATCTTCTAGTGTGCCTCTTGTTTCTCCATATCTTCAAAGAGACTATCATTTTTTTTTTTTTTACATCTCAGTTAATTTGATGACTGACTTCTCAGAATATTAGGGACAAGATGAGTTTTCTATCTGTGAGTTTCTTTAGCTTGTTATTTTTTTAAATTTTTTATTTCTATTCAGCGTAACAGCTTGTTATTATTGCAAAGTCCAGACACCTCATATGACCTCATTAGTGTGGGTGCAGTGATGGGTGTGTACCTCATGATTGGTAGTGACATTGGTGGAAAGTCAAAGCCATACTTGCACTGACCAAATAGAATTCTACTGTCTGCTGGAAAGTAACTATGGAAAAAATCACTCACTTGTATTGCAGAGGTAGGGACCACAATATGAGTGATTTTCACTGGCTGTAGTGGGTTGGATGATGCACTCTCCAATGAAATATCCAAGTTTTAATCCATTGTACCTGTGAATGTAAACTTATTTGAAACAGGGTCTTTGCAGATATAATTAAGAATCTTGGGGTAAGATCACCCTAGATTTAGGATGGACCCTAAATCCAATGGCTATGTCCTTAAAAGATAAAAGAGAAGAAAAGTATAAACCCAAGAGGGACACAGGGGGAAAGCTGTGTGAAAATGGAAGCAGATATTGGAGTTATGCAGCTACAAGCCAAAAGATGGCAAGGATTGCTAGTTGCCACCAGAAGATAAGAGCAAGGCATGGAATGAATTCTCTTTCAGAGCCTCCAAGAGGACCCAACCCTCTCAACACTTTGATTTTGGACTTCTGGCCCCAAGACTGTGAGTGAATAAATTTCTGTTGTTTTAAGTCACTGCATTTGTGGTAATTTCCTATGAAGATCTGGGAAACTAATATAATTGATGGGGGTAGATTCTCACAGAAATAACCTGACGAATTCAAAGAAATGATTCAAATTCTCAGATGGCAGAGGCACCTGGGTGGCTTGATGGGTTACTCTTCTGCCTTCAGCTCAGGTCATTATCTCAGGGTTCTGGGATCGAGTCCTGGATCAGTCTCTCTGCTCAGCGGGGAGCCTGCTTCCCCCTCTCTCTCTGCCAACCTCTCTGCCTACTTGTGATCTTTCTTTCTGTTAAATAAGTAAATAAATGAAATTTTAAGAAAAATTCTCAGATGGCCTTAATTTGATTATTCATTCATTCATTTTTCTCATTTATTCATTCATTCATCAAATATCCACTATTGGCATATTTGGCCCCAAAATATAAACTGGGACTTTTTAAATTTTTTGACACATTCTTGTCCAAGTAAATTTGGTTACTGCTAACTTCTTAGGTGGGGGAATTTTTATTGTAGATATTTTGCACTCTACTTCAAAAGGGCTGTTATTTCTGGATTCCTGTAAGTTACCTTTGCATTCTGCCCAACAGTTGGTCAACAAATGGCAATAACAAAAAGTAAAGTGAGACTTCTCTGTTTTCTCAGAATTTTATCTAAGGCCACAAAGTTGAAGATGCATGGCAATAAATACTTCCACATTGGGAGGATAAGGACTAGATTCATCTTTGCAGGATCAACAAAAAGATAAAATCCTTATCACACATAATCTACATATAAGAAAAGAATTTGCTTTTAAAAAAAGAGTCTTGGGGCTCCTGGGTGGCTCAGTGGGTTGAGGCCTCTGCCTTTGACTCAGGTCATGATCCCGAATCCTGGGATCAATCCCCTCATCGGGCTCTCTGCTCAGCAGGGAGCCTGCTTCCCTTCCTCTCTCTCTGCCTGCCTTTCTGCCTACTTGTGATCTCTGTCTGTTAAATAAATAAATAAAATATTTTTTAAAAATTAAAAAAAAAAGTCTTTGAAAGGGATTCAAAGAAGCAAAGGATATTGGGATTTTTTTTTCCTCTTAGACGCTTTACAGCTGTGCTACATGTATGTTGCACAACTACAGGGGGCACCATTCACTCTACAGCCATGAGATTTATATAGTGTAATAACAATTTTCCAGCAGATGGCGGTAAAGTATCTGGAGGAATAAGGTCCTTTCCTAACTCACACAAAGTCATATAGGCTAGTAAAAGCTCTGCTCTTTTACCTTCTCCTCCACACTCCCTCAAGTCAAGTACACAGAATTCCAGGACAATCTTCACAGATGTTGGAATTGCCTGAAACAGGTGGCACTACCATCTCATTCCTTGGTTGAAAGCTGGCTGAGTTACAGAAACTCTTGGGCCTACCCCAGGGTACTTACTACCAGAGCAGAGCAGGGAGGCCTGAGAGAGCTTGACAAGGATCTCAGAAGTCTTTGACTTAATGCCTGTTCTTATCTGGAGAAGTTTGAAGGCAGGAGACTGGCTAGAACCATTATGACATCAAGAGAAGGAGAGGGGAGTTAGAGTTAGTTGCACTGCACTACAAACACTTGGCATGTCAAAAGTGCACGAATTCCTTGAGCCAAATGGACACCTGACTATAGGTAGCCAGGTGTGAACTCTCTGAAAGAACCTTGTCTGAGGAAACTACCTCTGATTGACAGCTGCCACACCCTCTCACCCCCTCATCCCCCACCTCCACCATCCCAAAAAGAGATGTACAACTAGAGGACAGAAAAGGTGAGGGGAGATCACCAAAGGTTACCCAGAGGAAAGATTACCTTTGGCATAAAAAGGTATGTGCAAGTCCATCACAGTTTTGCCAAAGAACCCATAAAAGTGTTCCACAAAGGAGAGACATTTCCACAACTGTAAGAAAACTATAAATCGCACCAGCCTTTGCCCATTTACCTGTTATCCATTCATCCCTCCCAACCCCAGAAGAGCCAGAAGCTGAAAAAAAAAAAAAAAAAGCAGGCAGAGAAGGAAAAGTAAAAATGAAAAAACACATTCTACCTCCCTTTCCTCAATGTGGGTTCCCAATTTACCAGTCAAGCCTAAGGAATTGCTACTCCCGTATACACTTTTGTTCTGTCTGAAGAGAACCTAGATTTTTATGTGGTCTCTCCCCCATGCAACTCACGTGCATTAGGGGAAGTGAAACATCTGAACGACAGCAACCCACTCTGTACCACCCCAACACTAGTTCTTATACTCTGACAACTATTAAACATAGTTCAAAGAAACTTTTAAAGATCTAAATAAATGGAAAGACATCTCATGTTCATGGATCAGAAGGCTTAATATTGTTAAAAGAAAGCAATTCTCCTCAAATTGATCTACACCTTTAACACAATTCCTCTCAAAATCCAAACTGGCTCTTTTGTAGAAATTGACAAGTTGATCCTAAATTTCATATAGAAATATAAGGAACCCAGAATCACCAAAACAAGCTTAAAGGAGAATAAAGTTGGAGGACTCACTCTGATTTCAAAATTTACTACAAAGCTACAGAAACCAAGACAGTGTGGTGCTAATATAAGAAGAGGCATATTGATCAGTGAGGTAGAACTGAAAGCCTAGCAATAAAACCCTCACATTCACAATCAATTGACTTCCTCCAGGATGCCAAAACAATCCAATCTATTCTTGGAAAAGAATAATCTCTTCAACAAACCGTGTTGGGATAACTGGATATTCTCATGCAAAGAAGTAAATTGGATCCCTTCCTCACATCATACACAAAATTTAGTTTAAGATAGGTCAGAGACACAATTACAAGAGCTAAAATTATAAATTTCTTAGAATAAAACATAGAGGGGCACCTGGATAGCTCAGTCAGTTAGGCATCCAACTCTTGATTTCAGCTCAGGTCATGATTTCAGTGTCATGAGATTGAGCCCTATGTTGGGTTCCACACTGGCTGTGGAGCCTGCTTAAGAATCTCTCCCTCTGTGTCTGCCCCTCCAACCCCTCTGTCCCTCCCTCTAAAAAAAACGACAACATGGGGTAAATCTCCATGACCTCAGATTTGGCAATGATTTCCTAGGTATGATACCAAAGCACACATGACAAAAGAGAAAAATAAATAAATTGGGCTTCATCAAGATTATAAACCTTTGTGCCTCAAAGGATATCATCAAGAAACTGAAAAGACAACCCACAAAATGGGGGAAAGTATTAGCAAATTCTGTATTTGATAAGGAACTTGTGTCAAATATATAAAGAACTCTCAACAACTTGATAAGAAGAAAACCCAATTTTAAAATGGACAAATAATAAGCTTTGCGCAGTGGCAGTATCATAGCCAATGAGGTTTATCCGAGGTGTGATTATTGCTAATTAAAATGGACAAATAATATTAATAAACATTTCTCCAAAGAAGACAAAATGATCCATAAACACATGAAAAGATGCTCAATTATCATTAGCTTTGTGGAAATGCAACTTGCATATGGAAATACAAATCAAAACCACAGTGAAATACCACTTCAAAATATTAGGGAGGCATTAGGGAGGCACCTGGGTGGCTTAGTTAAGCGTCTGCCTTTGGCTCTGATGGTAATCTCCGGGTCCTGGGGATTGAGTCCCACATTGGGCTCCCTGCTTGGCCAGAAGTCTGTTTGTCCCCCTGCTCCTCCCTCCGGCTTGTTCTCTCAAATAACACGGAGGACATAGGGAGATGGAGAGGAGAAGGGAGTAGAGGGAAATTGGAAGGGGAGGTAAACCATGAGAGACTATGGACTCTGAAAAACAATCTGAGGGCTTTGAAGGGGCCGGGTGGGGGGGCTGGGAGGTTGGGGGAGCCACGTGGTGGGTATTAAGTAGGGCACGTATTGCATGGAGCACTGGGTGTGGTGCAAAAACAATGAATTCTGTTACGCTGAAAAGAAATTTAAAAAAAATAAATTTTTAAAATAAATAAATAAATAAATAAATAAATAAATAAAATCTTTTTAAAAAATAGCCATTAGGGGGCGCCTGGGTGCCTCGGTTGGACATCAGACTCTGTCTTGGCTCAGGTCATGATCTCCCGCTTGTGGGATCCAGAACCAAGACTCTGTGCTTAGCCAGAGTCTTTTTGGGTTTCTCTCTCCCTCTGCCCCTCCCCCCTTAAATGGATGAATAAATCTTAAAAAAAGAAAAATAGCCAGTAGGATGACTGTCGGGGCACCTGCATGGCTCAGTCAGTTAATTGTCTGCCTTCCGTTAAGGTCATGATCATGCGTCCTGCGATGGAGTTCCGTGTTGGGCTACCTGCTCAGCGAGTAGTCTGCTTCCCCTCTTCCTCTACCCCACTTCCCCGCTCTTTTTCTTTCTCTCTCTCAAATAAATGAATAAAAATCTTTTTTTTTTAAAAGGATGATTACAATGACTATAATTTTAAAAAGACATGATAAATGAGGATGCAGAGAAATTGCAAACTTCATTCATTATGCATGAGAACATAAAATGGTGCAGACACTTCAGAAAACAATCGGACAGTTCTTCAAAAGATCAAGCGCAGAATTGTCACATGACCCACCAATTCTATTGCTGTATATACACTCAAAAAAAAAGAAAAATATATCCACAGGAAACTCATACATAAATGCTCGTAGCAGCATTATATATAATAAGCAAAAAGCAGATAAAACCTAAATGTCCATTAACTGATGAATAGATAAATAAGCCGCTGCCTTTGGCTCAGGTCCTAATCCCAGAGTCCTGGGATCAAGTCCTGAATCCGGCTGCTTGCTCGGCAGGGAGCCTGCTTCTCTCGCTGCCTCTGCCTGCAACTCTGCCTGCTTGTGTGTACTCTCTCTCTATGACAAATAAATAAATAAAATCTTAAAAAAAGAGAAATATCCAGAATAAGAAAATCTATAGAGATAGAAAATAGATTAGTAGTTGCCTAGGATGGAGGTTCCCTAGGGGGAAATGAGAACAGGGTTTTTAACAGTGATGAAAATGCTCTAAAACTGATCTTGGTGATGGTTACACTGGTTGCACTACTAAGAACAACTTTATTCTTCACTTTATTTTATTGTTTAAAGATTTTGTTTATTTGAGAGAGAGAGAATGAGCGAGAGAGAGAGAAGGGGGGCAGACGGAGCGGGAGAAACAGACTCCCCTTGGGACTTTGATCCCAAGACTCTGGGGTCATGAACTGAGCCAAAGGCACATGCTTAACCGACTGAGCCACCAAGGTACCCCAACTATTTACTTTAAATAGGTAAATTATATGTTAATTACATCTCCATAAAGCTGTTTCATATATATTTTAATTTTGAGGTCCATCCCTAGAGATTACAATTTAATTGTATTGGAACATCAGGATTTTTTTTTTAATATTTTATTTATTTATTTGACAGATCACAATTAAACAGAGAGGCAGGCAGAGAGAGAGAGAGAGGAAAGCAGGCTCCCCGCTGAGCAGAGAGCCCGATGTGGGACTTGATCCCAGGACCCTGAGATCATGACCTGAGCCGAAGGCAGCGGCTTAACCCACTGAGCCACCCAGGTGTCCCGGAGCATCAGGATTTTAAAAAATTTCTCAGGTGACCCAAATGTGCAGCAAAGCTTGAAAACCACGGATGTGAACTAATCATGATTAGTAACTTACTGAGATTGGTTTAGGTTTGGGCATATATACAACTCTTGACAACGAGATATAAGAAGTTGGCTTGGATTTCTTGGAAAGCTATCTATGAGAGTTAAAGGAGAAGAAACCTCCTTTTTTGAATATTATGTCTGGAACTGCAGCTGTCTTGTAACCATGAAAGGAGTTAATTCAAGGACAAATCTGACATACTAAGGATGGCAGAGAAGAAATATGGAAAAGTAACTGGGACCTGATTACTTAATTCAGCCGCTGAATTATATTGTTTCTATGTCATTTATTTCTGCTCTAATCTTTATTATTTCCTTCCTTCTGCTGGATTTTGGTTTTGCTTGCTCTTCTTTTTCTCGCTCCTTTAGGTGAAAAGTTAGATTGTTTATTTGAGATTTCTCCTGCTTCTTCAGATAGGCCTGTATTGTTATAAACTTCCCTCTTAGAACAGCTTTTGCTGCATCCCAAAGGTTTTGGACCATTGTATTTTCATTTTCATTTGTTTCCCTGTAATTTTTTATTTCTTCTTTGATTCCTTGGTTGACCAATTCACTGTTTAGTAACATGTTATTTAACCATCATGTATTTGTGATCTTTCCAGATTTTGTGTGTGTGTGTGTGTGTGTGGTTGATTTCCAGTTTCATAGCATTGTGGTCAGAAAAAATGCATGGTGTGACTTCAGTCTTTTTGAATTTACTGATACTTGTTTTGTGGCCTAATATGTGATCTATTCTGGATAATTTTCCATGTGCACTTGAAAAGAATGTGTTTTCTGATTTAGGGGAATGTTCTAAATATATATGCTAAATCCATCTGGTTAAGTGCATCAATCAAAGCTACTGTTTGCTTATTGATTTCCTGTTTAGATGATCTGTCCTTTGATGTAAGTGGGGTGTTAAAGTCCCCTCTGTTATTGTATTACTATCAATTAGTTCCTTTATGTTTGTTATTAACTATTTTATGTATTTGGGTGCTCCCATGTTGTTTGTATAAATATGTATAATTGTTATGTGCTCTTGTTGGATTGTCCCCTTTATTATTATATAGGATCCTTCTTTGTCTCTTGTTATAGTCTTTGTTTTTTTTTTATTTTTTTTTAAAGATTTTATTTATTTATTTGTCAGAGAGAGAGAGGGAGAGAGAGAGAGCACAGGCAGACAGAGTGACAGGCAGAGGCAGAGGGAGAAGCAGGTTCCCTGACGAGCAAGGAGCCTGATGTGGGATTCGATCCCAGGACACCAGGATCATGACCTGAGCCGAAGGCAGCTGCTTAACCAACTGAGCCACCCAGGCATCCCTAGTCTTTGTTTTAAAGTCTATTTTGTCTGCTGTAAATACTGCTACTCTGGCTTTCTTTTGACATCAATTTGCTTGGTAAATGTTTCTCCATCCCCTCACTTTTAATCTGCAGGAGTCTTTAGGTCTGAAATGAGTCTCTTGTTAGGTAGCATGTAGATGCATCTTTTTTTTTTATCCACTCTATCACCCTATGTCTTTTGATTGGAGTGTTTAGTCCATTTACATTCAAAGTAGTTACTGACAGATAATGTGTTCATTGTCATTTCATTACTTATTGTGTGGTTGATGTTGTTTTTAAGATTTTATTTATTTATTTGACAGAAAGAGCACAAGCAGGGAGAGCAGCAGGCAGAGGGAGAGGGAGAAGCAGACTCCTTCCCGAGCAGGGAGCCCACTGTGGGGCTGGATCCCCGGACCCTGAGATCTCAGCATGAACCAAAGGCAGATGCTTAACTGACTGAGCCTCCCCTGTTCTTTACTCCTCTCCCCTTCCACCATGTTTTAGGTATATAATGTTATATTTTAACATTCAATGGACAGTTGGGCTCTTTCCACAGTTTGGCTATTGTGGACATTTCTGCTATGAACACTGGGGAAAGAATCCCTTTTAATATTTCTTGTAGGGTTAGGTTAGTGCTCATGAACTCCTTTAGTTTTGTTGGTATGAGACAGTCCTATTCTGAATGATAACCTTGCTGGGTATTCTTGACTGCAGATTTTTCCTTTCAGCACATGCCATTCCTGTCTGGCCTACAAAGCTTCTGATGTAAAATCTGCTTATGTCCTTATAGGGTTTCCTTTGTATATAACTGTCTTCTCTTGCTGCTTTAAATTTTTTTTTCTTTATTACTACTTTTTGCCATTTTAAACACTTTATGTGTCTTGGTGAGGACCTTCTAGGGGTGAATTTGGGGGGAGGAATCTCTGTGCCTTCTGGATCTTTTATCTATTTCCTTCCCCAGATTAGGAAGTTTTCAGCTATTATTTCTTCAAATAAACATTCTGTCCCCTTTTCTCTCTCTCCTTTTGGGATCACTATAATGTGAATAGCATTCTACTTGATGGAATCACTGAAAAGACTATTTTCAATTCACATATTTTTTTTTCCCTTTCATTTGCACAGTTTGGTTCTTTTCATTACTCTGTCTCCAGGTCATTAATTCATTCCTCTGCTTCCTCTAGCCTGTTATTTTATTCCATCAAATGTACTTTTAATTTTATTTATTTTGTTCTTGATGTCTGATTGGTTCTTTCTTCTCTTTTTGTTAAGTCTCATAGATGTTCTCCACTCATTTCTCACGCCCAGTGAGTATCTTTATGGTCATTACTTTAAAGATTTTTTTAAAGATTTTATTTATTTATTTGAGAGAGAGAGAGGAGGGGCAGAGGGAGAGAAGGAATCTCAAGCAGACTTTGTGCTGAGCACGAACCCAACATGGGGCTCAACTTCACAACCCCAAGATCATAACCTGCACCAAAACCAAGAGTCGGATGGTTAACTGACTGAGCTTCCCTTCATGATCCTTACTTTAAATTCTCTGTCAGGCACATTTTATCCGTTTTTGCTTAAGTCTCTTGTTGTGGTTTGGTCCTGATCTTTCATTTGGGACATATTCATCTGTCTCCTCATTTTATCTAACTCTCTGTGTCTATTTTTGTGTATTAGAAAGTCAGTTACATCTCTTGCTCTTGAGAGTAACGTGCTTGTGAAGATAAGGTCCTATAGTGCCTTGCAGTGCAGTGGCACCTGTTTCCTTGGGCCTGGTGCTTCAGAGAATATCTCCTATGTGTGTGTTGTATATACTCTGCTTTTAAGTCTTAGCATCATTTTCCTCACTTCCAGTTGTTTGCATGGGTTCTCTTTGCTTGTTGTGGGGAATGTTTTGTCCCCAGCAGGAGCAGGGCACTTTTAAACAAAGTGTGCGCTGGTCTGCCTGTGAAATGAGACATGCCACTGCACCCTGAACTGAGGTCCCACAAAACACATAGGTTTGGAGTCAAGGTGTTATTTATTCACATGCTAGTTTGTAAAAATTCCTGAATACAATAATTATTTATCCTTTATTAAGCTACCTGTTTAATTTTTCTTTTTTCTTCCTATCTTGATTTTATCTTGGGGGCTATTGGTTTCGGTCAGGTTTTTTTCTATTTGTATTCATTGCCTTTGTTTCTTGCTATTTTGTGCCTATATGCTTCAGAGTATTTTCTTTCCAGTGTGGGAAGAAGTCATACACAGTACCTATCTGGAGATAGTAATACTTTAAGATATTCCTTTAAATCTATAATGTTTATGGAAGTAAAATCCAGGGTATTTTCCTGTCCTTGGTATCTGTGAGTGACAATTCATCCAGGGTAATCAAAGGTCTGAAAGTTTTTCAATTCTTTTTGGTGTTGATAACGAGAATAACAAACTTGCTTGAAGGGTTACTTTAAGTATAGAGTGACTGCAACCCACTCAACATGTACCCCCCAAGGTGTTGGCTCCTAGTTAAAAAATATCCTCTAAATGGAGACCATGCTTGCTAAGGGCTATTCTGAAATTCATAGTATGGATTTGAGCCCAAAGTCTAAAACCTCAGAACTATAAGCAGGAACCGAACTGGAATGAGTTACTGCATTAGCCCTGAAGGTGAACATGGAGTAAAACAGGACTCGTGGAGGCTCTGGAAATGACACGTGTCCCCTTCTCTAGAAAGATTGCACAGCAACCTCCCTGAGCCTTCCTGACACTAATGGCTATTGTCTACTCAAAAGATCAAATCAAATAGAATTTCCCTTAGGAATAAAATATTGATTTTACACTATGTGATACTTCCTTTTTATTTTTTCCCTCCATCTGCAAAATAGAGGCTTTTTTTGTTGTTGTTTCCTATCTCTGTTTGTTGACTGCTAAACCTTCTCATACCTGTCAGGCTAGCTGATCAACAAACATCTATGTATGTGGTCCTATGCTGGGAGAATGGCCAAGAATTCAAGGAGTTGGAAACCCTTCTGATGGCGGGGGGGGGGAGCAAACTTGCAGGGAAAGGGGAAAATGTTTCTTCCCAGAAACCTAGTGAAGCTTAACCTCAGTGTCACAATTCAAGTTGCCCTCCCACTCCATGGTTCTTAACCCTGATTGCATATTAGAATCATCTGAGAAGCTTCCCACTTCCAGATAATTGAGTCAGACTCTCTGGAGTTTGAAGTCCCCGGGATGGTTATTTTATCAAAGCTCTCCAAGTGATTCCAGTGTGCAGACAGAGTTAAGAATCCCAGCCTTACATTTAAGAATGTAAGTTCATATGCAGGCTATGACTGTGTCTACTGCCTAAGTAGAAATCATTGATCAGCTTAAGAAGCACATGGAGAGATTTACATTCTCTTTGTTTCTCACCATATAAAAAAACTACCCAAACCAACACTGCTCAGCACGCCACCACTGGCTGATGCAGCACATTCCTGACAACCATTACCCCGAGGTCCCTGTGAATCACTACACAGGTTTTTTTAGTTAGCCCTATTCTCCTCCCACATGGGAGTAGGAAGTAGCTGTCTCCATTGCAATAAGCAGCAGACTAGGTAGGACACAGAAGACTTGGATTCTAATCTCCTTCTTCCTCTAACTAGTTGTAAGGCACAAGGCAGATCATTTTAATATCTCTGAGAGCTTATAAAATGGGATGACTTAAATGTCTGGTCTATTTCACAGACTTTCATGAATATCAAATAAAATGTGAAAACAATCATAAACGATAAATTGCCATGTCACGATAACAACATGACTATGCTTAAGATCCCCTGGGACAAAGCAGAATTCCTTCTTCCCTTATTTTCTCTAGGTAGTTCCCAATGCAGTGTCGCCTTTATTCTTAAGGGAGAGCATGTAGAAAAAGAAGTGGAGAAAGAGAGGCACATGTATAAAAAGGCATTTTTGCATAGTTTAGGAAAGAATACCATGTACCCATTGAGAAAATGAGATTGTTCTTTATGA
Source organism: Lontra canadensis (assembly GCF_010015895.1). Taxonomy (NCBI): domain Eukaryota; kingdom Metazoa; phylum Chordata; class Mammalia; order Carnivora; family Mustelidae; genus Lontra; species Lontra canadensis. The sequence continues at coordinate 10,852,609 of NW_022631006.1, forward strand.
CACACACAGAATGATGTTAATGATACATTGTTAGGTGAAAAAACTAAGTTGCAATACAGTACGTAGGGTATGCAAAATTTATATAAGAATAAGTTTGTTAGTGCATGAACCATGTCTAGAAGTATACATTCCAATCTGTCGACACCAGGATTTTTGAGAGGGAGACTTTTATTTTTTCTTTGTTTTTTTTCTGTTATATTTGAAGAGTTTGATGATGAGTGTATTTCATTTTCATAATCTTCAAATACATACTGAAATGCAAATCAGGGGGAAAGAGAGGTGGTGAGGATTTTACAGCCTAACATTAGTAAGGAGTCAGAGAAAATGTAATTGCCTTAAAGCTGTGCTCATGCTTGTGTCCAGACAAAGCATGTTCCAAAATTGCCCAATTCTCACAGTCCTTTTAATCAACAACTTTAAGAATTCACAGAGAAGATAAGAGATGGCAGAAGGCTGAAAATGGTCAAGAGTTCTGCTTTTCAAGAAGGAGGAAAGTATACATTTTGGAAATCACAAACTACAAAGCTTGAGACTGATCGGGAAAAATCTAGAATGGATTATTAAACAATTGGTGAACATTTAAAAGGGCATATGGTGATCATCAGCTGACATGGATTCACTAGGAACAAACCAAGACAAAATAACGCATTTCTTTTCGGTAGATTAACTAGATTATCATAGTAGCTCAGGGGAATTTCGAAGACTTAGTATATCTTGATTTCAGCAAAGCTTTTCACAAAATCACTTACATCATTTTGGAAAATATGTGAAATGCAAATTATTAAGTGATTCATAGCTAGTTAAATATCATATCTATATATTGGAGAGTATGCATCCAAGAGAGTGCTGGTCTTTGGTCCCATTTTCTTTTGCATTTTTATCAACAAAATAGACATTGATGACACAAAGATGGGAGAACTAGCTCACTAGTTAAACCTATATTCAAGATATTCTTAGTTTATTTGAATGTCAAGCTGAAACCAATGAAGAAACTAATGGGTTATAGGATGAGAAATTTTTATTCCATGTAAGTAAGACTTCTTAACTACAGTTGTCCAACAATGGATTAGGCATAGGTTTTCAGTTAAAAAAAAATCAGGAGGGTGAGGGAGATGGGCCTATCAAATCTTCTGCAAATGCAAAATTGTGTGATTCCAACTAGAAAATTAATAACAGACACTAAGTACCAACAGACTGCAAAGATAATGAAAGACAATATAAGGCATAATGTTTGTTTTCAATAGACAAAATAAATCTTGAATGGAACCCTGAAGAATCAGTAAATGGGTATAGATACATGGAACAGGGTATGTCATTCCAGGATGTCATAAAGCATAGAAGCAAGACTAACATGGCATTTTCCAGAATTGTGAAATGACTGACCTGGCTGTGGCTTTGGTGAATAAGAGAAAATAAGGCTGGGACTAGATAGAGAAGATCTGAAACCAGGAAAGAAGTTTATTCTTTGTACAATGGAGAAGGGATCAGTCAGGCTCTGCTTTCAAGCATCAGAAACCAAATCAGACAAACTTCAAAAGAGGAGTTTACTGGAAAAATATCAGGAGATCAGAATCAATGGGAAGTTTTGCAAACATTAGAAAGCAAAGTAACCTCCGAGGGCTAAACAGGAACCAGAGGCGTGGCCTTGAGGCAGGCCATGTTAGGGTAAATGAATACCCAATAATATTTGATCTCTTTATCACACTATAAAGGATTCAAATAGATGGATGGAGGGCTCCTGGGTGGCTCAGTTGGTTAAGTGACTGCCTTTAGCTCAGGTCATGATCCCAGGGTCCTGGGTTCGAACCCTACATCAGGCTCCTGGCTTGGCAGGGAGCCTGCTTCTTCCTCTCCCTCTGCCCCTCCTGCTTGGTCTCTCTCTAATAAATAAATAAAAGCTTAAAAAAAAAAGAAACCAAATAGAGAGAGAGTTTCAAAGTCCTAGTTTGGGTCACATGCACTTCTCATTGCTGAGGAAGATGAGTACTGAATTAACAGTTTTTCCAGACTACATCCAATGACAGATAATTCCCCTGAAGGGAAATGAGGCGTGAAGGAGAAATAAGTGCTGAGCAGCTAAAGACAATAAAATCTCACTACTGGCACCATTGGCAGCTTTGAGCAAGGTAGCAATGCGTCGAAAATAGTGCTATCAGGAGATTTGGCAATTTGCAAATGGACTAGAGGAATGGAAACCAAAAAATGGTGGGTGGAGGCTAAATAGGTGGAGCACAGAGGATTTTTAAAGCAGTGAAACTGCTCCACATGATACCATAATGATGAATACATGCCATTGTATGTTCATCCAAACCTCTGGAATATACACCATCAAGAGTGAACTCTAATGTGAACTATGAACCTTGAGGGGTTATGATGCATTGGTGTAGGTTCATCAGTTTTAACAAATGTATGACCCTGGTTGGGGATGTTGATAATGTGGGAGGCTATGTATGAGTGGAGGCAGGGAGTATACAAGAAGTCTCAATACATTCCTCTCAATTTTGCTGTGAACCTGAAACTGCTGTTAATAAATAGTCTTTTTATTAAAAAAAAAAAAAAGAAAGTGAAGGCAGATAGTGAGTTCTCTAGGGTTAGAGGCTGGCGATGAGAATAAGATAATAATGATGTTAAAAGTAAAAACAGTAAGTCTTAATAACTACCTAGATGTTCAGGACAGGAGAGGTACATGTTGAAAATAAGAGGAATGGAGGACTGGAGGAATGATGAGGCTTGAGACTGGAGGAATGATGGTGGTAGATGTAAGAAAACCTGGAAAGACAGCGGTATGTAGGGTGGAGGTGAAGATAATGCTCACGGTGTTGAGTTTTGCTGATGGTGAAAATGTGCAGTGGGAAGTAAGAAAACAGGGTATCCAAGAGGACTTGTTTGGAGATACAGTTGTAGGAGGATTTGGCATACAGAAGATAATTTAAGTCAAATGAAGCTATCTTAAAAAGATGTAAAATGGTGAACAGAAAGAGTGACAATCCTCCCTCTAAAATGTGGAAAAAAAAAAAAAAGAAAAAAAAAAACAGTGGCCCCCCCCCCCCAAAAAAAAAGGAATCCGTAGAAAGGTTTTGGGAATTTAGGAGAACTTTAACTTTTTACCATGAGCAGTATTACATTTTTCCATTTTTATTCCTTATTCCATTTTCTTCCTCTACCCCAAACAGTCTAATTATATGTCCGTATGCATGCATATATTCCTGTAAAATATGTGGGGCTTTGTGACATTTGTGTGTTTGAATGTAAGTAAGTGGCATTTGCTGAAGAACTCATTGTGTTATTTCTTCACTCACCACATCATGTTGCTCTAGGGACAAGAAAGCCAAATTGCTCTTAGAAATAGCTGTGAAGCTCACATTTCTATCAGCAGATTATGGGAGCTCCCATTTCTACACATTTCTGCCAATAGTTAGTAATATCTAATTTTTTGGTGTCTATAAAGTTGTAACTTTTTGATCAAAGTTAATTTTTTTTCCTAATGAGTTTGAATATCTCTTAAGATTTCAAGTTTCTCCTTTAATAAATTGCTTGATTGTATCCTTTCCTTATTTTTTCTAAGTTTGTTTGTATTTGTTGATTTCCATTGGTATTGTTTATGTTCCAGGGCTGTGTATTTCAAAATAGTAGCTACTAGCCATTATCCATTAACTATTCAAACATGAGCTATGGGGTACAGGAAGTATGGCTAGTCCAAGTTGACATGTACTGTAAGTGTAAAATACACACCAAATTTCCATGAGTCAATACAAAAACAATGTAAATTATCTCATTACTAATTTTTATATTGATTATGTGTTAAAGTTGTAATATTTTAGATATATTGTGTTAAATTAATTTTATGTTTATTTTTACTTTTTATAACATGGCTATTAGAAAATTTAAAATTATACTAGTGGCTGGCATTTGTGGCTTGCATTGTATTATGTTGGACATAATGTTCTAGATACTCTTAGTTGGTTTTAGTTTTAGTTTTTTTTTTTTTATAGAGACCACAAGTAGTCAGAGAGGCAGGCAGGGAGAGAGGAGGAAGCAGGCTCCCTGTTGAGTAGAGAGCCCGATGCAGGGCTCGATCCCAGGACCCTGAGATCATGACCTGAGCTGAAGGCAGAGGCTTTAACCCACTGAGCCACCCAGGTGCCCCCTTAGTTGGTTTTAGATGTTGAAATATCTTCTCTTACTCTGTCTTCCATCTCAAGTTCATTTACTGTCTTTCATGAAATCCATCCTTTTTTCGCTGGACCACCACATTACACACTCTGGGGGAGGCATTCACATCAGGATCTATGTAAATGGCCCCCTGGAGTTCTGCAGTGGATAACATGTGTAGCCGTACATAGCCCTGATATTCTTTGTGAATTGCACTTTGTGTCTCTTGTTTAAGAACTCCTTCCCCACAATCTGATCACAATGATATTTTCTTTGTATTATTTGTATAATTTAAAAAGAAACATAATATGGCGTTGTATCATAAAGAAGCCATTAAAGAGAGTGGTTTATAATGCCAAAAATATGCAGAGTTCAGCCAAAAAGGATGATGGTAGAGGAAATAATTATGTTGGATTTTATGATTTTGACAGCAATGTTATCTTTCTAATTATGTTTTGTATAGGCAAGTGTTAAAATTTGCATTCCAAAGAGCATGTTAACAGATGGTGGGGAAGACAGGCCACAAGCATGCTGAATGACAGGCTAATTCCAGTTTTTAGTCTAAATATCTGCTGAAGTTAATTGTCACAATAAACAAATAAGCTTGATATGGATCATAAAGACTTGGTTGTAATTATGAAGCTTATAAGATAATGGTTGGATTTCCACTTATATCATTCTGAAACATCATTTGGGGCACATTAGTTGCTTACTCTGGAAAGTGAACGTCTCCATTCCCTGTCAGATCAAAAACCAAGCTACTCAAATCTGTCAGTAGAAACACCTATAAACTGGCCCCACCCCGTTTCCCCTGTCTCATCTCCCAAACAGATTGTATATTGGACACAGTTGGTACCATGTCTTACACTCATACTTCCTCATCAACAACCTGGGAGATGTCATGGTTAAAAACTGCAGCATCAGGCAAATAGGACACTATGTTTCTTAAGTCAACTAAAATTCACTAAACTATTTGAGTAAATGCTTTGTGCTTAGCATGGAATGGCAAAATTTATTTAAGCAACTGTATTCACCTTGAAGTAACTCACCTGACCTCATACAAAGAAAAATGCTAATGGCAGAAGCAAGTCGAAAATAACATGTTCAAAATGAGATATCAAATGATAAGGTATTGAAAGGTTGAGGTCAACCTCAGAACTGCTAATATGCCCATTACAACCACAGAAATACAGGTTTACAGTAACAAGATTGTAGTCTTCTTTAAACCCTTTAATTCAAGAGAGAGGCTGAAAGGTTACAAAAATGCCAAAGGTAGTGAGGATAGACTCACATCAGACCAAGTTTAGGATGTTTAGGGATTGAGGTCGTTTATTCTTGATTAATACTGGGAATTGCGTCTCACCTTAGGTATTAGCGCTTACTGGAATTTATAACAGTGAAGTCCATATTAAAAGCTGACCCTTCTTTTTACTCAGCCCCCAGCTATAGGCTTAATTATGATTGTGTGAATGTATAATTTTCATTTTGAAGGGTTTATGATACTTGTGCTACAAGTCTGGGCATTATGTTAAGAAAACCAAATGTTTTTGATCTGTCTCATGACAGTTATAACTTCAGTGTCTACAGAAAAAATGTGCAGAGACAAGAATTTGTCTATCAATATTATATCTGACATTGAATAGAAATGCATTTCCCAAAGCAAAATTAAAAGTTACACATTTTTAAAAATAGAGCTGTGGTTTTTTTCCCCAAGTTCAGTGATGCTTCTCCAGGTCCACTCTTCCTTCTGGATTCATTCTTTTTTTTTTTTTTTTTCAAGATTTTATTTATTTTTTTGAGAAAGAGAATTAGAGACAAAGAGAGAGAGCCTGAGAGGGAGGAGGGTCTGAGGAGGGAGAAGCAGACTCCCTGCTGAGCAGGGAACCCAATGCGGGACTGGATCCTAGAACTCCAGGATCATGACCTGAGCTGAAAGCAGTCGCTTAACCAACTGAGCCACCCAGGTACCCTTCTGGATTCATTCTTCTTGCTAAAATACGTTTTCTGATTTTTTTTTTCATCAAGTATCTATGGATAGTAAATCCTCTTAGTATTTGTGTATCTGAAAAAGTCTTTTGCCTTACTCTTCAATGATAATCATGGTATAGACTTTTATTCTGATAATCACTCAAAACAAAAGTATACATTCACACAGCCATAATGAAGCCTCATCACATTGAAGATACTATTCTGTTTTCTGGCATTTATATTTGCTGATAAGGAACCCAATTGGTTTTCCTCTCTAGTCAATCTTCTGTTAGTTTTAAAAGTTCTCCCATTTCACTAAGAGGTAATTAGGTGTTAATTTTTAAAAATGTAGCTCAAACAAAAATGTATTCTTTGTGGATTTTATATTTTTTGTCTGAGAGTTTCTCTTTAGATAGAAATATATGGTGTCCCATGAGCAGCAAGGTGTTGGAAGCTTTCTATGAGATGGTTTCATTGTTACTTATTTCTGAGCTCTATGGGTTTCACACATTTTTATATTTGTTTCTTGGCTTGAGACAGTCCTCGTTTAGGATAACTCCCACTCAGTAGTCCCTGAGGTCTCCTTCACTTGCATGTCATCCTATTTCCATCCATGACAAATTGGCTCACATTTCCAATGACTCTCAGCCATTGGGCTTTCCTGATCCCCACTCTTGGACAGCATAATAATATCATGCTCCCTGCAGGCCCAGCACCTCGGGTCCCATACCTAGATTTGTCCAAGCCAAAGGCAAAAGTCAGTTTGTTTCTTCCTCAGAATGGCAAGGCTTCAGCTCCTTTTCCCTACTATGTAGGTTTCTGGAGGAGCTTTTTTTCCCTTGCTTTTGAGCTTGGCTGTATAGATTTCTCAAAGCAGTATGTTTTTTAATCCAGCATTTCTGTGTGTGAAGTAGGGCAAAAAGATTCTATTCAGTTCACCAACTTGGCTAAATCTTTCCACATTACCTTTTCCACTGTGGTACAGATAATCTTGAGAAACCATAGAGTAGATCCAAGAACAAATGTTAACTGGGACTTCCTGTCTGTCTGCCATAGCCATCAAAGCCATCGAAACAAAATTGGAAGAATTTTCCTTTACAGGACCACCATAAAATCTGAAGACATCTTATTAAAAGTGACAACTGTATGACAGTAGAAGCATTCAAAGTTTTTTTTTTTTTTTTTTTTTTTGGCAATTATAGATGTGTTCAAGTGCAAAATATGTCTAAGGAGCAAAAAATTTCTGAGATCAATCATTTCATCCTGACTAGTTGTTAGTTAAGACCAAAATAGAAGAGAATAAAAGCTAATCCTCACATCAAAATTAATGCAATGAAGAGTAGTCTTTTGTTGAAGCACTGATGAGATCATGTCTAGTCCAAGCAGAAGCCTGTCAATCTCATACTGTGGTTTATGTTTAATCAGGTCTTTGTTTTCAAGTGCACAAATAATAGAATTCAATCTAAGATTTACACATTGCTGACTCAAATTTCATTAACTTGCAGCTTTGATGTTGTGTCTGCTTGTCCATGGAGCATGTGGACTTACAGTTTGCATAAAGTTGATCAGAAATTTTCTTGGAGTGCCTGGGTGGCTCAGTCATTGGGCGTCTCCCTTCAGCTCAGGTCATGATCCTGGAATCCCAGGATCAGTCTCTGCAACAGGCTCCCTGCTCGGCGGGAAGCCTGCCTCTCCCTCTCCAACTCCCTCTGCTTGTGTTCCGTCTCTCACTCTCTCTCTGTCAAAGAAATGAATAAAATATTTTTTTTAATTTCTTGACGATATGTATAAATCAAAGAAGTACAAACTAAGAAGCCTTTTTAAAAAAAATGGTTTTTTTTTCAGATAATATTAACTAATATTATTGAGTGCTTACAACATGCCAGGTGCTATACTCTGTAGAGGCTTTGGTGTACAATTGTATACCTATAAGATTGCACAAAGAAATTAACACATGAGACTAATAAAGTTTATATTCAAATCTTGTTAATAAATTCCTACACCTCTTTTGGAAAGTAATATGGCAACATAGGTAGCAAAAAGCATAATTATTATTTTTTTAAATCATTAAGAACACTTCTGAGTATATGCTATGGAAATAATTTAACAGACGTTTATAACTATGTGCATAAAACTGTTTGTATATAATAATAAACAATCAGAAACAAGTTATGAGTTACACTCTTTTAAGTTTCAAGCCATGTTAAATAATGGTGTTTTTTTTTTAAGATTTCATTTATTTATTTGACAGAGAGAGATCACAAGCAGGCAGAGAGGCAGACAGAGAGAGAGAGAGAAGGAAGCAGGCTCCCCGCCAAGCAGAGAGCCCGATGCAAGACTCCATCCCAGGACCCTGAGATCACAACCTGAGCCGAAGGCAGAGGCTTAACCCACTGAGCCACCCAGGCACCCTAACGGTGGTTTACTGAGAGATAACAACATGGCTTATAGGAACAGCACACAGTTACAAAACTGGAAGGCCTTAAAATATAAGATATATAAGAGATATATAAATAAGATATATAAAATATAAGACTTTTAGTTATATTCCCTTCATCAGCACACCATTAACCTCTCAATACTCTGGTACTCTGCTTTTAAGGAGACTTGGATACTATTTAACTCTATTTCTGCTATTCCTACTACTACCGCACTATATCTGTGAGTTCACAAATTCAAATGCCCTCAAAAAGACTATCTGATTGTTTGGGATTGTTCACTATGCAATATTGGGGATCTTAGTTGGGTAGAGCTTTTACAAAAGTCTATACCATAGACCTCTGACCAGAGTCCAGTATCATAGTCCTGATCCAATTAGGAGTGGTAAGGTTAGTAAGGCCGTATGATACACTTTTTTCCTTTAATCTTGAAGTTACATTATTTTTGTAAACTAAAAGATAAAATAAAAAGTTTCTTATGGAACATTACTTAGTTATATACCTAATACAAGTTGCCCTTAATTGTTCATTTTAAAATAAAAGTTCAGCATGATTCGTATTTGTAGAGAGACTTCTGAAATTAGGAAAGGTCATAGCCCAGCAGAGAGAGGCTTCATTATGTAACAATTACTGAGATTCTATAACAAGAAAATATAGTGCATTCATTTCTCATCTCATGGACCTTAATAAATCTGTTCCTGATATGAATCCTCAAACTATAATTAGAGGAAAAGACAAAACTCTTGTTAGATAGAAGAAAGAATGCTAAGCGAGATTTACTCATACCATATCAGAGTAAAACATGTCTAGAAAAGAATTGTCCATGTTATGGAAGGGCAAGATGAAAAGAAAATTTATGAAAAATATCAAGCATGAGCAAGCTAAAAGAAAACACAAAGCGAGTGTACTCAGCAAAGTAAACAGTAATAAGCAGAGGATCGTGGCATACCAAATGAGGTCTGGAAAACATAAAGAACAGAAAAAGTGCAAGAGTTCTCTGTGCTGGCATGTTTATGATAAGATAAGAACTTATTATAAGATGAAATAACAAACAAAATGAGATCTGTAAAAGAGAATTTGTAAAACAAATTAAGACAGTATCAGTCAGTATTCAATTATGAGCCAGAAACCATTAGTTATTCTAACCAAAGGAGTTAAAGAATTATTAACTAATTACTGAAATGTTAAAAAAGAAAAGGAGAACACAGAGATTATATGTAAGATATATATTAGAACAAAATATAGATACAGATACGTAGATACGCATACATTGCAAGAAGGAGTTTCCACCCCAGAGCTGGGGAATAGAGGGAAGAAGTTAGAATAATTAAAACTTAGAAGCTTTGAGAAGGGGCCCCAAGGAACTTAATACCAGACCTCTAAGAAGGGAGTGTTACCTAGCTGGTGTGGGGATCTCTTAGCTCTCAGAGGGGCTCCATAGAACTGGGACTCAGAACTCTAAGAAGGGGTACTGGCCAGCTGGCCCTGGGTTCTCTGAGGGGCAGTGATGAGGCTGGTTCCACAATGTTAAACAAACTCTGACTATAAATGGGACTGTGTAACTGGCTAGGCTCTTCCTAGAGCAAAGTGACACACCAGGGTGGATAAATGAAGCAAGGGTACCATGAAAAAGAGCAAGAGGGGCGCCGGGGTGGTTCATCATTTAAGTGTCTGCCTTTGGCTCAGGTCATGATCCCGGGGTCCTGGATTGAGCCCCAAATTGGGCTCCCTGCTCAGCGGAGAGTCTGCTTCTCCCACTCCCTCCCCCCCACAAATAAATCAATAAAATCTTAAGAAGAAAAAAAAAAAACAGACAAGGAAAAGGACAAGAAACCAACAGGGAAGGAGGAGGAAATCCCTTCTCCTCTTTCAGACTTCAATTCTCTCTCCGATACTTCCTATAAGAAGCACCTAACAGAGAGAAACTGACAAAGCAGAAATGTGGCTTCCATGGTCCCAGCCCTGGCCTCACAAAACAAGAGTATAGAAGGGTGGGGAAGTGAGAGACCGTATTTAGTAACTGGCACAAGGGCCAAACCAGTATCATTACAGAATTAATAAAATTGGAACAGCTAAGGACAGTTTATCTTGTTGACCACTGTACACCCAGTGCCTAGCACAGTGCCTGGCCCATACCAGGCACCCAAATAAATACTGAAATAAGGAATGTAGACCTGGACTCAACTCACATGTTTTTTTGGTTTTGTTTTTTAAGGCACAATTGATTCTAACACTAAATTGCTTGAACTATGTTTTCACTCTTCTGTGAGAATGGCTTCTCCTACCATGCTGGGGGATATAATAGCCAGCAGAATTGCCATCAGTTATAGACTGACCTTAAACAACCAAAACAGACAATATCAGAACCTTAGAATCATCCTCGGTATCAAGAGAGACAAAAAAAAGGGGGAAATGCATAGTCTCTAATAGTAACTTATGAAGGTCTCACATTCTATATTGTCAGTCATGAATCTTACTGATAATGTAGAATGTATTTCAAAAATTTTTTCTGTGGTGTTCTTTACATTCATTCTAATATAATACTATTCTTTGTTTTTCCTGTAGTGTGATTTGCAATGTTTATTACTATCAGTGTTACCTTCTTCTTCTTCTATGTAACATTTTTTTAAGATCCTATTTATTTATTTGACAGACAGATATCACAAGTATGCAGAGAGGCAGGCAGAGAGAGAGAGGGGGAAGCAGGCTCCCTGCTGAGCAGAGAGCCAGATGTGGGGTTTGATCCTAGGACCCCGGAGATCATGACCTGAGCCGAAGGCAGAGGCCCAACCCACTGAGCCACCCAGATGCCCCTCTTCTATGTAACATTAATTTACCACCCAAGAGAAAAAATAAGTAATCAAGGGATTATTTTATGGATATTTAAAATTATTTTATTTATTTATTTATATTTTATGGATTTTTACATGTATTTTTAAGCCTTGGGAAGTTTTTGTGTCATTCCAATGTTGAACCTTGTGTTCAGGTTCAAAACTGAATTTCACTGGAGTGTATAAACTGTCACAATTAAAGGAGCGCTTCACTGTTTTTTTTTTTTTTTTTTTTTTTTTAGATTTTTATTTATTTGACAGATCACAAGTAGGCAGAGAGGCAGGCAGAGAGAGAGAGGAGGAGGAGGCAGGCTCCCCGCTGAGCAGAGAGCCCGATGCGAGGCTCGATCCCAGGACCCTGGGATCATGACCTGAGCCGAAGGCAGAGGCTTTAACCACTGAGCCACCCAGGCGCCCCTGCTTCACTGTTTTTTAATGATAACTTTCATAGCATAGAATCGAGTGTTGGGATCTGTTCCCTCACCTGTTCAGATGACTACCAAATCAGAAATCATAGTTTTCATATTTGACAATTTTTCACCTTCCTGGAATTCATATAAACTGTGCTGACTTTGTACATAAAAGAAACAAATGTAAATGGATCTTTTTTTTTTTAAAAAAGTTCTCCTGTGGCAATCTGTTTTGAACTAGGATATTCTGACATAGGTAATTACTGCAGAATATTTGCAACAAAAAAACTCATCACCCTCAAATATGCAGCTGCATATTAGCGAGTGACAATTTGAGAGGAAAGGAAGGCTAGTAAGAGAAGAAGAATGGGGTGGAGCAGGGAGGAAGAAATATCTGGATAATTTTAACACCTTCTACCACAATTACCAGATAAAGACCATTTCTGCTGTGAATCCCTTTGCTACTTAGACATGGAGCTCCTTCCATCTGCCCAGACCTTTGAGGGTATGTCACAGCCCAAATTCACTTTTAAGGACCACCAAGTTTAGAGCTTCAAAGTAGAGGGAGCACAAATATATCTAGAACCACTGCCTACTCCTTCCCTCTGACAAGCTTTCTCTTTTCTTTATCCTTTCCTGTTCCTCTATTCTTTCTAGAAAGAAACTCTAGAAACTTCTTTTCTGGCCCTTGGAGTTCTGGGTGTTGGCAGATACAGGTATTTAGCATTTCATGGATATCTCTCCCTAAATTCTTGAGTGGACAGGGATACAGTCTACTGGAGCTGTGTCTCAAGGCTGTCCTATGCTGCACCACTGGTGAGAATAAACCCTGGGACAGTAAGGGACTGTTGATTTTTCTGACAGACCAGAAAGCCCTCAGACCATCTGAAGATTGCCATTTCAGAACTTTTATGATAAGTTATAGCTCATCTTTGAGGGCAGTGATTCCATTATGTTCACTGCTATATTCCCAATACTTAGAATAATGCCTGGAACATACTCAGTGCCCAACGGATATTATTTCTTCTCTCTTAACTTTATTCTTTTTCTAGTAGAATTTAACTTGTATGTTCTACTTTGGTTTGAGAAATTCTGAAAGCTAGGGCTATGAGAAAGCTATTATTCAGAGAACTCATAATTCTTTTTATCATATATCAAATCCATGAGCTATTCATTGAACTTTTTTGTCAGTTATTGAAAAAATTCCGAGGAAAGGGGTGCCTGGGTGGTTCAGTGGGTTAAAGCCTCTGCCTTCAGCTCGGGTCATGATCTCAGGGTCCTGGGATCAAGGCCCGCATCAGGCTCTCTGCTCAGAGGGGAAACTGCTTCCTCCTCTCTCTCTGCCTGCCTCTCTGCCTGCTTGTGATCTGTCTGTCAAATAAATAAATAAATTCTTAAAAAAAAATTTTTTTTTAAATTCCAAGGAAAACAAAAAAAATTTCAGTATTGTGAATAATGTATTTTAAAAGTTTCAGTGTCAATTATACTCAAATAAAAACTTATAAACAAACAACAACAAAAAACTTTTAGCAAGAAATCAGTGGTAAAGATGTTGAAAAAAGAAAACTATATGGCAGTTCCTCAAAATACTAAACAGAGAGTTTAGCATATGATCTAGCAATTGCCCTTCTGGGTAGATATCCAAAAGAACTGCAAGCAGAGATGTGAAGAGATATTTGTATATTCCTTTTTTATAGCAACATTATTCACAATAGCTCAAAGGTGGAAGCAACCCAAACATCTGTAAAAAGATAAATGGATTTTTTAAATATGGTATACACATACAATGGAATATTGTTCACTTAAAAGGAATGAAATTGTGACACACGCTATAGCATGGATCAACCTTAAAGAAGCCACTTACAAAGAGACAAACGCTGTATGGTTCCACTTGTAGTTATAGGTATAACATACCATCTATGGGGTACCTACAACTAGTCAAATTTATAAAGACAGAAAATAGAAGGTGGTTGCCTGAGACTTGGGCAAAGAGGGAAGGGGAGTTATTGTTTAATGAGTATAAATTTCAGTTTGGGAAGATGAGAAAGTTCTGGATATGGGTGGTGATAATGGTTCAAAACAATGTGAATATATTTAATACCATGGAGCTGAACACTTAAAAATGGTCAATTTTATGTCATATATACTTTACCACAATAAAAAAAGGTTGACAAAAACTCTTAAAGAATATTGGTCATTAGAAAGTATCTTATCCGATATAATTTTAGCTCTTTATTTGTAGCTTTGAATTATGAATAACCCATTTCTCCAGTTCAGTAGTCCTCAAAGTGTGGTCTGGGGACTCTTACAGGTCTTCAATATCTTTACAGGAAGTTCATGAAGTCAAAACTATTTTCATAATAATACTAAGATGTTTTGACTTTTTTATGTTCATTTTCCTACAAGTAAATATTAAAGTTCTGCAGAGGTCATATGATACATATTATCACAAAAGACTGCAGAAGCAAATATGAGAATTCAGCTGTCTTCTTTTATGCCGGGTATTAAAGAGATTTTTCTTTAATGTGAAGCAATACCACTCTTCTCATAATTTTTTTTTTTTTTTGCTTTGGAAAATACAGTTATTTCATAAAATATGTTATTTATGTTAATGGAGTTATTATCATTATTTCAAATGAATTAATAAATACTTTTAAAATTTCTCTGCTTGAATTGCTAATATGGAAAACAGTGATAGATAAAACCAACATAAACAAAAGCTCTTTGGGGTCCTTAATTTTTTTTTAAAGATTTTATTTATTTATTTGACAGACAGAGATCACAAGTAGGCAGAGAGAGGAAGGGAAGCAGGCTCCCTGCTGAGCAGAGAGCCCGATGCAATGCTGGGCTCCATTCCAGAGGCTTTAACCCACTGAGCCACCCAGGAGCTCGATATTTAAGAGTATAAATATGTCCTGGGGCACCTGGGTGGCTCAGGTGTTAGTCGTCTGCCTTTGGCTCAGGTTGTGATCCCAGGGTCCTGGGATGGAGCACTGCATTGGGCTCCCTGTTCATCAGGAAGCCTGCTCTCCCTTTCCCACTTCCCCTGCTTGTGTTCCCTCTCTTGCTGTGTCTCTCTCTGTCAAATGAATAAATAAAATCTTTTTTTAAAAAGAGTATAAAGAGGTCCTGAGGGGCTCCTGGGTCACTCAGTCCATTAAGTGTCTGCCTTTGGCTCAGGTAATGATCCCTGCTTCTCCCTTTCCCTGTCCCTCTGTATCTCCCCCTGCCTGTGCTCTCTCACTCTCTGTCAAATAAATAGATAAAGAAAGAAAGAAAATCTTTTTTTTTTTAAAGGGAGGGGTGGTCCTGAGACCCAACAGTTTAAGAATCACTGGTCAAGTTTATAAGGTGATTAGACTAACCCCATTAAGATGCTAGCAAACTGACATTTCTATCCCAAAATTCTATTACTACAGGTTTATCAAGGTTTAGTCAACCTCTTCTAAATTCAGATACCTAAAATTGTCTGTGAACGTAAACAGTAGTGTCAAATGTGGGTTAAATACTACTTGCTGATAAATAATTCTGAACCTGCAGACTTCTGGGCCTGACTTCATTGCTACTAGATCAAAATTCATGCCTGCACATAGAGAATGGTAATTGAATATCCTAACACAAATTAGGGGTTTGGAAAGAATGTGCTCTTTAATTGTGCACCTTATCTATTCTGTGGTCGCTTAAATATAACCCACTAACTATAGAGTTCTTAGTCTACTTAGACGTGCAATTTAAAATTCATTATCCAGCAGTATAATTCGCAAGGACTGTGTAAAGACTGGTTATGCAAGAGTGACATCAGAAAAAGAGTCATAATTTAAGGTGGGTCACTCGGTCTTCTCTTTAGTTGGTATGAGCATGTTTTGCTTTCTGAAAGATCCCTAAGAAAAGATGTTACAAGTAAATGCTGACTGCAATGAAATATCTTTTCTTCCTTTGTAGGAAATCAGGTCTTATCAAATCACCTACTGACATAGTGGTTAAAAATATAACCTTGGGAAGTAAACAGACCTGTATCCCGGTCTCAGCTGACATACTTAGCATGTGTGACCTCATGCAAATGATTTACCTTCTTTAAATCTCAGTTTACCTATCAGTAAAATAGATACACTAATACCTTTATCCAATGGATTAAGTAAGAATTAAATTAAGTATTAAGTATAAAGAAATAGTCCAGTGCTGAATTTATACTAAACATCTGATCAATATTAGCTACCACTTCAAATATGATTATTGGCCTCCATTACTCTATTGAGCTAGTTCTTTTAGAGTAAGAGATAGAAACCCAAGTCCTTTCTGTTACCATTTTTCCTCTTCCCTTAGGAAGTGCAGAGACTGACAGGACTCAGTACTGTAGAAGGGAACAAGTGGGTACTCTTCTGTCTGTCCTGTAAAAGCAAAAGACAGCCAGAGGAAAGGATTAAGCCAAATCATGTTTCTTGCAGCCCCATTTCATCAGTTCTAAAATGAACATTTATTTCACAACACCTCTGCAATTTGGGTTATGTCTTACAATTGAAGGTACTGCATTGCTTTACTAGAAAGCGTTTTTTCTTTCTCAATGCTGAATAAAACAATGGCAAATTTTATAATTCATGGCATCTGAGATTTAATGAAATATAGTAATTGAGCTTTCTACTAAAAAATACTAAAATCACCATAATAATCCCCCAAAGTGCACCCTTCATCACTGTACTTATCACACTATCTTCTGATCTGTTCTGTCAGCCCTCAACCCTAACAAGTTTGTTATCTGGCACACCCAGATTGTTTGAATGACTGCATGCAAGGGCTTGCTCTGACCTTATTCGTCACTCATACTGTGAGTCTCTGAAAAAGTATAGCCAAAGGGAGTCTATTTCTCTTTTCCCGGAATCCAACAGTCTCTAATTATATAGTGTTGCTCATACTTGTTTCACACGTGTGAATTTCATCTAACCAACTACAGTGTAAGCATCTCAAGATAAGGTCTGAGTCAGATAAGCGTTTTTGCCTTCCCTATAGCCCCGGTGAAATAGTGTATATTTTTAGCAACCAATTGCCTGAAGGTTTTTTATTCTACATAAGGACCCACGACCATATTCCTACCAGTCTGACTCCCCTAGAATCTTGAGTCAGGCGTTCTTTAAATTTCATAGGCTATTCTAACAATTCAAATCACCAAGACCCTCTTCCTCCACCACCACTGGATGTTGTAAACATTTTGTCTGTTCATCAGAAGAGTCAAACCTACCGTGAAAGAGTTACAAACTATAGATCATCTCTGGCAAAGCTGATGCTCTCTGTGTAACACTCACAGCCCTCTGATCCTTTTTGATCAATTCTGGGGGCCATCTCCCAGCTTCTGTTTTCTTTGCTTCTAATGAAACTGCTTTGCCAGTATTGGGAGAAATTCAGAATTGCCCCAGGGGAAACATAGCCATTGATCGATGCCTAAATATGAAAGCCCAACTTTTTTTACTGAAGGCTGGATAAACGCTGAGGTGTAAATTATGCTGCAGAGCTCCCCAGAGGATCAGACAAAGGCCAGGACCTCATGAAATTGCTTGGTGCCTTTCCCTTCTTCCCTAGTTTATTTCCCCTGTTCACTTTTTGTTTTAAATTTTTTAACACATAATGTATTATTAGCCTCAGGGGTACAGGTCTGTGAATCGCCAGGTTTACACACTTCACAGCACTCACCATAGCACTGTCCATAACCCAACCACCCTCCCCAATGTCCATAACCCAAACACCCCCCTCCACCCCCCCACTTCCCCCCCAACCAACCATCAGTTTGTTTTGTGAGATTAAGAGTCCCCTATTCACTTTTTAAGAGTGTCAGCAAGGCAACTAGGATCTGGATTTGGTGGTGTCTGAATTTTAACATAAAAATAGTGGGGAGAAAAGTTTTGTTTTCCATGACTTAGAAGTTTACAGTATAGTGAACCCTTGTTCTTTGCCCTGGGTGATTATTCTTGAACCTCACAATGAGCATTATAAAACCACCAACAAAACAAGACCTGGGAGTCATTCTGCCCTGCCCTTTAGGAGAACACAGCTGCCCTGAGTAGGACAATAGGAATAAGGAAACAAGAAGATGGCAAATAATAAGAACTGACCACCAACATTTTTGCAATCAATTCTACTTTATTTACAAATTATGTTTATTTAACTTTATGTTTGACAATGTCTGGCTTTTTTTGATGAACATTTTAGTGACTTTTTGGAACTAAAACAGTAATGCAAAATGATTTGATTAATTCCCCAGTGCTGTCCAGCATACAGTCCACATCTTGGTAAAATGCTGCAAGATCGTATAATAGAAATGTGTCCCTTAACTGGCCCCAATTCCTCTCTCATTGCATCTTCTGTAATGCTCTGGAATCTCAAAACACAAATCTCAGGATCTATTCTAATGAATGGAACAGGTACACAGGTTATACTCTTTTGGTTGACAGTTTCATAAATTTTTTCTAAATTTCTTTAAGGCTCTTAGGTGTAGCAGATGGTAGTGTGGATAGGGAAAGAGCATGGCCCTTGACGTGAGAGAACTCTGAATTCTTATTTTTCTCTCTCTTTTATCGCCTTCGGCAAGTTTTTTAATCTTCCCGAACTTTGGTATCATTTTCCCAGTACGACTGTTGTAAAGAAATGAATAAGATAATACATATAGGCATACCTCATTTTATTGCACTTTGCCTTCTTCGTCTTGCCGAAACTGTGTTTTTTACAAATTGAAGGTTTGTGGCAACCTTCTGTCAAGCAAGTCTATTTAAGCCATTTTTCCAACAGCATTTGTTCACTTCATATTTCTGTTTAATATTTTGATTATTCTCCCAGTATTTTCAAGTGTTTTCATCATTATTGTATTTGTTGTGCTAATCTGTTATCGGTGATCTTTAATGTTATTACTGGAATTTTCTCCGGGCACCATGAACTGCACCTGTAGAGGACAGCGAACTTAACTGATAAATGCTGTGTGTATTCTGACTGCTGCACCGAACCTGACATTCATCCATCTCTCTCCCTCTCGTTGGGCCTCCTTACTCCCTGAGACAACAGTATTAAAATTAAGCCAATAAATAACCATGTAGGGGTTCTTCGGCCTGTCAGTGTTCAAGTGAAAGGAAGAGTCTCACATCTCTCACTTTGAATCAAAAGCTGGAAATGATTAAACTTAATGAGAAAGGAGCATCAGAAGCCCAGATAGGCTGAAAGCTAGGCTTCTTGTGCCAACCCACCAAGTTGTGGATGCAAAGGAAGAGTTCTTGAAGGAATTTACAGGTGCTACTCTAGTGAACACGTAAATGATGAGGAGGTCAAACAGCCTTACTGCTGGTATGGAGACAGTTTTAGTGGTCTGAATAGAACAAACCAGCCATAACGTCCCCTTGAACCAAAGCCTAATCCAGAGCAAGATCCTAACTCTCTTTAATTCCATGAAGGCTGGGAGAGGTGAGGGAAATTTTGAAGCTAGCAGATGTTGGGTCATGAGGTTTAAAGAAAGAAGCTGTTTCATAACATAAATCTGCAAAGTGAAGCAGCAAGTGCTGATGTAGAAGCTGCAGCAAGTTATCTACAAGATCTAGCTAAGGTCATTAATGAAGGTGGCTATACTAAAAAGATATTCCGTGTAGACAGCCTTCTATTGGAAGAAGATGTCAGGGAGGGCTTTCCTAGCTGGAGGGAAGTCCATGCTGGGCCTCAAAGTTTCAAAGGACTCTCTTGTTAGGAGCTAATGCAGCTGGTGACTTTAAGCTGAAGTCAATGCTCCATTGACCATTCCAAAAATCCTAGGGCCCTTAAGAATTAGGCTAAATCTACTCTTCCTGTGCTTTATCAGTGGAACAACAAAGCCTGGATGACACCACATCTGTTCGCAACATGGTTCACTAAATATTTTAAGTCCACCACTGAGACCTACTACTCAGAAAAAAAGATTCTTTCCAAAAATATTACCGCTAACTGACAATGCATGTGGTCACCTGAGTTCTGACTGAGATGAACAATTAGTGTTGTTTTTGTGCCTGCTAACATGACATCCATTCTGCAGCCCAAGGATCAAGGAATAATTTCAACTTTCAACACCTTATTATTTACGAAATACATTTCATAAGTCTATAGCTGCCATAGGTAATAATTCCACTGATAGACCTGGAATCAAAATAAATTGAAAACCTTCTGGAAGGTGCTCACTATTCTAAATGCCCATAAGAACATTAGTGATTCATGGTACTGGGTCAAAATATTGACATTAATGGGAGTTTAGAAGAAGTTGATTGCAAACTTCATGGATGACCCTGAGGGGTTCAAGACTTCAGTGGAGGAAGTAACTGCAGGTGTTGTGGAAATGGCAAGAGAAGTAGAATTAGAAGTGGGGCCTGAAGACATGGCTGAATTGCTGCTATCTCATGATGAAAGTTTAACGGAGGATGTTGAGCAAAGAAAGTGTTTTTTTCTAATAGAATCTGATGGAGATGCTGTGAAGATTGTTGAAATGACAAAAGAAGATTTAGAATATTACATAAATTAGTTGATAATGCAGCAGCAGGGTTTGAGAGGATGGAATCCAATTTTGAATGATGTTTCACCATCAGTGAAGGGCTATCAAACAGCATCACATGCTGCAGAGAAATTGTTGGTGAAAGGAATAGTCAGTGGATTTAGCAACTTCGTTATTGTCCTATTTTAAGAGATTACCAGAACCTTCAGCAACCACCACTTTGTACGGTCAGCAACCACCAATATCAAGGCAAGACCCTCACCGAAAAAGTTTATAACTCACCCAAATCTCAGGTTACATTTTTTAGCGATAAAGAACTAGGGGAAGTACATTGTTTTTTAGACATAATGCTATTTCAGACTTAATAGACTACAGAATAGTGTAAACATGACTTTATATGCACTGGGGAACCAAAAACTTCTTTTGAGTTGCTTCATTACGGTATTTGCTTTATTGTAGTCATCTAGAACCGAACCCACAATATCTCCATGAATATCACCAATATTTGGTTGGGCAGCTGTTTGAGATGTTAATCTGTATCTTGCTCTGGGGGCGGTAGGTGTTTTTGTCTCCGCCACCCAAGGGAAAGTAGCCAAGTCTGCCTCAGGCAATGGCTAATGACTTTAATGTTGCAGGACCAAAATTAAAATTTGCCTGACACTCAGAACACAACTCAGTCTTAGAGATGATACAGTCTTAGAGATGTTCCAGGAGCTAGGAGACACCAAGTGTTAGAAGAAAAGGAAGTGGACAAACATTAGAGAGAAAATGATTTGCGGAACAGCTCCCTATGTTTAGGGGGATATGTTTATGGGTTCAAGAGACTCAGGGACATGTGTCCTACTCCCACACAGTAGTTGGATCCAGGGCCTCTGATGATGCTGGCTGACTTGGCAGTGTGCTGCATCTCAGGGGGCAAGTCTCCCAGGTGTAGGCTGACTTCAGGTCTCCCAGTTGTAGATCCCTGGCTCAAGCCTTGCTTAAAGTAGTGGAATCACTCACCCACAAGACAGTATCACGTGTGGATCTGGATGAGACAAGCTCCCACCCTGCCTCCAACACTTTTAAGGGCCCCATTTTTGCCTTCCATGGGCTGCATCCCTCCTTATGGGGCAGGAGGTCTTCAAGGGACGTGTACATGCAGAGCCTCCACCTCACTCTTTTAGACCATGTTCCACATACTCCAGAATTCCCAGGCCCACTTACCCTGAACTACGTCCGAGTTCTGCGCCAGCATCTTTCCAGGGTCCATCTTCCTAATGGCAGCCATGGACCTGAATGTACACCCTCACTCGAGAGACAGTTAAAATGTGACCTTTTGGCAGAGGTAGGGATTGGCAAACAGAGTTCATATATGCAGGCTGGACAATACACACACACACGCATGCAAGTTCCTTTATTGTGCAGGACAGAGCAGGGGTAGGAAGCGAAAGAGAGCAGGCCACAGCTAGGGCCAGGAGCCACCTTTCCTACATCACAAGAAGTCCCTAATTTTTTTAATTCAAACCAGACCTTCTAACTTGTTACAAAATTATATTTATCAAGGTAGAATTATAGAATCTATTTTACTTAACAGTTTTTCAGGTTGATTTATAACTTTAAAATATTTAATACATGCTATGTGAATCTCTATTTGTACTCTTGTTCTAGGCCCTAGAACTTTTAGGGGTGGCCTGGGACCATAAGAATTTGGATGACAAATACCCCTAACATAGTCTGAAGACCAGAGGGCATGTCTCATAATATTCCAGAGTATGTAGCACCTGGAAGAGGTAAGACACCCCTAATGAATCCCCCCTCTCAAAAATAAACATGGCAAATCCTGGATTTCTCATCTCCCTTGACCAGGGTGGCTTAGAGCTAGATTTAACTTCATTTAGAATAAAATAGGATAGGTATTTGTGTCTTATTCACTGCTTTATCACTAGCACCTAAAATACTGCCAGGACAGATGTTGAATGAATGGATTCTTGCTCCCAGCGCAAAGACCAAACTCATGTCTGCCACATGAATAAAGTACCTGGTTTTATGTATGCCACCACAGAGTAAGTGTCAGTGTTGGATACTCAGTTTTTGCCAAACACATATAGTACTTATTTGTATGTAATTTGTCAGAAAAGCCTAGAATACCCTGTTGGTTTACTAAATTGTTTTAGCACTGTTAGCACCATCTGCTAGGCCTGGACTCCTATGTGTACCTTGCCTGCTGAGTTTCCTCACTTCCTTATTGTTGTAAGTCCTCATCCCATTTTCTGGCAGAGCCCCTATCTATTAAAAATTCAGAGTTTCTTGAGTCCTGAGTGTGAAACCAATTCTGTTTCATAGACTACAAATTTAAGGTTCTACATCCTTTTCCATCTATATGTGACTTTTCTGCCCTTCATAGTACAGTTTTATTCACTGGCCATACCCACATCTAACAGAGTACCTGCCTCCTCTCCCATCCTAGATGCAATCCCAGAGTTAGAAATCCCACTTACCAACACCACCAGCAGCAGACACACTCATTGATCTCTGGGCCAGAAAATGATAATCCAATTGTCACCCTTCAGGACACTTTATTCAGGGAAAGGTTATAGAAAGAACAAGTTTGTTTATAAGTTATCTCCTTTCTTAGCAGCCTGAGGACTGAAGGATATTGGTATTTTAAAATTCTTTATTTAAATTCAATTTAGGAACAGAGAGTGTATTACTAGCTGCGGAGGTAGAATTTGGTGATTCATCAGTTGACTATTAATACCCAGTGCTCATTATATCAAGTGGTCTCCTTACTGCCCATCACCTAGTTATCCCTTCTCCCCACCCTCCCCTCCAGGAACTGAAGGGTGCTGTTTTAAAGCCTTTTTAAAGTCTCCATGTACTTCTGTGTTTCTCACCACCTGCAGTTTGTAGAAGATGTGCCTATTCTCAGACCGTAAAAACCATACAGTCTCTACCCTTTCGATGGACCGTAATCACAACTGTGGCTACAGTTTTGTTAGTCTGAGTTTGACCTTCCTTCATGTTCACTAGCTTAGTGATTTAGCTATGCTGAAATTCTAGTAATACCAAGCTCGATAAGCTCCCAACCTGGACACTGGAGACTCCTTGCTGGCAAGAATGGTGCCTTTTGGTTTTGTATTCCTAGCACCTAGCATCCTGCTTGTTATGTAGTATTGTTCAGTGAAATCAACCTAGAGAGAGGCTCTATTAAGAACTGCAGAGGGTCTGAGTTTTGCCCTACTTGCAAGTTAACAACTTAGCCTGTCGCTGTTTCATGGATGGGAGAAGATAAGAGATTCCTGGGTCAGAGACAAAAATAGTTTATTACTCACAGGGATAGTAGTAGCTACAGTATCTGCATTTTTTTAAAAAAAGATTTTATTTATTTATTTGACAGAGAGACAGCGAGAGAGGGAACACAAGCAGGCAGGGGGAGTGGGAGAAGGCAAAGCAGGCTTCCCACCAAAGCAGGGAGCCCAATGCGAGGCTTGATCCCAGGACTCTGGGGTCATGATCTAAGCAGAAGGCAGACGCTTAACAACTGAGCCATCCAGGTGCCCCAGTATCTGCATTTTTTTTTTTAAGATTATTTATTTATTTATTTGACAGAGAGAGAGAGATCACAAGTAGTCAGAGAGACAGGCAGAGAGAGAGGAGGAAGCAGGCTCCCCACTGAGCAGAGAGCCCTATGCGGGACTCGATCCCAGGACCTGAGATCATGACCTGAGCTGAAGGCAGAGGCTTAACCCACTGAGCCACCCAGGCGCCCAGTATCTGCATTTTTTAAAGCCAGTCCCCCCTAAACTTAGTTTCTACCAGGCAATGTGAATACGGCCAGTTAACACTGGTTAACATGAAAAACTGAGCTGAGAGAAACTGAATCTTTGTTTTCCTTTGTGGAGTCTTTATGGATTTATTTAAAACAAATAAAACAAAAGAAATAAAATAGAGCTGTCTATTCATTTTCTTCACTGTGCAGCCTGGCATTGGAATTGGTGACTATTAACACCCAGTGCTTCCCTTTCCATGAGGGCTTTGGGGTTCTTAGAGAAAACGCTGGAAACAATCTCAGCACAATAAGATTTGTTGCATATCAGCAGCGCGTCTAGCTTTTTGATGTTGTAGACCAGAAACTTGTAGAAACCACTGGCCAGCATATACTTCATTTTCTTGTTGTTACCATAACCAATGTTGGGCATCAAGATCTGGCACTCGAATCTTTTCTATACCCTGTTGTCAATGCCTCTGGGTTTCTGCCAGTTATACTTAATTTGACATATGAGTCTGATGGTGCCAGATGAACTGTTTGGTCTTTTTTTTTGACAATGTTGGGCTTCGTGAGGGGTCTGAAAACAGTCATGATGCTGGGTTGGAGGTGGCTGCTACCTCTCTTCAATCTTTTATAATGGGCAGTCAGCATGCCTGTCCTTTGCTCCAGAGAGACACACTAACACTATCAAACATCCTCGAAAAGTTAGTCTGAAACAAAATTTAACCAGTGCCTTATCTGCAAGAGATGCAGAGATGTGAGTGGCCCACAGAGAAATGTCTCAACAGGAGCTGACAGGAGGCAGAGGTGACAACAATCTGAACACTTGCCCTGCCCACCTCAAGGAAAAGCAGTTTTCTCAGTGCTTCACAAGCATACTGCTTCTTCCAGCTTCTACTTGACTGATGGTCCATTACTCCCTGCTTTGAATGCCCTCTCTCTACTTCTCTTATTGTGGAAACACTATACATTCTTCCAGGTAAGATTCAAAGTCCACCTCTCCCACAAAACATTCCCTGACCAGCCCAACCCACAGTGATTTCTTCTTCTCTAATATTATTATCTATACCAATCATATTGATACTTAAGAAGTAATAATAGTAACAACAACAACCACCTCTGACATTTGCAACTTATTTTACTTTCTACAAAATGTCTTTACATTAAATATTTCCTTTGGGGGCACCTGGGTGGCTCAGTGGGTTAAGCCTCTGCTTTGGCTCAGGTCATGATCTCAGGATCCTGGGATCAAGCCCCACATCGGGCTCTCTGCTCAATGGGGAGCCTGCCTCTCTGCCTACTTGTGATCTCTCTCTCTGTCAAATAAATAAATAAAATCTTTAAAAAATAAAATAAAATAAAATAAAATAAAATAAAATATTTCCTTTGGCCCTCACAGGAATCTGTGAGACAGACAAAGGAAAGTATTATTATTCTCAATGTATAGATGAAGAAAAGCAGAGATTTAGAAATTTGCTCAAGGTCTCCCAGTTCATAAGTAGGTCATCAGGTTTAGAGTTAGTTCCTGGACTCACAGTGGCTGCACTATATACTATTTCTTATTGCTACTTAAACTGCCAAATGGGGTTGTGTCATGTGATATTAAGTATCAGACTTGATACTTTCTCTCTGGTCAAAGATTAGGGAAAGAGAGCAAAGTTACAGCAGAGTCTAGTGGTTATGAGTCCTACATCAGACAAACCTGCTGTGGAGAGATTTTTTGGGTTCACCAATATGCAGATTGCCTCTTCTTCTGGAACACAGAGCTAAACCAAATTTTGCAGGTTCCCTTGCAGCTAGGTGAAATCATGTGACTGAGACCCATCTATGGGATATGGGCAAAAATGATGTCACTTCTTCCAGGTATAGCCATGAAACATCCTATTCAGTTTTCTAGGCTCTTTCCATCACTCCATCAGGCTGGTTGATAATAGGAAGGTCTTGAAGCTACAACATGCTCAAGCCACAAAACGGAAGGGGCCTGGGTACATGAGCCACTGCTTACAGGTGAGTTGCCTAAGAAAGCCACCTGATGAGGTCCATCAATGCTGCATGTTGCCCCGGAAAGAAACAAATCTTACTGTGTTACATCACTGTGATTTTGGGATTGTTAAACTAGTTCTCTTACCCTAAAACACTCAAGATTAAATCTCAGCACTGCAATTTACCTGTGTGATGTGACCTTCTGCATGACACTTAGCCTCTGTCCATTTGTAAAATGGGAATAATAATAATATCTATCTAACAGGATGCTTGTGAGTATTCAGTGAAACAAATTATGGAAAGGGCTTAGCATATGTGCCAATATGCAAAGTGTCTAGTACATAGTATAAATGCTATTTATTCAATAAATATTAACTATTCATGTTATTGCTTCCAACACATTTTCTGCTGGTTCCAAACAGAATTTCAAAATTCTGCTTTTCCAACTTGTGTTGGAGGAGAAAGGAGAGTGCTTTCTCCTACTCTAATTACTTTATGACAATGAGAAGGCTCAGAACTAGTCAGGACTAGAATCAGTCTGCACACAGACCTGCCAATCTGTCCTTTCCTGCTTCTGTGGATTTTTAAACTTCAATGAGAATTAACCAAGGAGAAAAAAAATACCCCTCAAAAAGTGTAAGGCTGTTTCCATTGGTGGGGGTGGCAGGGGAAATACCCTATTAAAATTTTTGGAAACTCTCTGCGTATCATTCTAGAAATACATATCTCTAACTAAAGGCTACATTTGATAATACTTAGTCTGAATATTCACAACGAATGCATCGGCTGTGTGGTTGGGTCATTTGGAGTCAGACGACTAGATCTTTCAAGCCAAAAAAACTCTATTCTTTGAGTGATAACGATTTGTCTGTTAGGTCCACCAATCATTACAAATGTACCACTTTGATGGGGGTTGTCGATAGTGGAAGAGGCTGTGCATGGACGGGGGCTAGGGGGTATATGGAAATGCTCTCTACTTTCCACTCAATTTTGCTGTAAACCTAAAACAGCCCTAAAAAATGAAGTCTCTTTAAAATAAAATTCTGTGCACCATTACTGGATTGAACTTCCCATTTCAAACAGTCTAATGGGATAATTATGTTATTAAGAAGAAATTAAGGTGGTTTTGTCTTTAAATAATTGGCAGTTTGTTCCCAATACTTTATTTTTTCTCTAGCTGGTGGCAACACACACTTGAAGCACAGATTGAGCCACGTCTCTGGCACTTGGGAGGCTGATGACAGGGCACAGAAAGGCCTGTCACAGCTGATTTCATGTTAGGACTTGTTAATGTGTCCAGCCCACCCACTCTTGCAGTGGTTCAGGGAACTAATTAAAAAAAAAAAAAAAAGGTATGCAGCAAGAACATTTCTTGCATGAGCAGATCAGGAAAATACAGAATGTTTCTTTGAAGTTTTTGCTTGATGGCCCAGATTTAAATACACACTAGAAGGTAAAGAATAACTTTCATTCACCCTCTTGTCAATTATCGTGCTGCTGGCTCTCACTTTTGTCCACTGACTAAGTAAGCCTGGAAAAAGCTATGGGCCCTGAAATCAGTGAGCCTTAGTTTAAATTCCAGCTTGATGCCTTGGCTAGGTTACTTAACTTTTCAGAGATTTGCTTTGCTGTTTGTGAAACAAGAGTATTATATCACTGATCAGTGGTGAGTACCTAGGAATTGTGTTGTGGCTTTGTTGTTTTTAAAGTAAGATTAAGATTACAAACTTCCACACAAACTTGGAATAAGGAAAACACACCACCAAAAAAACTCCTGAGGGATTAATCACAAGACTAGAAAAAGGAGATTTTAATACAAATAGTCTATTTATTAACCTCTTCAACCTCTTGCTAACCCTTCACCCTTCTAACACTAAAAGTTATACAAAAAATTTTGGAATGTAGAACACTTTATCAAATATACAACTTCATCATATTACTAAGGAACTCTGATCATGGAATTACTTGCATTTTCTTCTAATCGTTTACCATTAAATAGTCTATTGAGAGATTTATAAACACATGAAGATCAAAGACCATTTCTATTTTCATTTTAAAGCTGATTTACCACACAGAATTTTATGAAAAAAACTTTCAGGGGCGCCTGCGTGGCTCAGTGGGTTAAAGCTTCTGCCTTCGGCTCAGGTCATGATCCCAGGGTCCTGGGATCAAGCCCCACATTGGGCTCTCTGCTCAGTGGGGAGCCTGCTTCCTCCCCTCTCTCTCTCTCTCTCTCTCTGCCTCTCTGCGTACTTGTGGTCTCTGTCTGTCAAATAAATAAATAAAATCTTTAAAAAAAAGCTTTCAGTAAAATGATATAAAATACCCCAAATTTATCATTTTATCTGGTCCAAGTGTTGGCCTAGTCCAAGTTAACCTATGTTTCAGAGCACAGTGATTCAGTTCCAGACCTCCTTAAGGTTTGGTCTGAAAGTTTGGTCCTCTCTACAGGCTCAAAGAGATTATTACAACCTTGGTTTGGCCTAGAACTGATCTCTACTCTCCAGAAATCCTCCAATGAGAATTTACTTGAGATAAGTTAAAATCTGAACAGTCTCCATGGTTTAGATCAGGAATCAGAATTTTTTACTTTGTTACATTCGACCTTCATTTAAACAAATAAGCTAAAAAATTGTTTTGTGCAGAAATGCAAAATGCCGCAGACGGTAACACCACAGCACTTTCTCCCATACTCTGCCTAGTCCATAGCCATTGGTTAGAGCCCTATGACTAGCTCTGGTCAGTGTGCTGTGTGGGGACTTGATGTGTGTCCCTTCTGGGCTGAGGCAGAAAAAGGCTGACTGATGCCTTATTCTCTCCTTTTTCTTCTTTTCCACTCTGACTTGAGTGGCCTCATGGGTCCCTAACTGACTATGTGGAGGAAAACCCACTGCCTCCCTACCTGGAACAATGTATCAGTGAGAAGGCAATTTCTGTTGTGTTAAGCCACTGAGATTTGGGAGTTGCTTGTTATAACTTAATTTAGTCTGTCCTAATTCACAACAGTTTCCTCAACGCAACATGTTCTTTTACTGTTCGTGCTTTTGCACACTCTGTTCTCAATGCCTAAAAAGGTCTTTGCACCTTATTCATCATTCCAACTGCTATTTATACTCTGAGATCCAGCCCCAATATCTTCTCCTGTCAATGCATCTGCCATAGAGAGGGAAGAGTGTGCTAGCACTCTTTCCTAGCAGAATTTGCTAGGCTCAGGTTCAAACGTAGGTTCCAATCTCTTATAAACTAAGCAACTTTAGGAAAGTAATTTAATCTCTTTCTGCTTGAGTGTCCTCATCCATAAAGTGCGAATTTTAACTTCATTGGGTTTGGCACCTAGGAAAAAAAAATCAACAAATACTAGCTGTGTTCTCAGGCCACTATCACCCCAGCTAAATTTGGATGTATTTTCCTCTGGGTTCCCATACCACCTCTATTATAACACTTTACCATCTTCCAGTATGTTTTTTTATTTTATTATTTTTTTTTTTTTAGTTCAAGCCCCACTTTGGGTGTAGAGCTTACTTTAAAAATGAATGATTAAAATATTTTTAAAAGATTTTATTTATTTATTTTTCAGAGAGAGAGAGCTCGAGCACAAGCGGAGTAGTGGCAGGCAGAGGGAGAAGCAGACTCCCTGATGAGCAGGGAGCTGAAGCAAGACTCAATCCCAGGACCCTGGGATCATGACCTGAGCTGAAGGCAGATGTTTAACCCACTGAGCCACCCAGACACCCCAATGAATAAAATATTTTTAAAAAATAAAATAAGGGACACCTGGGTGGCTCAGTGGGTTAAGCGTCTGCCTTCAGCTCAGGTCATGATCTCGGGGTCCTGGGATTGAGAAGCCCTGAGATGGCCTCCCTGCTCAGTGGGGAGCCTTCTTCTCCTTCTCCCTCCATTCCTCCCCCCACACTATATGCTCTCTCTCTCAAATAAATATAAATAACATCTTTTTTAAAAATTGAAAGAGATGGGGTGCCTGGGTGGCTCAGTGGGTTAAAGCCTCTGTCTTTGGCTCAGGTCATGATCCCAGGGTCCTGGGATTGAGCCCGGCATCGGGCTCTCTGCTCAGCGGGGAGCCTGCTTCCTCCTCTCTCTCTGCCTGCCTCTCTGCCTACTTGTGATCTCTATCAAATAAATAAATAAAATCTTTTTTAAAAAATTGAATGAGAAAAGAAGAAAAGAAAAAATTTAACCTACTTGCTTTAAGACATCCCATTCCTGCTGCAGCCTCTGCTTCCTTCTCTTATGGCAGACAAGTTATCTTTTCATCACTATTTGTGTTCTCTGCTATAGCACACTTCTGAAAAACATTTATCAGTTCCTTTGCAACTAGAAAGAGCTTCATGATTAATTCTCACCAATGGAAAGTAAACAGAAATGATGTACCTGCTTCCAAGCCTAGCCCATAAAATACCTGTCTTGAGGTTCTCCCTCACTCTTTCAGTCCCTTCATTTGGATGCAGAGGAATCAGTGGAGAATTCCAAGCCCAAGTAGATGCTGGGAAATCCTTGGAGCTTGAGTCCCTGAATGACTGTGTAAGCTTCCACTCACCTGATCCCAAACAATTCATGTTGGACTGTGACATAAATAAGAAATTATTGTGTTTAGCCATTGAAATTGGATTCTTAGTAACACTCAAAGCCTTATATTCACTCATCCAAGGGCTGGGATCACTTAGGCAGCTTGGTGCACTTCAGTCCTCACCCAGCATCTGTAAGGACCTATACCAGCAGTCCTCTTGTAGTGCCAACCACTGGGCTCCTGTGTTTCCCACCACTTCCTCCTTGACACAGATCTAACCTGGGACCTGGACGGTGCTGCCCAGGAAAGAACTAAGGGGTTGTATTTCTTCATGCACCTGAGCTACCCTGTTCTGGTAATGGGCACTGCTTCCTGAGCCTGAGTTCCACTACTTTCTGTGATGCTTAGTCCTGCTTTTAGAGATTGTAGCTTAATATTCCAGGAATAGATCTCACTTCGCTTTTGCTTTGCTTTTGCTGGGTCCTGCGCAAGAGCTGTAAACCCTTCTCCAGAGACCACCCCGTGATTAACCACTGTAAGCAGAATAAGCCAGCTTCCTGCCCATTTGGAATCTTGAGTCTCACACCTACCTTCTCCATACCCTGCCTCCCCCAGTCATGATGGGAAACTGTTCTACCTTGGTGCTCTAGTTGGCAGACCAAGTATTCAGTTCAACTATGTCTATTTTGCCTGCATTTCACTGGGCCCCCTTTGCCCTTTTGAGCACCAGGGTCTTCACCTTTTACCAAGTATCTTCCTGACCTTTCTCTCCAGTCGATAAATCCATGGGGCCTCACAGAGGAGTTCCAAGATAGCACAGTTTAGAGGTCATCAGGGTATTTTGTTTTTCTTTGGCCATTTAGTATTTTCTTGATGTTTTTTGTGATAAACGTGTTTTAATCATAGAATATCACAAATACATTAATGTTAAGGGCCTTATAATTTTATAAGATAGAAATACACTGCATCTTAGTGCATGTTTGCATACACATATTATTTTATTGTTCTAAATAAAGCCTACCAGGACCTCAGGCTAACATCTGATGACTCAATATGCAAGTTTACAGAAGTCCCAGCCAGCCGTCCTACTGCACAGACACCACAAACACAAGCCTTTAAAGTGTCTTCCTTCTTTAATCTCACTTTTTCCCTTCCTTCCTTCTATATGCCTTGCTTTCATTAGCTAGCCTGTATCTTTACTCTCCAGCCAAATAGACCTGGTTGTTTCTAAACAATACCTTCTATTACTGAGCTTAAGGAAGTTAAAAAATAAAATCAAACCCTGCTGTCTGTAGGTGCAAATTGTCAATTGCCAATTCTCGGGAAAACAGCTGCTAGAAGGAAGAGTCTGTCCTATATTCTTGGCCACAACAAAGACAATAAAAGCCTCACCCTGCAGAGGTCCTGGAAACACCCAGTTCCCATCCTGGAAGGGCAGAGCACTGCACCTGCACTCAGACTTCACTCCCTACACTAAGGATGTTCACAGACTCCAGTAAAGGTAGGGCACACTGAGGGCTAAACATATGCCAGACACTGCAGCGCCCATGTCCTCACTACTCACGGCAGCATTTTTACAAGGCAAGTACTAGTCTTATCACTCCTATTTCACAGATAAGGAAACTGAGGTTTAGATGCCTTACACAACTTGGTCAATGTCACAATGTGTCAATTAGGATGAACTCAGATACAAGAAATAAAAATTTGTGACGTGTGGCTTATACCAGTGCTTCTTAAATTTTAATGTGCATAAGAATTATTGGGGATCTTGTTTAACAATTCCAGTTCAGTAGTTTGGGGTGGGAGTGGGATTCTTCATTTTTAAGAAGCAACCACGTGATGCCAGTGCCACCCAGCAGACCATATTCGTGTAGCAAGTGTTTAACCACAAGAACATTTGCTGTTTCCTTAATGAGAGGTTTGGAGGTAGGTGGTTTGAGGACTGATTCAGCAGCTCCACAACATCCTTCAGCACACAAACTCTTTCCATCTTTCTGATGTGCCGTCATAAATAAGGTGACTTTTTTTTTTTTTTATCTGAGGCTATTTCCTCATGGTCACAGGATGGCCATCACTGCCCCACATGTCACACCTGCATGTAGCTACAGACACAATTTATTCCCTGAGACTGGACATGTTGCCAGCTCAAAAAAATGTAGCAAGGAAGACATGGGAGTGGGTGTGGGTGGAAGTGGGGAAATTGGAGATGGATAGGCATTATAAAGGGTCTGCCTTGGCCAGGAAATAGTATAACCAGGATTCAAACCTATCTGTGTCCAAAGCTATACTACCTTCCATCTGCTTAATTAAGTGTAGCGGAGGGGACTTGGAGTCCTCTCAGAAGGCCTGGAATGTGATTGTTCTAAATATGCTCAGTTCTGATGACTTCTACAATGCCAGCCTGAAGAATGAATGCAGAATTAAAAAAAAAAAAAAAAGGAATAGATCTGTTTGGAATCTAGAGGTGAAGAGCCAAATAAGCACTATGTAGTTATAAAGATTTTGCTCAGCAGACAACTGTTCTTCTATGGGTTGGAGATTTTCAGCTGAATTAGACATACACATTAAAATATCCTTTAAAATGATTTATCTTGCCTCCATGTTCATGAGGAAAATTTCTGATTTATTATTTGATCTTCCAGGTGGTCAGACACCAGGAAGAGGGAGTGGTTCCCTGGTGAGTCTACACAAGTTATTGTTTCTCTGAGAATACGTGGCTCTCGCTGAAAATAAGTATTTGGACGAAGGGAAGAGCTCAGAGACGTACCCAAGGCCAAACTGAAACTGAAGCAATGAAAGTGGAACCACAAATCACTATACAAGGAACATACTGTTTAGGAAATGTTGGGAAAACTGGCTCCCCATTTGGGAGAAACTTTTTAAACAAAATTTCAAAAAGACAATGAGATATCAGTCTCCATCAGTTTGACCAGTCTCTCAGGGAACATGGAAGAGGGTGTTCACTGCAATGTTGTTTATGGTGCTGGGGAGTCGGAGGCAACATGATTTGCCATTACTGAGAGAGAGAATAGATGCAACGGACTATACATAACACATAAAAATAAGAAGAGGTCTTTAAAACACAGTAATGATGACAAATAGAATGTAATAGAATGTAATGTGAACTAAAAATACAAACACATAAAGTAATACACAATTTGCATAACACATTCAAATAAAAAGTTACACATAAAATATATTAAGGTGACTATGGGTGTAGAGTATGATGATCAAAAGGAATGGAGGGATGAACGGATGGATGGATATAAATAGGACAGCGCAGTCTTAGAGGGACCAATAATGATAACATGCC
Organism: Lontra canadensis; assembly: GCF_010015895.1. Lineage (NCBI taxonomy): Eukaryota > Metazoa > Chordata > Mammalia > Carnivora > Mustelidae > Lontra > Lontra canadensis. The sequence continues at coordinate 10,886,465 of NW_022631006.1, forward strand.
AATAACTGAAGACTGGCATTAACTCAACCTTAAATCCGAACAAATAAATCAGCACATTCAGGCAAACACATACACAGATATATATTTATCTATACAGTATCCATATATAGATAGAAATTTTTAAAATCTAAAAATCAATCCGTAGAGATTTTTTTATTCATTAGTTTTCTTGTGACTTCCTATAGATGTCCTGACAAAAGAAGGTCTCAGGGCCTGCAAAGCTGTGTCAGAACCCAGCCCAGACCTGAAGACCCAGTCAAGTCAACTTCCCTGAGTAATCCACCTTCCTAGTCTACAACCATTATGTCTCTAACTACAACCATAAATCTGGGAGGTTTTTTGCTTTTGTTTTAAGATTTTTTCTTTTTTTAATTTTAGAGGGTGTGTGAGTGAGCACAAGTGGGGAGGGCAGAGAGGAAGGGAGACAGAATCTCGAGCACACTCCATGTTGAGCGTTGAACCCAACAAGGGACTCAATTTCGTGACCATGAGATCACAACCTGAGCTGAAACCAAGAGTCAGGAGCTTAACTGACTGCTCCACTCAGGCACCCCTAGGAGATTTTAATTAATAAAATAGAATATCATCTTTCTGTCTAGTTAGAATATATCTTTCCTTCCCTCCAGGGGGATATACCATTCATTTTTATTTTTACTCAGTTACCACTTCTTTGTCTAAGTTCTTCAGTTAATGGAAAAGGGCAGACTGTTAATATCTTCTCATTTGCACTAATACATTGTTTTCTTATTATCACTGCTTTTACTGCTATAGGTAATTTTCCTGGCCTATGTAGATTTTTTTTTTTTTTTGGTATAATGGTAGATATATTTTCATGTTTTAGAAATAACTCCTGGTATTTAAGGGATAACATTTAAGGCAAAGACGCTATAAATAGAAAACTAGCTCACTGAATTGTAAACTGGCATTTGGAATGGAAAAAAAAAATGAGAGTGTCCTTAAGTGGACGAGAATGTTTGCACAGGAGGCCAACTGTTGTTTTAAATTAACCTTGTTGCTAGGATTTAACCCTTTGCTCCAGAAGAAATTAAATAGGTTAATTTCTAACCAATTGGAGCCAAAGGGTTACAGGAGCAAACTTACGAAAATTCCTCGGTTGTGCCTGAATTTGGAAATTCTGTAATCTAAGGTGCTAAGCAAAATGTCACGACAAATCCTTTTTGGCACAGCTTTTTACAAAAGTTAAGTTGTAAGATGTATACCAATATATTTAAGAGAAACTGCTGCACAAGCAAAGAGAACTGTTAAAATATCTCCTTAATACAAAAATCCAAATGGATGTACATATACTTTCAAAACAACCAACAGAGAACTTAGAATAGCTAAAAATATAAGTGCTTGCATGGTTTGCTTCTTATAGCTCCAGTCCCTCTCTAAAATAACATCTTGACTTTGTGGCTTTATGCTTTCTTCTTCTTAAAATGCCATTTATATGCATGCAGGCGTAGCTCACTGCTACTGACTGGTGTTCCAGTTTGCCTTTAGGCTAGTCTAGCTGGGAATGAGCTTTACAGAAGCCAGATACTCCAGGCTCTTATCTCAGATAAGATATAGAGCCCAAAGGCAGGATCATAACATTCTCATTGCATGCCCTTTGGACAAAAATCTGTGACCAAAGTCACTGTAGTTCTAGAAATAAAAAATGGAATCAATCTGATCAAAATGCCAGTATGAGGAAATAATGCAATAAAGGGTTAGAGGAAGTATGTTTTCCTAGACAAACATAAAGGAAAATATTTGAAACCAGGACTATTAAATTGATAAGGAGTAGCCTGGGAAAGAGGCGCATCTTTAAGATTTTATTCAAAGACCAAAATTGATTATGTTAACCAACTGCTGAGAAAAAGAATATGTCAGGTACCATCATTTGTCTTTAGTGCTTTCTAAGTTGAGAATGAAATTTGAAAAGGAAGGGAAAGGCATAGAAATTATTAGGGGAAGCTAACTCTAGGAAGTAAGTTTGAAAAGATTATGCCTTATACCTACTCTCCAGACTTTAGGCAAAGAAAGGGCTATTAACAAGGTGACCATTTAATTTATCATCCAGATATTTTGAGAGTGAAAGGGAACACAGTAAATATGCACAGGGTGTTACCTCAGAGGCACTAGAAAGATGCTTAGCCAGTACCTGAATTTCTACAATTAGATCTCTATTCCTTTGACTTATACCAACAAGGGGATTGTCTCAATTTCCATAAAATTACTCCTGGGAAAAGTAATCACTAAGTCATTTATATTTTAATAATTAATATAAAATATAAATATATTTATAACTATAAATATGAAACATTAATATTAATGGAAAATATATAAAATATATGTTTATTTATATAAATATATGATATAGGGGTGCCTGAGTGGCTCAGTTGGTTAAGTGACTGCCTTCAGCTCAGGTCATGATCTTGAGGGTCCTGGGATCAAGTCCCACATCCCTGCTCAGCTGGGAGCCTGCATCTCCCTCTTCCACTCTCCCTGCTTGTGTGCTCTGTCTCTCTCTGTCAAATAAATAAATGAAATATTTTTTAAAAATAAATAAATAGGGATGCCACCTGGGTGGCTCAGTTGGTTAAGCCGCTGCCTTCGGCTCAGGTCATGATCCCAGGGTCCTGGGATTGAGTACCACATCTGGCTCCTTGCTCAGTGGGGAGCCTGCTTTTCTCTCTGCCTCTGCCTGCTGCTCTGCCTGCTTGTGTTTTCCCTCCCTGACAAATAAATAAATAAAATCTTTTTAAAAATAAAATAATAAATAATATAATACATTAATAATTAATAAATAAACTCTTCAGATTCTCCCCAAAGGGCAAGTATGGAGGGAGGGGAAAGCCAGTGTGTAGAACTCTACACTTTTTGTTCAATTGAGGGAAGAGGAAAAAGAATAGTGCATGTGAGGATAACCCTGGCCATAAGACCCAGCCTTGACCCTAAGAAATACACAAGGAACCGCAGGGGCCAGCAGAGCTGCCTCAGTCCAAGGATCTATGCTTATCTAAGCCAAGGGGACACATGTTCCCCTAACGATCCCATCTCTCACAGGATATAAAGAATGCTCACAAATCATTCTGCTCCAAGTAACCCAGCTTGGAAGCTCACGGTATAACTGCCATTTTTATGATGTTCAGAGAGATTGCTTTCCCTCTACCACACAGAACCAGCTAGAGAAATGTCGCTGGTCAGATCAAGTTTCGAGGGCGCCACACTACATACAGAGTGGGAGTACCGGGGAAGTGTGGGGTGAAGAACCCTGAGTTAACTCTACAAATCATCCTTTCTCACAGAAAAGAGTAAGGGATTGTTTTGCATTTCTTGACTCTGATCAGTTTATATCTCAGATTTAATCACTATTTAATGTGAATCCGTAGTACTGAAAACAACCACAAAATAAATAAATAAATAAAGCATATAGGCTGTAATTTGAGCCATTTTTGACCAGTAATTTGCATCAACCCCATCCTTGCTTTTCACAACAACAGGTTTTACAAGCAAGGTAATAGCCAGTGACCACTCACCTTTTATGAATATATAAATGAACTTAAGGATGTCTCTGGAGAAGATTACAGGTTTTATGTAAAGCTACTTTCCGAAATAAGGTCCTGAAATAGAAACTTACAATCTGAGCAGAAATCAAATGGCTCCAGAATGCCTGTACTAAGGTGTTCTTGCCAAAAGGGCTGCTAGGGTAATCGCACCATCCCCCAGCAAGATTTGCTGCTTAAAGCAGCACTGTCCAAAAGAAACTTCTGCAGTGATGGGAATATTCTATATCTGTGCTGCCCAACATGGTAGCTATTAGCCTTACATGGGTATTGAACAATTGAAATGTAACCATTACAACTGAAGAAATGAATTTTTTTCAAAGATTTTATGTATTTATTTGAGAAAGCGAGCGAGCACATGAGTTGGGGGGTGGGGCTGAGGGAAAGGGAGAAGCAGGCTCCCCACTGAGGTGGGAGCCCGACATGGGGTTCGATCCCAGAACCCCAGAATCATGACCTGAGTTGAAGGCAGATGCTTAACAGACTGAGTCACCCAGGTGTCCCAAGAACTGAATTTTTAATTTTAATACTTTAATTTTATTTAAATTTAGTTTTTTAATTTTATTTGAGTGTAGACACACACCATTACATTAATTTCAAGTGTACAACATAGTTGTACATTTGATAATTTTACCCATTATGCTGTGCTTATCACAAGGATAGATACTATGTGTCACCATATAACACTACTACAATAATTTTTACTATATTCCTTGTGCTATGCCTTTTATTCCCATGTCTTACTCATTCCACAACTGGAAACCTGTATTTCCCACCCACCTTCATCCATTTTGCCCATCCCACCACGACCCTCCTCTCCCAGCAACTATCAGTTTTGTTCTCTTATTTACAGTTCTTTTTTTTTTTTTTTAATCAAGAGTCAGGCTCTTAAACAACTGAGCCACCGAACTGCCCCTTCTTGTTGAATTCATTTATTTATTTATTTGATGGACAGAGATCACAAGTAGGCAGAGAGGCAGGCAGAGAGAGAGAGGAAGGGAAGCAGGCTCCCTGCTGAGCAGAGAGCCCGATGCGGGGCTCAAACCCAGGACCCTAAGACCATGACCTGAGCCGAAGGCAGAGGTTTAACCTACTGAGCCACCCAGGTGCCCCTCTTATTTACAGTTCTGATTCTGCTTTTTGTTTATTCATTTGGATTTTTAAAAATTCCACATATAAGTAAAATCATATGGTATTTGTCTTTCTCAATCTGACTTATTTCACTTAACATAGTATCCTCTGGGTCCATCCATGTTGTCACAAATGGCACAGTCTCATCCTTTTTGTAGCTGTGTAATATTCTATCATACATATACCACATCTTCCTTATTGATGGACTTTTAAGTTGCTTCCATACCTTGGCTATTATAAATAATGTTTCTGTAAAAATAAGGGTGCATATATCTTTTTTATTTAGTGTTTTTATTTTCTTTGGGTAAATACCCTGTAGTAGAATTTTTGGATCATAGGGTATTTCTACATATAATTTTTTGAGGAATCTCCATTCTGTTTTCCACAGTGGCTGCACCAATTTACATTCCCACTGACAATATGCAAGGACTCCTTTCTGTCCATATCCTCACCAGCACTTGCTATTTCTTATGGTTTCAATTTTAGCCATTCTGACAAGTGTACGGTAAATTCTCATTGTGGTTTCAATTTTCATTTCACTGATGTGAAATTTCATTGATTTAAATTCAAATAGTTACCTGTGGCTAGTGCAACCAACTCAAGTCTGGAAGTTAAACCAGTGTAAAGTAAGCAATTAGGACATTACCTTTAAATTCAACAAGAAGGGGGGCTCCTGGGTGGTTCAGTGGGTTAAGCCTCTGCCTTCGGCTCAGGTCATGGTCTCAGGGTCCTGAGATCAAGCCCCGCATTGGGCTCACTGCCTGGCAGGGAGCCTGCTTCCCCACCTGTCTCTGCCTGCCTCTCTGCCTCTTTGTGATCTTTCTCTCTGTCAAATAAATAAATAAATAAATAAATTCAACAAGAAGGGGCAGTTGGGTGGCTCAGTTGTTTAAGAGCCTGACTCTTGATTTTGGCTCAGGTCATGACCTCAGGGTCGTGAGATGGAATCCATGCCCAGCACAGAGCCTGCTTGGGATTCTGTCTCTCTCCATTTGTTCCTCTCTCACATCCCCTCCTGCAACATGCATGCACACATGCACTCATACTCCCTCTCTCTAAATAATAATAATAATAATAATAATAATAATTCATCAAGGGATCTGGCAAGTTACTATTTGATACCTTTACATTTTAACTCTGTAAAAACTACAACTGCCCTTATTAAGTTCTCTCAGTTCTTCACAGTGGCCTTCTAGGCCTTTCATCATCTGGTCTTCCACCCTTCCCCACCTTCACCCATTGCAACTAAGATCTCTGCACCTACTCTTCTTTCCCTTCCTTGCTTGCAACATTCCTGACTCAGGGCCTTTGCGCTTACTCTTCTCTCTGCATAGACCATTCTTCTCTTAGCTACCTGCGTGGGTTACTCCCTCCTCTCTTTAAAATTAATGCTCAAAAATATTATGTCCTCAGTGAGACCTTTCCTGACCACTTTATGAAGAACTGCAATGCTCACCACACCCCCAACACACACTCCTTCTCTTTGCCCAATTTTGTCTCTTTAGTGTTTATCCCTTTCTGACATACTTCTAACATAATTCACTTACTTCTCTTGTCTATCTTCTCAATTAGAATGTGAGCTCCATGAAGGCAAGGATTTTCATTTGTTTGGTTCACTTCTGTAGACGGTGATGTTCTCAAAATTTCTAACAACCAGCTCTTTGGGGAATGAGGAATGCCTTGATTTGTAGCATTTGCCAATTTTTTCCTACTATAACGAACTTCAAGCTACAAGCAAGAAGTTATCAAACATGGAGCTGGGAAGATCTGTACAATCAGCCACAATTCAGTACAGCTTCAGCACACCATCAGCTGGAGCTCGCACTCCTAAAACACTTCAAATTTCCCAGTAGCCTTTCCCACACTTCGCTCTTGATAACAATCACCCAGGGCTCATAAAATTTAGCCAGGCTAAAACCTAGAAAATCCTCTCTGCTGGGCATTCTGACTAAGAGGATCTGGGATGGCAACAGAGAATTTATATTTTTAAACTAATATACTAAGTGCTTCTTACATCAACTTAGTCCAGTTCATATCCATATTTCAACTCAGGTTAGTCCATCCAAACCTGAAGAGCAGACTTGGGTCAAAGGAGATGGAGAAACCAGCCTATTATCCAAACAAGGGTAGATAGACTCAGGTGGGGAAATCCCTGAGGTCCGTTAGCACAACTGATTTTTCCTCTCCTCCCAGAGGACTTGGAGATGGGGGACACACTGCAGACATGTTTTGAACCTGGCCTCACAATGGTCCCACTTCTCTAATCCAACAAATATAAAATCTCACTGAAACAGCAAGATACTATGTTTCAAGAATGATGTTGAAAAAGAAACATTTAATGGGGTGCCTGGGTGGCTCAGTCAGCTAAGCATCTGCCTTCGGCTCAGGTCATGATCCCAGTGTCCCGGGATTGAGACCCCGCTGGGCTCTGTGTTCAGTAGGGAGTCTGCTTCTCCCTCTCCCCACTGCTCATGATCTCTCTCTCTCTCTAAAAAAAAAAAAAAATGAGTAAAATATTTTAAAAGATAAATGTTTACATTCAATTTCTGTATTTATCAAAATTGAGGAAAAATTGTAAAATGACCATATCGTGTCCTGTGTCTGTAAAAGTTCACCAGGTCTTAAAATGATGCATGTCTATCATGGATTAATTTATTATTAGTTTGTAAAAAAATAAATAAATATATTCAACCAAACCTCTGTTCACACTGGGGATTATATACACAGTAAGACACATCCTCTGTCCACAGTCTCCTGGGGACACATGCAAGTAAATGGGCAATGCAGAAAGATAACCTATACTAGCGGTTTAGGGGAAGAGAGTTGCTTTCTGGAAGAAGTGGCATCCGAACTGAGGCCCAAAGGAGAAGTGGGTATTATCCAGGTTAAGGCATAGATGGTGGCAAATACAGATATTCCAGAATGTGCAAAGGCCAGGACTGACTGGAACTTTCAGTGAGATTAGGGAAATGACAAGACCTGAAATTGGAGGAACAAGTTCAGATCAAGTTTTTCATTATTTAAAACTCGGGCTTTTCCTTTTTGAATTAATGAAAAGTAGAGGAGTACCCAAATGCTCATAAACAGAGAATGGATAAGAAATTGTAGTATATTCATTAAATGGAATACAGCAATTGAATCAAGTGATCCGCAACCATATGTAACAAGATGGATGAATTTCACAAATATAATGTTGAGAGAAAAGCAAGACACAAAAGAACACAAGTTATATGATTACAAATTATGCGAAGTTTAAGAAGAGACAAAATATGTGGTGATAGAAGTCAGAAAGCCATTCCAACAGACACATAAAAAGGTGCTCAACGTCACTAATTATCAAGGAAATGCAAATCAAAACCACAACAAAAGACCACCTAACTCCTGCTAGAATGGCTATTATCAAAAAGACAAAAGGAACAGCTGGGTGGCTCAGTCAGTCAAGCGTCTGCCTTCAGCTCAGGTCATGATCCCAGAGTCCTAGGACGGAGTCCTGCATCAGGCTCCTTGCTGGGTCGCGCACCTGCTTCTCCCTCCGCCTGCTGTTTCCCTGCTTGTGCTCTCTCACTCTCTCACTCTTTCTGTCTCTCTGTCAAATAAATAATAAATAAATCTTAAAAAAAAAAAAAAACTAGAGATAAGTGTTGGCAAGGATGTGGAGAAAAGGGAACCTTTGTGTACTCTTGGTGGGAATGTAAATTGGTGCAGCCACTGTAGAAAACAACAATCCCACTTCCAGGCATATAACTGAGGGAAGTGAATCACTAACTGGAAGAGCTATCAGCACGCCATGTCCAGTGCAGCACTATTCACAATAGCCAAGACATGAAGACAACCTAAGTACCTGTCAATAAATGAATGGATAAAGAAAATGTGTGTGTGTATATACACCTATACAAGGAAATATTTTCAACCATAAAAAAGGAGGAGATCTTAGCATGGAGAACATGGATGAAACTTGAGGACATTGTGCTAAGTGAATATAAGTCAGAGAAAGACAAATACTATATGAATTCATTTATATACAGAATCTAAAAAAGCTGAACTCACAGAAACTGTAGATGGTAGTTGCCAGGGAGATGGAGGAAATGGGGAGATGTGAGTCAAAGGCACAAACTTCCATTTATAAAATGTCTAAGTTCTGGGGATCAAATAAATGTACAGTATGGTGACCATAGTTAACAACACTGTTCTTTATACATGAAAGCTGCTCAGAGAGTAAAGTAGTAGTTCTCACCACACACACACATAAAAGGTAACTATATGAGGTATTGTATGTGTTAACTAACCTTATTGTGGCAATCATTTCACAATATATATCTATATTGAATCATTTTGTAGACCTTAAATTTATACAATGTTATTTGTCAGTTACATCTTAATAATACTGGAGGGAAACAGAAATCAGTATATAGTTACTCTTGGGAGCAAATAGTAGCTAGAAGGAAATACAATAGGGACTTTGGAGGAGCTATAATGTTAGTTTCTGATCACGTTCTGTGTACACAGACATGTGGAGTTTGTGAAAGCTCATCACAGTGAACGTTTACAATATGTGCCCTTTCCTGTGAGTATAGTATAATTCCAGAAAAAGTTGTTAAAGAACATACAGTGCTCTTTTATCTTTGTAAATTGTAAAATACCTTTCTCACTCTTTTCTATTTCCTATGCTCTTCTTTTTCATTATTGAACTTTTAACCCATGACCTTTAAGTCTCTATCACATGACAGTGGGTCACCAGCCTCATTTAAATTGGTGTTCCCATGTCAGCTGATCTGAGTGGCTGGAAATGACCAGCTGTAGTTACTGACTGGGTCGTACACTAATGCCTAGACTGGGCTGGTGATGTCACGTGGCCCTGTCACCGCGATCTCCAGCATGTACACCTGACACAGAATGACAGGTATAGGTTAATGAAAAACATGGAAAAGAAGGCGAAAGCCTAATACTGTCAAGGCTTTGTTAATGAGAAGACATAATTATATGCTTTATATTTTCGGCAAAGAATACTTGGGGATCAGCCTACACATTGTTATGAATGTAACATTCCTGCCAAACCAGACAGTTCATTAAATGTTGACTTAAGATATTAATTTATTTTTATTAATTGTTGTCAGCATTGAACTGGGGAAAGTAGAGCACTGGTTAACAAATGTAAATTTTCCTTATTCACCTGGCACATAATAGGAGATCAATATAATCTCCTGAATTATACTGTTAGTCGGAAGTCCTGAGTCTGTCCCCCTGAGTAGCTAATAGTTATAGATTCATAGCAAAATAGAGCCAGAAAGGTCCTGTGGAAACTATTCTATTGTATAATGAATGGCACCTTAGAAGCTTGCAAATATCCTTGTGTGGCAAGATCTGACTGCATTTACTTGCTGTAGGTGACAGTTTATTAATCTGGAAGCTCCTGTAATAAAGTGACTTGGTTTTAAAAGCCTAGAGCAGTCTCAACATGCCAAGAGATAATACTGTAGTGCCCAAGCTAGAAAACCACGTCAATTAATTCATCTAAAGCCAGAAAGGGATTTTAGTAACATGTGATTTCAATCTGCTCTGCCTGGGAAGCTTGGAAATGGTCTATGCTTTGCCATTCCCAGCAACATCTGAAAATCAACCACTGGTTCAAAGTCACACTGATTTATATAGACGATAGCACCTCTTGTTATGCCCCAACACCAGGAACAATATAACTCTAGCTTACAACACATTTGCTTTCAGAAATTTTTTTGTAAAACAATTTATTCATTCAAAGAATTCGTAAGTATTCTACCTATAATGTTATCATACATACACATCAAGTTATCTTTATTCATTTTTAGTGTAAAATATAACCTGGAAGGAAAAAATCGGCTATTATCAGGCACTAGCTTGGTAAATTCAAGCTGTTCAAAAAGTTACATTACTTTAAAATACATGTATTTCTGGGTTTAATAATCTTATGGCCCAAAAGAATCATCTTAATATTGACTCTGTTACTTAAATTTCTTCCTCCTTATTCCCAATAAGAAGACTTTCAGATTTTTCTAAGCAAATCAAAATAAAAGAACTGGGGGCATCTGGGTGGCTCACTCAGTTGAGCATTCTTGGTTTTGGCTCAGGTTCATGACCTTGGGGTCAAACACCATGTCAGGCTCCAAGCTTAGCAGGGAGTTTGCTTGAGATTCTCTCTCTCCCTCTCCCTCTGCTCCCACCTCTCTCTCTTTTTCTCCTCTCTCTTTCAAATAAATAAATAAATAAATCTTTAAAATTTTTTAAAAATAAAAGAACTGACTTTTTAAAAAATTAGTTCCAGTGGTTCCTCAAAATCTAGTTCTATTTAAGCTTTAGAAGACACTTCAGAAGTAATTTAGTTGAACCTAAAAATATTCAAAACAGCAACACAGGCTTCTTAATTATTGGCAAAAGTTCTTAATTAAGCAAACATTTATTGAGCACCTATAGTGATACAAAGGGGAATATAATTTACAGATTCTGGATGCTCCCTACAGCTCTGTCTTTCCAGAATCCTATCTCATTGGATTTAAATTCCTGCTCCATATCTTGTGGAAGATTTCTTTTTTTTTTTTTTAAGATTTTATTTATTTATTTGACAGATCACAAGTAGGCAGAGAGGCAGGCAAAGAGAGAGGGGGAAGCAGGCTCCCTGCTGAGCAGAGAGCCCAATGCGGGACTTGATCCCAGGACCCTGGGATCATGACCTGAGCTGAAGGCAGAGGCTTTAACCCACTGAGCCACCCAGGCACCCCTGTGGAAGATTTCATATGAGTGTTTGACCTCTATACTTCCTCATCTGCAAAATGAAAGTAATAAGTTATCTCATAAAATTGCTTTAAATGAATTAGATAATGTATGCAAAAAACACAGGTATAAAGGTGAGCTTTAAAATAATAATAATAATAATAGCTTATAAGACATTATTATTAAATTTTGCATGATGTTGCATTCAAGAAGTTCCTTGTTGGGGAGCCTAAGTGGTGCAGTCAGTTAAACATCTGATTCTTGATTTCAGCTCAGGTCGTAATCTCAGGGCCCTGATCTCAGGATCGTGAAATGGAGCCCCATGGCTCCATTGGGCTCCCTGCTCAGTGCAGGGTCTGTTTCAGACTCTCTCTCCCTCTGCCCCTCTCCGCTGTGGGTGCGTTCTCTCTCTTTCAAATAAATAAATCTTTTAAAAAAGAACAAGGAGGGGGCACCTGGGTGGCTCAGTGGGTTAAAGCCTCTGCCTTCAGCTCAGGTCACGATCCCAGAGTCCTGGGATCGAGTCCCGCATCGGGCTCTCTGCTCAGCAGGGAGCCTGCTTCCTCCTCTCTCTCTGCCTGCCTCTCTGCCTACTTGTGATCTCTGTCTGTCAAATAAATAAATAAAATCTTAAAAAAAAAAAAAAAAAAGAACAAGGAGGAGGAGGAAGAGGAATTTCCATTGTTTCCAGTTTACAAGATTTCCTAAGAGAAGTGACCAGAGCTTGAATTTTGGTCTATCACCTTGGGTCATATGCTGCTCCACAACTGTGAGCTTTAAGAAATTTTTTCTCTCAATATTTTCAACTACTGGATACTCTTCTGCACTCCCTAAGATTCAAGTTAAATTTCAAGTTGCCTCTTATGTAGGAAGTGGCAATTATATTTGACTAATTGACATAACTCCAATGGGAAGGGATTCTGTCAATAACAGAAATAAAAAATGTGAACAGGTGAAGAGAAGCTCTAGTGATGAAACCATAGCTGTTGGCTCGCCTCTCTGGTCCTAGTCACCTCTTGTGAACCAGGAACCATTTAAGTCACATGTTCTCTCAAGGAGAAATGCCTCATAAACAGGTATTAGAGGAGGAAAGCATTTAACCAAAGCCAGGTAGTCTTTACGGAAAAGCAATACCAGGAAACTCTAAGCAGCTTTTTAATCTATGGACAAGATAATTACTGAGACTGAGGTGATAATCATTATTCCCATTAAAAAGAGTGATAAGCACAAAAATCAACTCAAAATGCTCTAAAGACTTAAAACATAGACCACAAACTATAAAACACTTAGAAGAGGGGCACCTGGGTGGCTCAGTGGGTTAAAGCCTCTGCCTTTGGCTCAGGTCATGATCCCAGAATCCTGGGATCAAGCCCCACATCCAGCCCCACATCCAGCCCCACATCCAGCCTCGCATTGGGCAGGGAACCCGATGCAGGGCTTGATCCCAGGACCCTGGGATCATGACCTGAGCCAAAGGCAGATAGTTAACGACTGAGCCACCCAGGCACCCCTGTAATTGGATTTTTTTTTTTAAAGATTTTATTTATTTATTTGACAGACACAGATCACAAGTAGACGGAGAGGCAGAGAGAGAGAGAGAGAGAGGAGGAAGCAGGCTCCCTGCTGAGCAGAGAGCCCGATGTGGGACTCGATCCCAGGACCCTGAGATCGTGACCTGAGCCGAAGGCAGCGGCTTAACCCACTGAGCCACCCAGGCGCCCTGTAATTGGATTTTTATACATAGTTTATTTGTGGAAGAAAAATATTGGCTAAAACTTATGCTGGTATTCTTTATCATACCTAATACTTGCAGGGAAATTCATGTGTTACAGTGGTGTCCTCCAAATAACTGTTAATAGCCCTTCCAGTAGTCGAATCATTACACAAGAATCTTTTAATCTTCCATTAACTCTCCCAGTTTCCTTCACCTCATCCTGAGTAGGGACTTTGACCAAAGAGATACCATCTGTCAGGGGAATTATGACAAACAATGCTGATACTTCAGATGACAGCAATAACACAGCCTTCTACCAGCCTTTCCTTTCTCCTTCACTCCTTCTCCTCCTGCTGCTTTAAAAAAAAAAAAATTATTTTTCAGAGTAATTTTACCCACATTACAAATCAGATAATTTTTGCAAAAATCATGCAAGGCAGTCAGTATAGGTATTACTGTCCATATCTTTCAGCTGAGAAAACTAAAGCAGGCAAAGAGAGATTGTACAAGGAACTAGCCTATAATAGTTTCTTTGGCTGCAAGCAAAAAATTTTCTCCAATTGAGAAGGAAAAGTGGGCATAAATGTAGACAGGAAAACCAGAGATCTTCAGACAGCCTCAGGAACCACACTGAAGTTTCACTAGGCAAAGTGCCACTATGGGCAGGAGGCAATATTTAGAGATGAAGTCATCTAGTCCAACACAGCTATTTTACTGAAGAGGAAACTTGCTTGCCCTCAACAGCCAGAAAGTGTGAAAAAGAGTCTATGATCTACAGGCAGGAGACCTATTTTCTGGCCTCATTGTGCCACGAACCTTGGGACCAACCTACCTAGCTATCAACCTGCAGACATTTGACTTGGATGTCCTACAAGAATTTCACAAAACATGTCCAAAATATTTCCCTCTGCATGCCTGCCCACCCAACCCCAACTCCTGTGGTGATCATCTCAATAAACAGCCCAGGACAGGATCCTAGCAATCATCCCTCTCCTTCTCTCCTTCATCTCCCATGTCCTCTCAGTGACCAAATTCTACTACAAATCTTTCAAGTCCATCTCTTCCTCCCCATTTCTACTGTCACTGTCTCAGTTCAGGCCCTCACTATCCCTGGCCCGGGTTAGGTTCCAACAGGTTTCCTGGCTCCCACTCTCGCCCCGTTTCAAACCAGCTGCCACCCCACCTGCCACCAAGAGAGCTTTCTAAACCAGATATTGTCACTGCTCTAATTATTAATTGGTTTTCCACCAACAATTGGATGAAGTCTAAAGTTCTAAGCAGGACGTCCTAATCTGCTTGTGATTTGGCCTCTGCCCTCTTCTCTCACTTCATCTTTCACCACTCATAACTTCAGCCAAGCCCAAGTTTTGCAGTTCCTCCAATGTCACCTTTGGCTTTGACACTAATGGTTCACTCTTCCTGGAAGTCTCCCCCCTTCCCCTGCCCATTGCCTGGCTAAAATTAACTCACCCTTCTAGACTCAGCTTAGGTTGGAATTTTTTTTTTTTTTTTAAGATTTTATTTATTTATTTGACAGAGAGATCACAAGCAGGCAGAGAGGCAGGCAGAGAGAGAGGAGGAAGCAGGCTCCCTGCTGAGCAGAGAGCCCGATGCGGGGCTCGATCCCAGGACTCCTGGACTCCGAGACCATGACCTGAGCCGAAGGCAGCGGCTTAACCCACTGAGCCACCCAGGCGCCCCTAGGTTGGAATTTTTTTTGGCACCCCTTTTATATGTTCCTTTGGTACTCGCACGACATCTTGTGCAAAGTAAAGAGTCGCTATTCATCCTGAACTATGTTTGTTTACACATCTGTGTCCCTTGCTAAACTCAGCTGTGGGATGGCATGTATAGGATCCTATTCAGTGTTTAGAATTAAAAATCAATCCAACAAACATTTGAGGACCTACGTTATGCCAGATATTGTAGATATGAGAGATATGGCAGTGAACAAAGCAAAGGCACTCCTTGCTATTAAGTGGGAGGAGACATCACAGATAAATGAGCACATAAATAAGCAAGAGAACAGTAGAGTGAAAAGTGCTTTACAGAGTAAATAAGCCACGTGGTAAAGAAAGACTGGATGGCTCCTTTAGATAGGTTTGTCTGGAAGTTCCCTCTGGGGGAGTGACATTTAAGCTGATGAGGGAATGCAATGAACCGGTATGGAGAAAGAAAACCTTCCAGGAGGGAGGACTACCAGTACAAAAGAACCAAAGGGTGGCCATCTGGGGGTTACAAAAGCGTGGGAAATAGTGAAGACTGGGTCAGAGAAGAAGACTGGGACCATATATATACACTTCGCAGCCAGAGTAGTTTTCATTTTGTGCTACATGTGATGGTGAGGGACATGATCTGATTTATATCTAGAACTGGTATGTGGATAATGGGCCACCCGGAGTCTTAAACACATTAGTCTGGAGGAGAGAAATGTCCGGATTCAGAGGTGGCAGCAGTTTGGGACCCAATGGACGTAACTGGGATATATGTATGAGTGACCGGGACCCGCCGGCGGACTGATGAATTAAGGCTCAGCGCACGCAGATTTTCCGCCCGCACGCCCGCGCCGGTACTGCAGGACAGAGCAGGCGCACGGGGACTTCTAGGAGGAAGAGGGTATTGAAAAAGTTGCTCTGGGCGGGGCCCCCCCACCGTCCGGACTCTCGGGAGAGTTCGGGTCAGGCAGCTGGAAAGAGCAAGACACACCCAGACCCACAGCCCGCCGCCTGCCAGCGCCGAGACCGCACAGCACCGAGCACCCGCCCGACTGGCGACGCGCGCCGACCTGGCCTCCACGTGCCCCGCGCGGGGGTTTCCGCGTCCTCTGGGCGGAGCCGGAAGAGGAAGTCGGCGCTACAGTGGCTGCCCCAACAGCAGCGGCGGCCCGCGCCTCCCCGCGCCGTCCGCGCCCGTCCGACCCGGCCACGGAGGCAGCGCCGCGGCGGGACCCGGAACCTGTGCCGGCCGAGAAGCGCCGCGCCGCTGAGCGCCCAGCAGTTCGATGGGGCCGCAGCGGCCGCTGACGGCCGCGACCGCCCTGCTCTGGGGCTTCCTGCTCCCGCTGGTAAGGGGGACGGCCGGGCGCTCGGGCCTCCCCGGGGCGGGGCCGGGGCTCCCTGCCCCTTCTCCTCCCCACCCTCGGGCTCCCGCCCGGCGACTCCTTTTCCAGCCCACTACCAGCCTGCCCCCTTCCCGTTTCTCCATTTCCTTCCAGCCGCCCTTTCTTCGTCCTCTTTCTTCCAGTCTTCCCACCCCACCCCCATTCCCGGCCTTTGAAGTCCTCGAAGTACCCACCCCCGAGCAAGCTTTCTGCTGAGCCCCTCTTGCTGCATTGTCCTTGAGCATTCACCATAGTTTTTCATGGTTCCGGGCGTTCTAAATTGACCTAAGTCAACTTAGGTCAACTTAGTCAACCCTTCCTTTCTTTCTTTCTTTTTTTTTTTTTTAAAGATTATTTATTTATTTGACAGAGAACACAAGTAGGCAGAGAGGCAGGCAGAGAGAGAGAGAGAGAGAGAGAGAGAGAGAGAGAGAGGAGGAAGTAGGCTCACCGCTGAGCAGGGAGCCCGATGCGGGGCTCGATCCCAGGACCCTGGGATCATGACCTGAGCCGAAGGCAGAGGCCCTAACCCACTGAGCCACCCAGGTGCCCCCGGTCAACCCTTTCTTAAAACATCTTGATCTCTTCCACCGTCCGGAAGAAGAAAAAAATTATACGCGGCCCCCGGGTGTTAAGCGATTCAAAGACTGCGCTTTAGTTTAATTGCTCGAATACAGGTGTTTTTTGTTTTTGTTTTTGTTTTTGTGGTTGGTTGGTTTGTTTGCTTCCTCTAATGTAGTTCCTGCTTCCCCGTAGGGCTCATTCGATTTCATTGTGTGTGTGTGGGGGGGGGTTGATAATAGTAATAACTTAAAATAATTTTTTAAAAGGCATCACACTGTATACTCTGGTTTTCAGTTCTCCGCCTAGTTTAATGAGGAGGGGAGTCAGTTAAGTAACAGTAGCAAATAATGTGTTCACAAGTGTTTTCATAATTAGGAAAAGCAGTAATGTTTTAAAATTCAGCATCAACAGGGCACCTGGGTGGCTCAGTCGGTTAAGCGTCTGCCTTCAGGTCTTGATCCCAAGGTCCTGGGATGGGCTCCCTGCTCAGCAGGACCCCTCTTTCTCCCTCCGTCCCCCAGTTTGTGCACTCTCTTTCTCTCCCTCACTCTCTCTCTCAAGTAAATAAAATCTTTTTAAAAAGTTAAGCATTAAGCAACCGGAGCTTCAGCGAATGGCCAGGACACTAGTGTTCGGTGTTTCAGTTTTTATTTCTTGGAAATTTCATTAGGGAGTTTGAGGTCAGAAACTTTTGTGAGCTCTATCTACACGGAACTGAGCTCTATCTACACGGAATTGATACGGTGTGTTCCTGTCTAGTTCTTTCCATTAGAATATGTAACTTTTCTGAAAAAGTATATTTTGCATTCTCTGCTATTTAAAGGTTTAGTGTTAGTGAGTATATTTAATATAAAAGTGTCTTTGACATTTATTAAGAAACCAAAATCAAAATCTAAAATGGTTAAGTGCCTTTGGTGTACTCCTAACTTTGCTAGGCAACAATAGGAACATGAATGAGATAATGTGTCTAAAAATTGCTTCTGTGGGATGAAGGGGAAGTACAATATAAAGAGAACAACAAAGTCACAGTGTTAGTCTGAATCTTTGAAGTGTAGTTTACCATGTACCATATGTCTAAAGGATAACAATTCAGGTGGTATGTAAATACATATGAAACTGTAACCTAGATATATATAGAGAGATACATCTCTATATATATATCCTTTTCATCATATTCCCAATAATCTTTTACCAATACAGTAATTGATTTAATAATATATCAATTGCTGATAACTCACACTGAAATTATAATCAAAAGCCCTGAACCCTCCTTCTAAAAAATGTGATTAGAGTGTGATTTCAAGGGCTTCACAAATCTAAAGGTCACCCCTGTTCTAAATCATAGCTAGCCTATATCTTCCACAGTGTAGATTTTATTCTTTTTATATTGCACATTTATATTTTGTTGTATCTCACTGTGCTAATTCTTGGGAAGATCTTCTCAGGGCTGTTGTGGGACTCAGTAAGGTGTTTTTTTCCTCTGCAAATAGGTGGTATGCATCTATTATATGCCAGGCACTGTGCCAGTGAGCATGAGTAAAATGCCAAGATCTTTTTGAGTTGTAGAGATCTTTTTCAGAGCCAACCACTGTTACAGATTTTTCTGTTGTTGGTTTCTCAGTGGTCTCTTTTCTTCTTGACCCTTCCTGAAATGATCTCTTTCCTTTTCTGAGGAACTCAAATCTGGTGTACCTTTCCTCAGGAGGCGCATTATTTCTCCTTTCAGCCTACTTACTGGATACCTACTTCCTTTGTCTGGAGTCTTTTGGACTTTTTTTTTTTTTCTTTTTACCATTTTGTCCCTGAAGCCCTTGCTTGTTCCTCTTTCTTAATCTTATAGCTCTAGGTGGCCTCTCTGTGTTCATTTGAATGAATGATGGCAGTTTAATCATTTCATTTCTCCTTTCTGGGCTCTTGAAGCTAGCACTGATACCAGCTTTCTTTCCCTTTAGTTATGTAAGAACAAGGCTATTGTCTTCATGAAGAAGCAGCACACTCCAGAAACCACTGCCTCATCTTTTAGAAAAGGAAGACGATTAAATATTGGAAAGGCCCTTCAGCATCATGTAGCCTACCCTCCTCATCTTGTCCTCCTCACACCAGTTGACCTCCTGTTAGACTCAAGCTATAGTAACATCTGGCTGTTTTGATGATTTCTAAACCCATTAAACATTTAAGTCTAGAAATATAAAAGAGCATGTGGCACATAGTTAGTGCTCTCTTGGCCTTGCCATGATTCCATTTCAGTCTTCCTTCCCCAGTCCAATCCCCATCCCTAGCTGCGACTGTTAGGGCTTTATTTCATGGTGGTATTTGGACCCAATCACAGTTCTGTTTCAAGAACAATGAGTAAAGTTTAGCCTGTGTCTGTTTTCTAAAATTGCTTCAAAGTTCTCTGAAGAATCCTGAATCTTTCCCATAATGTTTTTATAAAAGTTCTGTTCATTTTTTTTCATTACTTCAAAGAATTTGATGTGTTACATAGTTACATCTTGAACTTATTACAATGAAGTGATAATCAGGATCCCCAGCAGAGAAATATCTTGCTGAAATCTGCATTCCTTTGATATAATACACCAACTCAAAGAATCTTCTCTAATTCCCTCTCTTCTGTGCTCCTCTCATCCTCTTGGGGAAAGAATGTATGTTCTGCTACCCGAGCTGTCAGGGACATGCTGTGTTGCTGTGTTGTAGACTGAATTGTGTCTCCCCAAAATTCTTATGTTGAAACCCTGGCCCTCAGTGTGATGGTGTTTGGAAGGGGGTCCTCTATGAGGTAGGTAGGTTTAGAGAGGTCAGAGGATAGATCCCTTGTGATGGATTGATGCCTTGTAAGAAAAGACACCAAAGAGCTTGTTCTCTCTTCCCTAATACTCGTCCCCCCACACATACCATGTGATGACCCAGTGAGAAAGTGTCCATCCACAAGCCAAAAAGAAAACTTTTACCATAAACCAACCATGCTTTCACCTTTATCTTAGACTTCTAGTTTCTAGAACTGTGAGAAAATAAATTTCTGTTTAAGCTACCCACCGTTTGGTATTCTGTTGTGGCAGCCCAAGCTGACTAAGGCAGATTTGGGCAGGAGTGCGGTGCTGTAATAGCGAATACCTACGCATGTGGTAGCAGCTTTGTAACTGGGTAGAGGCCAGAAGAGGTTTGAGGTGCATGCCAGAAATACGGACATTAAGGACAGTTCTGGTGAAGTCCCAGAAATGCAGAACATGTTATTAGAAAGTGAAGGAAGCTCAGTCCTTATTCTAAAATGGCAAAGAACTTGACTGGACTGTGATGTAGTATAGTGTTGTTTAGAAGGAAGAATTGTGAACAGTGAAATTAGATACTTAGCTGAGGTGATTTCTTAGCAGAGTGTTGATGAGGCAGTTTGATTCCTCCTGACTGCATATATAGTAAAGTGTAAATGAAGAAAGACTGTTGGACTTCTTGGATTTGACAGGTGGGATGGTGCAGCTCTGTGGCTCCGGACACGTGGATTATTCTTCAGGACAGAGGAGAAATGAACCCAAAGGCAAAATCAGAGATGAGGCCACTGCCTCAGTTTCAGCAGGTCTTATGGCCTCTGCTTGGAGCCTTGGGGGACTCGGTGGACTTGACTACCAGTATGCCTGGAAGGTGGGACGTTGAACCAAAAAGGATTATTCTTGATCCTTAAGATCTAATGGAATTTATTTTGCTAGGTTTTAAACTTGCTTGGGTCCTGTCACCACATTCTTCCTTCTGATTTCCCACACATACACACCCTTTTTTTTTTTTTTTCAAGAGAGAGGAAGTGTGGGGTCAGGGGACAGAAGACGGGAGCAGAGAGAGAGAGAGAATCTTAAGCAGGTTCCATGCCCAGCACAGAGCCCAACTCGGGGCTTAGTCTTCAGTCTCAGGACCCTGAAATCATGACCAGAGTGGAAATCAAGAGTCTGACAATTGAGTTACCCCGGCGCCCCTCACTTTTGGAATGCAAATGTCTACCCTATGTCTGTCCTACCATTATATTTTGGAAGCATATAACTTATCTGGTTCTGCAGGTTCATAGTTGGAGAGGAATTTTGCCTCAGAATGAACTGTATCTTGAGTTTTACCCATATTTGACTTAGATGATATTAGATGAAACTTTGGACTTCAGAGCTAATCCTGGAATGAGTTAACAAGCCTTTGGGTGCTGTTGGGATGAAATGAGTGTACTTTATGTGTGAGAAGAAAATGAATTTGGGGGCCCAGGAGCAAAATGCCATGGACTGAATTGCCCTCAAACTCAGGTTGAAGCCCTAACCCCCAGTGTGACGGTATTTGGAGACTGGCCTTTGGGAGATAATTAGGTTTAGAGGAGGTCATCAGCACAGGACCCTGATGGGATTGTTGCCTTGTTCTCTTTCCCAGCCATGTGACGAAAGCAG
Source organism: Lontra canadensis (assembly GCF_010015895.1). NCBI lineage: Eukaryota > Metazoa > Chordata > Mammalia > Carnivora > Mustelidae > Lontra > Lontra canadensis. Next base: position 10,907,675 of record NW_022631006.1, read on the forward strand.
CCATCTACAAGCTAAGAAAAGATTCCTTACCAGAAATCAATTAAGGACAAGTATGTTTGCACCTTGATCTTGAACTTCTAGGTTCCAGACTATGAGAAAATAAATTTCTTTTGTTTAAGCCACCCAGTCTGTGGTATTTTGTTACAACAGCATGGTATTAAACATACTGGTTCTGTCACATTCCTTCCTTAACTCTTAGATTCTTCACAAAAATTTTTTTAACCTTCTCTCCTCTAGCCTACCTCTGAGGATTCTGCATCCCATTGTCTGCTTTATCAGTCACTGATGGCTGTGCTATCTCTTTCCCAAAATGTAACCTACATCTCCCCTCAAAATAATCCTGAAAAGGTTCAGGAAGATTATGACTTTTCTTAGATCATACAGAAAGGCATGAAAAAGAGGACTAGAACCCAGGGTTTCTAAATATTCCTTGATATTTTTCCACTAAGTTGTGCAATAATGTTTTCTGTGCATCAAGAATACGTCAGAAGACTAATTGGAGGGGCGCCTAGGTGGCTCAGTGGGTTAATCCTCTGCCTTCAGCTCAGGTCATGATCTCAGGGTACTAGGATCAAGCTCAGGATCCTAGCTTGATGGAGCCGGCATCAGGCTGTCTGCTTAGCAGGGAGCCTGCTACCCCTCTCTCTGCCTGCTGCTCTGCCAACTTGTGATCTTTCTCTCTCTCTCTCTGTCAAATAAATAAATAAAATCTTAAAAAAAAAAAAAGGAAGACTGGGTAAACTTGTGAATTTATTTGTACAAAAGGGTTTAAAGATAGAAGTTATGTATATTATATATTTGATAACTTTGGCTAAAAATCACCTGAAATTGGGTCTGTTTACAAAACTCTAGACCATAAAGTCTCCAGATACAGATCCTTACTCCAAAACACTAAGATTTTGTTAAAAATTTTATTGTTTTTAGGTCAGAATTTGCGAAACATCACTATGCACTATAATTGTAAATCAACTTTTTATGCATTTATGTAGCCTGGCCTTGTAAGCCATTTGAATTTGTGAATTCTGGTATAAATCACAAATTCTGTAACAGTTGAGATATATCATTAAGTAGTAAGATTACTTAGGGAAAACCAAGAAGAAGGATAGATCTAAGTAACTAGTAAAATAGGAGCCTCTTGAAGGGGAAACTTTACCAGATTCATTCTCTGCTGTCTCCCCTAGCATCTCATAGACTGCAGAATACTGAATAAATGAATGTCTTCTCCCCACACCGTAATACCTCTTTGTATGTTACAATCCCCAGATTTTCTGAGTGCAAGGGTGATGCTGGCTGGGCTTTTCCCATGGCCCACAGACTCCTGATTCCCTGTAAATAGCTGTTCAATGCCTTAGCACCCGCTGAGCCACTAATTAAGTGGTTAAGATTACACTTAATCTTAATGGGTCTGGGTCTAGTCACTTTGAGTGCATCGTTTCCATCAACCTTGAATCCTGGAGGTAGGAGTAGAAACAATGCAGGTTGTTGATTATATAAAGTATTAGGAAATAGACATAGAAAATACATAATAATGAATGATCAGAAAGTTACTTAGGGGGCACCTGGGTGGCTCAGTCATTAAGCGTCTGCCTTCAGCTCAGGTCTTGATCCCAGGATTCTGGGATCCAGTCCCACATTGGACTCCCTGCTCAGCGGGGAGCCTGTTTCTCCCTTTCCCTATCTCCCTGCTTGTGTTCCTCTCTCACTCTCTCTCTGTCAAATAAATAAAATCTTTAAAAAAAAAAAAAAAGTTACTTAAGCCTAACTTTGGAGTGTGTCATTCAAGATACACAACCTCAACTCTGGTCTTTCCTATAGAGGCCCCCTCCTGCTCTTACTGTATTGCTATTAACTCTAGCTGTATAAAGGGAAAGATGTCTATAAAGAAAGGGATGCCTCCTACATTGCTAGGTTATAAGGGTGATGGGGTAGGTGACTATTGCTCCTGTTGCATTTAACATTCATGATTACATTGCAACTTTTTATCTTCTGGTTTAGGAATATAGCACCTTTATTTGAATATATCGGGGTTTTTTTTTTTTAATTTTTATTTATTTGACAGAAATCACAAGTAGGCAGAGAGGCAGGCAAAGAGTGGGGGGGAGGCAGGCTCCCTGCCAAGCAGAGAGCCTGATGTGGGGCTCAATCCCAGGAGCCTGGGATCATGACCCAAGCCGAAGGCAGAGGCTTTAACCCACTGAGCCACCCAGGCACCCCTGGAATATAGCATCTTTTTAATTGCTGGTTTTCATTATAGATAAATTCTGTTTATTAACAAAATTTACCCCTAAGCCCCAGTTCTTGTATTTGGTGTCTAAACATGCAGAAATAATTTAATCTGTAGTTTTCATGAGGAAAGATTGCTGGAGGGTTAATTGGAGAGAGAATTATAGTCACATTTGTACATTGCCCCTTGAAACTAAAGGATGATGTATGTCTAATGGATAGCAATGCAAATAACATGAATCTGGTTTGATTGATAGACTGTGAAGGGGTTGGGGGAAGCTGGGACTCAGGGATGCATATACTGAAGAGTTTTGAAGGAACTCATGGGTGAGTGGAACTCCTGGCCAAAAATAGGACTATGGCTATACCAGCAGAAGACTGCAGGTGCAGTGTGACTCACCTCTTGAGAAAATTCCTGGGAGGACCCCAATAATATCTAGAAGACTTGTTAGTTTCACCACTATTCATGATGCAGTGCATAACCATGTACTTCATATAACCAGAGCCTATATAACCATAACTCTGTATAACCAGAGCCTCACATGGAAGCTTATTCAAAACGCATGATCATAAGCTCCACCCAAGAGCTGCCGGATCAAAATCTGCATTTAATGAAAACGTTAAAGTTCAAGAGGCACTGATCTATAATAACAGCTAAGAAATTGCTGTACAGAGCATTGAGCATAATCTCTAGGAAGAAGGAAGAACCATGCTTAAACAAATCTGTTGAGGCTTTTAAAGGGAATTAAATGTACACATGGGAAGAGGTTAACATTGCGTTACTCAGAGTTTTACTTCATCAGGTGAAAATGGGCCAAGATACAGAGTTCTGGCAGACCCAAAGGGTCACATGTATATAGGATAGGAGGGAGCACAGTAGATACATTTTTAGTAGAGATTTGTTCTCTTCGAAAGAAATATGTGAAGACTTCAATTTGGGAAAGAGATCTGCTAGAAGATACTGTTTGAAGAAGAAAGAAGGGTAGAAGGCAAAACACACCTGTGAACCAAGGATTCGAAGAAGAATCCTTGAACTGTGCTATTAGCTTGGGCAGGAGTAGAGCAGGCCTGTTCTCACTACGTTAACATTGGGCTGGTGAGTCAGCATCAGGAGGCTGTTGGAACAGAGGCCCGTAATTCACATGCCCAGGAAGACGAGCAGGTACAGCATGGCCGTACTCCCAAGAGACAAGGACATGAAGGTCAGTGCAAGGCTTACTCCGCATAAGTATACGGATGTGGTCAAGCTCCTCTTGTACGTGTCCCTTTAGTTTACGGTCCAACTGGTCTGAGAAGATGGGGAGCTAGTATGTGTGCAGGCATGGGAGTGTAGTAGACATCATTGCAGGTGTTCCTTTTTAGGCTTTTGGTAATCATTTGACACCTGTCATACCGAAAGCTGTTGAGAAAAATAAGCAAAGGCATAGGTCATTGTAACATTAAGATAGATTTAGACACCAATATTTTTGGCTTGAAAAGAAGATGATAGGGAATATGACTGAAGTCAAGTGATCTAGATAAAGTAAATTCGGAACTGTTTGTGAGCAACAGACATCCCATGAAGTTTTAAGGAGGTAAATTTGGGGCAGAAAAGGAAGTACTACTTTACTGCCATGGGCTAGTCAAGTTATCTTGAGTTATCTATGAGGATCAAGTAAGATGTGAATATGAAGGCACCACTATAAAACCAATGATTTGATGATCCTGGAGAAAACCTGAGACCACAGTCAGTACTTGTAGGACCTGGTATGAAGAGGGAAGTTTTGGGGGAGCAGTAAGGCATTGTCCTAGGAAAAGAAATTGTGTGAAGCTCTAGAGACCTGGAGTTGGGAGTATTTAGAAGAGTATAAGGAAAAGATGTGGAAGGAACTAATTGGGTATTAGAGGAATTTGGGGTAGGAGATCTACACCGGTATCACAGACGAGGGAGTGAACAGCCAATGTAGAGATCCATGTGACCAGTATAAAACAGGAGGGTGCTGGTTGGGCACTAGGAGTTGTTTGGGGATGAAACTGCAGGAAGGAACTTGAAATGGTAGCAGAGTTGAAAGACTGCTGGTCTAGGTTTTGGAGAGCTCAGTTCTAATCTTGGCCCCTGAGACCACTTCATTTTGGTCGTTTTGGACCTGTTAGAGCTATGAAATAAAGGGCCTAGAGTATTATCTCTAAATCTGTTTAAGCCCTTGATACTAAGCTTTTTACTAAGAGAATATTTCCATTACTGACTGAAAATGCAAACATAATTTTTAAAGGTTGCATAAAGTCATGGAAGACCAGACCACAGTTGATTACAAAGGAAAATCCAGTTGTTTTGCAGCATGTCTCTAACTTGGAAGATGTGAGAGAAAATATCCGGCGCTTCCATCATAGGATCTTCGTCAAATGATCTAACACTGGCATGTGGGTGGACCACAAGCCTCACCTAATTTGGTGTTTGTAATGCTTGAAGGGTCACTGAGCTTCAAGCCTTTTTCTTTATGCTTCCCTACTAATTGACCCACAGTAACGTGCTTTCCACTACTCTCTTCTCTTAAGGCCTTGCTACTCAAAGTGTGGTCCATAGACCAGCAGCATCAACATCACCTAGGAGCTAGTTAAAAATGCAGAATCTCACACTCCACCCAGACCTACTGAGTCAAAATCTGCATTTTAATATGATTGCTAAATGATTTGTGTGCACAATAAATCTTGAGATGCTCTCCTTCTGTCACTGTGCTTCTCAAACACACGTAGCAGAATCTCCAGAAGGGCTTGTAAAAATAAACTGCCTGGCGATTTCTGATTCAGTAGATCTGGAATAGAGCCCAAGAATTTGCATTTCTAACACCATAAGAATTATCACAGTTTTTATTAGAGACTCTGACTTTAATCACATTCTGTTTCTGATTATTTCAGGTTGGTTTTTAATCTTCATAGTAAAACTGTAATTTCTTCTGTAGTGTTTCTCTGGAGGAAGGCAGGTTTATTGAGATGTAATTCACATAGTATGTAGTTTACCTATTTGAAATGTGCAATGCAGTGGCTTTCAGTGTATTCACAGATCTGTGCAACTGTTAACACAGTCCATTTTAAAACATTTACATCACCCCAGAAAGAAGCAAATAGGTGGAACACAGAGGTTGTTTACAGCAGTGAAACTATTCCTTACTCTGCAGGTTACTGTGATGGTAGGTACATGTCAAAATGTATGGAATGTACAACACCCAAGAGTGAATCCTAAATGTCAACTCTGGGCTGTGGGTGGTAATGACCAATGTAAGTTCGCTTAATGTAACAGATATACCCCTCTGGTGCAGATGTTGATAATGGGGGAGGTGTGCATGTGTGTGTCAGGGGGTACATGGGTAAAGAAAGAAATCCACATTCTTTAGCTATCACCTCGTATTCACATATCCCACCAAACCCTAAACAACCATTAATCATCTCATATTTTTTGTGCATAATACAAGTACTTGGCAGGTTGCTAGATGTCTTATTAATAATTAATAATAATAGTTACCATTTACTAAGAGCTTAACATGTGCAAATATTTGCATTACTTCAGTCTTCATGACAACTGTGTCAAAGCTGAGGATGTTGAAGCTTAAAACAGGTCAAGTAACTTGGAACATGGGCAGTAAATGGTGAAACCATTCTGTCCCAGGACTCTTTTTTTTTTTTTTTTAAGATTTATTTATTTATTTGACAGAAATCACAAGGAGGCAGAGAGGCAGACAGAGAGAGAGGAGGAAGCAGGCTCCCCACTGAGCAGAGAGCCCGATGCGGGGCTTGATCCCAGGACCCTGGGATCATGACCTGAGCCGAAGGCAGAGGCTTTAACCCACTGAGCCACCCAGGCGCCCCTATCCTAGGACTCTTAATTCGAAAGCTCATTATATCTGTTGTTAATAAACTAAATTTTTGAAGCTACATAATCTCCGTAAGAAATTTACTAAGATATTTTTAAAAATACAGTGGAGGTTTGCCTGGCTGGCTCAGTCGGATGAGCGTCTGCCTTCTGCCTCAGTCATGATCCCAGGGTGCTGGGATCAAGCCCCGCATCGGGCTCCCTGTTCAGCAGGGAGCCTGCTTCTCTCCCTCCCTCTGTCTCTAGCTCTCCCCTGCTTGTGCTTGCGCTCTCTCTCTCTCTCTCTCTCTGTCAGCTAAACAAATAAGATTTTTAAAATGTTTTAAAAAAGTAGTGGAAATGCTGAAGTTCAAGCATGGCAGTTTGCTAATGAAATTTGCAGGTTGTTTCACATAAAATACTTGTTATTCTACAGTGTGTTTGGTTCTACTTTTCTTAATACTAATCTTCCACTGAAATTTATGTTTTGCCTTCGTAATTCCAATATCAATGGTTTCGCTTTTATCAGTGTTGAATTTTCTTCAATTGTAGGGATGATTATAATCCCTTTTTAGCAATAAATGTTTCCTTTTTGAGTATCTTTGTACTTCCTTGAACATTTAAGCTTTTAAAAAATCTTTTAGTTTTAGTAATTATAAAAGTAACACTGAATGTTATATATTGTATAGAAGAAGGTAGTATGTATGTGTCAATATGGAAAATCTACTTTATAAATTTAGGAATGTATAGAAAAGCCACAGAGCTGTATAGTTTGACCTCATGTATAAAACTATACATATTTGAGATAATGTATCCATGTATTCATATATATATTCATCTATATTAAATGTATATGGATAGTGTCTGGAAACATATGAAAGAAATTCCTGTGTAAATATGTGACTGAGAGCCAGGATAAGAGGAGAGGGACTTTATACTTTTCTGTTTTTGAATGTTTTTCCTTTTTAGTTTCTCCAGTCTTTTCACACTATTTCCTTTGCCTTTTTCTCTCTCTCTCTCTTTTTAAAAATAGCCTGGTGTGTGTCTCTCTCCACATCTTCAAGCTCACATAAATGTGGGAGGTCACTATTTTTTTTTTTTTTAATAAAAATTGGTTACATTGGGGTGCCGACTGAGTCAATGGAGCATGTGACTCTTGATCTCTGGCTGGTGAGTTCAGGCCCCACATTGGGCATAGAGCTTACTTAAAAAATAGGATCATGCTGTAAGTATCTATCTGGAATATGCTTTTCTCACTGTGGACATCTGTTCCTGGATCTAGTTCTTTTTTTTTTTTTTTTTAAGATTTTATTTATTTATTTGACAGCCAGAGACACAAGAGAGGGAACACAAGCAGGGTGGGTGGGAGAGGAAGAAGCAGGCTTTCCGCTGAGCAGGGAGCCTGATGCAGGACTTTATCCCAAGACCCTGGGATCATGACCTGAGCCGAAGGCAGACGCCAGGCGCCCCTAGTTTTTTCTTTTTAATGGCTATGTACTGTGCATATCATAATGGAATGGGCTCCTTATTAGTGAAAGTTGACTTTTTTTTTTCCTGTAACAAATGATATTGTGAATATCCTTACACATTTTTCTTTGTGCATTTCTTTATGCATTTCTTTTTTTATATATATTTTTATTTATTTATTTGACAGAGAGAGATCACAAGTAGGCAGAGAGGCAGGCAGAGGGAGGGGGAAAGCAGGCTCCCTGCTGAGCAGAGAGCCCGATGCGGGGCTTAATCCCGGGACCCTGAGATCATGACCTGAGCTGAAGGCAGAGACTTAACCTGCTGAGCCACCCAGGCGCCCCATTTATTTTTTTTTAATTGAAGTGTCATTAACATACAATGTTGTATTAGTTTCAGATATATAATATAATTATTCAGCATTTCTGTGCATTGCTCAGGGCTCAGCAAGATAAGTGTACTCTTACTCGTACCCTTTTTTTCACCCATCCTCCTACCCCTGGCAACTGCCAGTTTGTTCTTTGTATTTAAGAGGTTTTTTTTTTTTTTTTTTACTTTGTTCATTTATTTCTTAAATTTTTACATATGAGTGAAATTATATGTATTTGTCTTTTTTCTGATTGACTTATTTTGCTTTGCATAATACAGTCTAGCTCCATCTACATCAGTGAAATGGCAAGATTTCATCCTTTCTGATGGCTGAGTAATATTCCATTGTATATGTGCCACATCTTCTTTATCCATTCATCAGTTGATGGACATTAGGGCTCTTTGTATAATTTCGCTGTTGTTGATAATGCTGCTATACACTTTAGGGTGCATGTGCCCTTTTGAATCAGTATTCTCTTAGCCTTTGGGTAAATACCTAGTAGTGCAGTTGCTGGGTCGTAGGGTAGCTCTATTTTTAACTTTTGAGGAAACTCCATACTGTTTTCCAGAGTGGCTACACTAGTGTGCATTCCCACCAACCAGTGTAAGAGGGTTCCCATTTTTCCACATGTGCGTCAACATCTTTTATTTCCTGTGTTTTTTATTTTAGCCATTCCTACTGGCATGAGATGATACCTCATTGTAGTTTTGATTTTTATTTCCCTGATGGTGAGAGATGTTGAGCATCTTTGCATGTGTCTGTTAGCCACCTAGATGTCTTTTTGGAAAAATGTCTATTCATGTCTTCTGCCCATTTCCTAATTGGATTATTTGTTTTTTTGGGGTGTTGAGCTTGATAAGTTCTAATAGGTTTTAGATACCCTTTATCAGATATGTCATTTGCAAATATCTTCTTGCATTCAGTAGGGTGCCTTTTAGTTTTTTTCTTCCTTTAATGTGCCAAAACTTTTTATCTCGATGAAGTCCTTTTTTTTTTTTTTTAAAGATTTTATTTTTAACTAATCTCTACATCCACAGTGGGGCTTACACTCACAATCGTGAGATCAAAAGTTGTATGCTCTACTGACTGACCATCTAGGCGCCTCTTGATGAAGTCATAGTTCATTTTTGGTTCTGTTTCCCTTGCCTCTGCAGCTACATCTAGTAAGAAGTTGCTGTAGCCAGTGTCAAAGAAGTTGCTGCTTGTGGTCTCCTCAAGGATTTTGATGGATTTCTTGGTCACATTTAGGACTTTCATCAATTTTTAATTTATTTTTGTGTATGGTTTAAGAAAGTAGTCCAGTTTCTGGGACGCCTGGGTGGCTCAGTTGGTTGGACGACTGCCTTCGGCTCAGGTCATGATCCTGGAGTCCCGGGATCGAGTCCCGCATCAGGCTCCCAGCTCCACGGGGAGTCTGCTTCCCTCTCTGACCTTCTCCTTGCTCATGCTCTCTCTCACTGTCTCTCTCTCAAATAAATAAATAAAATCTTTAAAAAAAAAAAAAAAAAAAAGAAAGTAGTCCAGTTTCATTCTTTTGCATGTTGCTGTCCAGTTTTCTAAATATCATATGTTGAAGAGACGTTTTTCCATTGGCTATTCTTTCCTGTTTTGTTTTTTGTTTTTGTTTTTTGAAGATGTCATTTATATATTTGAGAGACAGCACAAGTAGGAGGAGAGGCAGAGAAAGAGGAAGAAGCAGACTCCCTGCTGAGCAGAGAGCCCTATGCAACATGGGGCTCCATTCTAAGACCCTGAGATCATGACCTGAGCCAAAGGCAGATGCTTAACCCACTGAGCTACCTAGGTGCCCCTCTTCCATGCTTTGTTGAAGATTAGTTGACCATATAGCTGTGGGCCCATTTCTGGGTTTTCTGTTTTGTTCCATTGATCTGTGTGTGTATTTTTGGGCCAGTACCATACTGTATTGATGACTGTAGATTTGTAGTAGAGCTTAAAATCCAGAATTGTAATGCATTCAGCTTTGCTTTTCTTTTTCAAGATTGCTTTGGCTATTCAGGATCTTTTGTGGTTCCATACAAATTTTAGGATTGTTTGTCCTAGCTCTGTGAAAAATGGTGTATTTTGATATGGATTACGCTGATTCTGTAGATTGCTTTGGGTGCTATGGACATTTTAACAATATTTGTTCTTCCAACCCATGAGCATGGAATGTTTTTCCATATCCTTGTGTCCTCTTCGATTTCTTTCATTCGTGTTTTATAGTTTGCAGAATGTAGTTTTTTCACCTCTTTGGTTAGGTTTATTCCTAGGTACCTTATGAATTTTGGTGCAGTTGTAAGTTGGATCAATTCCTTGATTTCTCTTTCTGCTCCTTTATGACTGGTGTATAGAAGGACAACAGATGGGGCACCTGGGAGGCTCAGTTGGTTAGGCATCTGCCTTTGGCTTAGGTCATGATCCCAGGGTCCTTGGATGGAGTCCTTCATCCGACTCCTTGCTCACCAGAGAGCCTGCTTCTCTCTCTCCATCTCCATCTGCTCCCCCTGCTTGTGCTCTTTCTCTAAATCTTTAAAAAAAAAAAAAAAAAAAAGCAACAGATTTCTGTACATTAATTTTGTATCCTGTGACTTTATCGTTCTGGCAACTTTTTGGTGGAGTCTTTTGGGTTTTCTACATAGAGTATCATGTTGTCTGGGAATAGTGGAGATTTGACTTCTCTGCTGATTTGGATACCTTTTATTTCTTTTTTGTTGTCTGATTGCTGAGGCTAGGACTTCCAGTGCTATTTAAATAACAGTGGTGAGAGTGGACATGCAAGGCAAATTGAGGGATTTCAAGTGCATTTTCTTTTATGCTACGTAAACAATGAAGTAATAACTCATAAGAGATTGGGAAGGAAAGTTTCAGGGTGTGAAGAGAATATTGAAGTTATCGCATAGCAACAATCCTCTGTGGGATATGGTCCTTTTAACAAGGACCATAATTGTGTCCCCATAAGAAAGTGACTTAATACGTAAGTCACTTAATACTTAACACATAAAATAATACTTAATACATAAAATACTTAACACATGTGTTACTTAACACATGTGTTAATACTTAACACATAAAAGAATGTGTTCTGGGTGAATGTATATAATTTCAGTATTTCCTCAAACAAGAAGAAATAAATTCATTGGAAGACCTTCCCTCTTAAGGAAGTGTGGTCAAACCTGTATATAAATAGCATTATTAAAATCCTTAGTTATTGACAAAGCAAATTATTACCAGTGTGAAAATTATTGTTCGTGTCCTAGACAGCTGCTCAGGAAGCAATCCTGCATGCGTCTGGAAATGGCAAACCTTTACCGTCTAAGGACTACTGCATGCTATATAACCCTCATTGGACGGCTCTTCCAAATACCCTAGAAAATGCAGTAAGTAAATCAGTTATTATTTATTTGTAAACATAAAATTATTGAAAGGTGAGAATGAGTGATTATGTTTTAGTGTGTGAACTAGTTGTAATATAAAATGATCAATAAACAGTAACTTTTATTGTTTTGGCTTAAGTATTTTTCTTTCTGTAGGAAAAACAAATTAGGGAATTTTAAAATACCTCAAAGCCTGGTTGTCATAAAATACTTACAATTTAAAAGAACCTGGTATTAAACCAATATTGATACTTTGTCACTGAATGCATTTTTGTGAAATATGTTTTTTATGTTAAAGACATTTCTTCTTCCCAGACTTCCATTAGTTTGATGAATCTGACTACCACACCACTATGCAACCTTTCTGATGTTCCACCTGATGGAATAAAGAGCAAAGCAGTTGTAGTACAGTGGGGAACCTGCCATATTCTTGAAAAAGCCAGAATTGCACAAACAGGAGGTGCTGAAGCATTGTTGGTTGCCAATAACAGTGTCCTAGTAAGTTTTAAAACTTTACTAACTTTTGAGCTCATGAAAAGTATCAAATTTCATAAATATTAAACTATCTTTTTGGTGTATAGTTTAGGGGCTGAGTTTTGAATAATCTGATGGTAGGATTCTTTTAAAATAAACATTCTGTGGGCACCTGGGTGGCTTAGTCAGTTAAGCATCTGACCTTAGATCTCAGCTCAGGTGTTGATCTCAGGGTTGTGAGTTCAAGCTGCGCGTTGGGCTCCAGGCTGGGTGTGGAGACCACTTAAAAAAATAATTGTAATAAAAATTTAAAAATAAATAAAATAAACATTCTGGCTTTGATAGGCATTTAGTTGGAAAACTTTGTAATGTCTTTTCTGTTCCTAAAGTGGACAAGACTTTGTTAGGAATAAGTGTGTGCAAGTTTAATTAAACTTCAGTGTAATCACGCACAAACACATGTTTGATATACCAGTATATAAATCAGTTTAAGTTTATGCTAAAAGGATTCCCATTTGAGAACTCTTACTATATAATATCAAGGCAGAAGATAGGAAACTTTGTTTTGGAATTTTAAAAAAGATACAATACTTATATTTAAAGGAATAATTTGCATTTTATTCTGTAAATATATTAGTAGCTCATACGTTTTCATGATATGTTTTTTTTTTTTCTTTTAGTTTCCTCCCTCAGGGAACAAATCGGAATTTCATGATGTGAAAATACTGATTGCATTTATAAGCCACAAAGACTTTATAGATATGAAGCAGGTAAATTAGTAATTACATACTAGACAAAGTTTATACATAGTACAATTCTTTACTTTTAACCACTGGCATTTAATTTAAGTTATATATGCTCCATTTGCGAACAAGAAGCTATAAAGGCCTATCAAGTCTTTGTTTGAGAAGTGTTCACCTCTCAGCACAGGGTATTTCTGAGCCCTGACTTTAGGAAGGATATTTACTTGTTTTGACTTCTTTAACAGTCTCTGTTATGTCATTTATCTTATCCTTAAATCTCTGAACAGGATATGTCTAGGTGAAACACCAAACTCTGAGGATTTAATAAACCAAAGCTTAGTCTCGTAATTCTGACAAGAGAATATATCATGTAGTCAAAAAGGATTCTAGTGTTCTTGACTCTGTCTTATCTGTTTCAGAGTGAAATTGTAATATTGCTGCCATACACTGGAAGAGAAAGAAAACTAATTCTGTTTTTTTTTTTGTTTGTTTGTCTTTCAGACTCTTGGAGATAACATTACTGTAAAAATGTATTCTCCATCATGGCCTAACTTTGACTATACTATGGTGGTTATTTTTGTAATTGCTGTGTTCACTGTGGCATTAGGAGGATACTGGAGTGGACTAATTGAATTGTAAGTTTAATTAAACTTCAGTGTTTCCGTGATAATTGGCTAAAAGATTATTGTCTAATAGTTTAATCATGTAACAATAATTAAAATATACCTGACCTCAGAATATAGTGCTGTTACGATCAGATTGCAGGTTTGTCCTGCTGTAGGTCATTTAACTTCTCACTGAGAAGAGTTAACTTCTGCTAACTCTCCTGCTGGGGGCTAAGATTACATATTTTAAAGAAGCTCCCAAGTGTTTTTGCTGGCCCACAGACCACACTTTGAGTTAGCCAGGCAAGCTTTGTATACATGTCAGGGCAAGCTCCTCCTTTAGAAAACTGGAGATGGGAGAGGAGTACATATAAGCTTTTTCACTCATAAAACACGATGATGGACAAAGACAGAGAATGTGTTACCTTCATAGCCAAGTTGGAAGAGAAGGAGTTCTTTACCTGCAGGAATACGGAATTTAAAATATTTTACTTTAATTCCAGTATAGTTAACATATTGTATTATATTGGTTTTAGGTGTACAATACAGTTCAGTGCATTACTTAGTGCTCATCAAGATAAACATACTCGTGGGGTGCCTGGGTGGCTCAGTGGGTTAAAGCCTCTCTCTTCAGCTCAGGTCATGATCTCAGGGTCCTGGGATCAAGCCCCGCATCAGGCTCTCCACTCAGCAGGGAACCTGCTTCCTCCTCTTTCTCTGCCTGCCTCTCTGCCTACTTGTGATCTCTGTCTGTCGAATAAATAAATAAAATCTTTAAAAAAAAAAAAAATCAATGTACTCTTAATCCCCATTATCTGTTTTGCCCATCCCTGTGCCTTCCTCCCCTCTGGCAACCACCAGTTTGCCACAGTATTTACAAGCCTGTTTTTTTGTGTGTTTTTTGTTTTGTTTTGTTTTGTTTTGTTTTTACTTTGTTACAAGTTTGCCACAGTATTTACAAGCCTCTTTTTTTTTCTTTTTTTTACTTTGTTCATTTGTTTCTTAAAATTTCATGTATGAGTGTAATTATATGGTATCTGTCTTTTTCTGACTTATTTCATTTAACATTATACTCTCTAGGATCCATCCATATTGTTGCAGATGGCAATATCATTCATTTTTAGGATTAAGTAATATCCTATCCTATTGTGTGTGTGTGTGTGTGTGTGTGTGTGTGTGTGTGTGTGTATATACATATGTATATGTATATATATACACACCACTTTTTCTTTATCCATTCATCTGTGGATGGAAACTGAGGTTGATTGCATCCATGTCTTGGCTAGTGTGAATAATGCTATAATAGACACTTTAAAAATAAATATTTTAATTTTCTTTGGATAATTTCTGGATCATATGGTAATTCTATTTTTAATTTTCTTTAAAGATTTTATTTATTTATTTGAGAGCAGAGGCAAGAGACAGAGAGAGCGAGCATGAGTGGGGGTGGGGGGTGGGGTAAGGTCCTGTGTCCATCTAGGGCCCTGAGATTATGACTTGAGCCAAAGGCAGACACTTAACCAACCGAGCCACCCAAGCACCCCTCTATTTTTCAATTTTTTAAGGAAACTTCATGTTATTTTCCACAGTGGTTGCAACAATTTGCATTTCTACCGACACTGCACAAGCGTTTGTTTTTCTCCACATCCTCACCAAACTTGATATTTCTCTTTCTACTACTTCATTTTTTTTTTTTTAGGGATTTTATTTATTTGAGAGATAGAGTGCATAGGGAGAAGCAGAGAGGGAGAAAGAGGAACAAGCAGACTCCATGCTGAGATTAGAACTTGATGGGAGGCTCAGTCTCAGGACCCTGAGATCATGACCCGAGCCAAAACCAAGTGTTGGACGCTTAACCAATTGAGCCATCCAGGCACCGCCTCTGCTACTTCATTATTAGTATATAGAAATGCAGTGGATTTCTGTAAATTGGTTTTGTATCCTGCGACTTTAACTGAATTCATTTATCAGTACTAATAGTTTTTCAGTGGAGTCTTCAGGATTTTTTATATATAGTATCATGTCATCTGCAAATAGTGAAAGTTTTACTTCCTCCTTACCAATTTGGATACCTTTTACTACTTTTTCTTGCTTGACTGCTGTGGCTAGGACTTCCAGTACTATTTTGAATAAAAATAGTGAAAGTGGACGTCTTTGTCTTGTTCCTGACCTTAGGGGAAAGGCTTTCAGTTTTTCACCATCAAGTATAATTATGGCCTTGATTATGTTGAGTTATGTTCCCTCCAAACCTACCTTGCTGAGAGTTTTTTATCACAAATGGATGTTGTACTTTGTCAAATGCTTTTTCTGTGTCTATTGATCATATAGTTCTTATCCTTTCTCTTACTGATGTGATGTGTCATGTTGATTGATTTGCAAATATTAAACTGCCCTTGCATCCTGGAGATAAATCCCACTTGATCATGGTGAATGATTTTTTTGAAATTTATTATTGGATTTGGTTTGATAATATTTCATTGAGGATTTTTGCATTTATGTTCATCAAAGATACTGGCCTGTAGTTCTCTTTTTTTTAATAGAGTCTTTACCTGGTTTTGGTATCATAGGCTGAATTTGGAAGCTTTCCTTCCTCTTCTGTTTTTTTGGAATAGTTTGAGAAGAATGGATATTTACTCCTCTTTAAATATTTGGTAGAGTTCACCTGTGAAGCCTTCTGTCCTGGACATTTGTTTGTTGGGAATTTTTTGATCACTGATTCAATTTCATTGCTGGTAATCAGTCTGTTCAGATTTTCCCTTCCTGATTTAGTTATGGGAGGTTATATGTTTCTAGGAATTTATCCATTTCTTCTCGGTTGTCCAGTTTGTTACCATGTAATTTTTTATGGTATTCTCTTACAATCCTTTGTATTTCTGTGGTGTTGGTTGTTACTTTTACTCTTTCATTTGTGATTTTTTTTGAGTTCTTGCTCTCTTTTTTATGAGTCTGACTAAAGATTTACCAATTTTGTTAGTCTTTCCAAAGAACCAGCCCCTGGTTTCTTTAATCTATTCTATTGGGGTTTTTTAAGTTTCTGTTTCCTTTATTTCTGTTTTGATCTTTATGATTTCCTTCCTCCTGCTGGTTTTTGGTTTGTGCCTTCTTTTCCTAACTTCATTAGGTTTAAGGTTGTTTGAGATCTCTCCTGCTTCTTGAAGCAGCCTGTATTGCTATAAACTGCCCTCATAGAACAACTTTTGATGCATCCCAATGATTTCAGACCGTTCTGTTTTCATTTTCATTTGTTTCCATGTAATTTTTTATTTTTTCTTTGATTTCTTAGATGACCCATTTGTTGTTTAGTAGCATGTTCGTTAACCTCCATGTTATTTGTGGTCTTTCCAGATTTTTTCTTGTGGTTGATTTCCAGTTTCATAGCTTTGTGGTCAGAAAAGATGTGTGTGATATGACTACGATCTTTTTTAATTTATTGAGACTCATAGTCTAATATGTAATCTCTTCTGGAGAATGTTCCATGTGCACCTGAAAAGAATGTGTATTCTGCTCTTTTAGGATGGAATGTTCTGAATATATCTGTTAAATCCATCTGATTCAGTGCATCATTCAAAGCCACTGTTTCCTTGTTGATTTCATGTTTGGATGATCTGTCCTATGATTAATTGGGATGTTAAAGTCCCCTGCTATTACCATATTACTATCACTTATTTATATTTGTTTTTAACTATTTTATGTATTTGGGTGCTTCCATATTGGCCTCATAAATATGTACAATTGTTACAGCTTATTATTGAATCCCCTTTATTACTATAGAATGTCCTTCTTTGTCTCTTGTTATAGTCGTTATTTTAAAGTCCATTTTTATTGCTACCGTGGCTCTCTTTTCATACCATTTGCCTGATAAATGGTTTTTCTTCCTTTCGCTTTCAATCTGTGTGTATCTTTAGGTCTGAAATGAGTCTCTTGTTAGGCAGCATGTAGATGGATCTTGTTTTTTTAATCCTTTCTCTCACCCTGTGTCTTTTGATTGGAGCATTTCATCCATTTACATACAAAGTAATTATCGATAGACATGTACTTAATGTCATTTTGTTACTTGTTTTATTTTTGTTGTTGTTCTTTTTCTAGTTCTCTGTTTCTCCTCTTGCTCTCTACTCTCACAATTAGTTGGCTTTCTTTAGAGATACACTTGGATTCCTTTCTCTTTATATTTTGCATATATTTCACTGGTTTTTGATTTATGGTTACCATTAGGTTTGTATACAACATCTGCATATAGCAGTCTATATTGAGTTGATGATTGCTTAAGTTTGAGCTTATTTTTTACTCCTCTCTCTGTTTCCCCTGTTTTAGATATGTGGTATCATACTTTACATCTTTTTATTTTGTGTCTTGACTGATATTTTTATATATACTTATTTTTATTGCTCTTGTGCTTCCTACTTTTCTTCTACTTATGGTCTTTCCTTTCCACTCAAAGAGTCCCCTTTAACATTTCTTGTAGAGCAGGTTTAGTGGTGATGAATTCCTTTAGCTTTTGTTTGGGAACTTCTTTCTCTTTCCTCCTATCCTGAATGATGGCCTTGCTGGACAGAGTATTCTTGGCTGCACAGTTTTTCCTTTCAGTACTCTGAATATATCATGTCACCCATTTCTGGCCTGCAGAGTTTCTGTTGAAAAATCAGCTGGTAGGGGCGCCTGGGTGGCTCAGTTGTTAAGCATCTGCCTTTGGCTCACGTCATGATTCCAGAGTCCTGGATTCGAGCCCCACTTCAGGCTCCCTGCTCAGCAGGAAGCCTGCTTCTCCCTCTCCCACTCCCCCTGCTTGTGTTCCCTCTCTCACTGTGTCTCTTTCTGTCAAATAAATAAACAAAATCTTAAAAAAAAAAAAAATCAGCTGATAACCTTACGGAGTTTTCCTTATATGTAACTGTTTTCTCTAGCTGCTTTTATTTCTTTTTTTTAAGATTTTATTTATTTATTTGACAGACAGAGATCAGAAGTAGGCCAAGAGGCAGGCAGGTGGGGGGGAAGCAGGCTTCTTGCTAAGCAGAGAGCCTGATGTGGGTCTCGATCTCAGGACCCTGGGATCATGACTGGAGCCGAAGGCAGAGGCTGTAATCCACTGAGCCACTCAGGAGCCCCTCTTGCTGCTTTTAAAATTCTCTCTTTCAGGATTATGGATTTTGAAATTGAGGTGACTGATTCTAAAAATAGGATAAAGATAGAACTAAGTGTATGTGTGGAGATGGTTGGGGCAGGATATATATATAATCCTGCCCCAAAGAGTGGTGCCGCGGTGGCTGAGAGAGAGCATGCGTGTGGGGGAATGGGGGAACAGGAAGAGGGAGAAGCAAACTGCTTGCTAAAGCTGGACTTGGGGCTCTATCCCAGGACTCCAGGATCACAACCTGAGCCAAAGGCAGCTGCTTAACAACTGAGCCACCTGAGTGTCCCAGTAAATAGGAGGGACACCTGAGTATCTCAGTTGGTTAAGCGTCTGCCTTTGGCTTGGGTCATGATCCCAGGGTCTTGGGATCAAGTCCTGCATTGGGCTCCTTGCTCAGCTGGGAGTCTGCTTCTCCCTCTGCCTTCGGCTCTCCTTGCTTGTGCTCTCTCTCTTTCTCTGTCAAATAAATAAAACTCTTAAAAAAAAAAAAAAAGAAAGAAAGAAAGAAAGAGAGAAGGGGAAAGAGAATAAGGCTTAGGAAAGGGAAAATTTGCCAGAACCAGAACTCATATAACTCAGAATTACCCTGCCAAATGAAAAATGTACCTTATGCAAAAGGGAAAGATGTCTTAGTTCCATAGAAAACTTCTTAATAGAAAGTTAAAATCTTACTATAATGAAATCATTGGTCCTCAAGCTTCATAAACTCAAGATAGCATGAAAGAAAGCTTAGCTTTCCAGAGCTACCCTACGGCCCAGCAATCGCACTACTGGGTATTTACCCTAAAGATACAAATGTAGTGATCCAAAGGGGCTCGTGCACCTGAATGTTTATAGCAGCAATGTCCACAATAGCCAAACTATGGAAAGAACCTAGATGTCCATCAACAGATGAATGAATAAAGAAGATGTGGTATATATATACAATGGAATGCTATGTAGCCATCAAAAGAAATGAAATCTTGCCATTTGCAATGATGTGGATGGAACTAGAGGGTATTATGCTGAGCGAAATAAGTCAATCAGAGAAAGAATTATCATATGATCTCCCTGATATATGAGGAATTTGAAAGGCAAAGTGGGGGGTTTGGGAGGTAGGGAAGGAAAAAATGAAAGAAGATGGGGTCGGGAGGGAGACAAACCATAAGAAACTTTTAATCTCACAAAACAAACTGAGGGTTGCCCAGGGGAGGGGGATAGGGAGAGGGTGGGAGGGTTATGGACACTGGGGAAGGTATGTGCTATGGTGAGTGCTGTGAAGTGTGTAAGCATGATGATTCACAGACCTGTACCCCTGGGGCAAATAATACATTATATGTTAATAAAAAATGAAAAAAGAAAACAGCTTTCCATTATATGTGGCTCTTGAGCTGATTAGAGGTACAGTGTTTTAAAAAGATGATTATAGTATTTTTATGTGATATAAATCTAGTACATTTCCTTTCCAAAAATTGCCTGTGCTTCTTCCTTTGCCAGATTTATCTTTTCCTTTATTTATTTTTTAAAAGTTTTTATTTATTTACATGAGAGAGTATAAGCAGGGGGAGCAGCAGAGGCAGAGGGAGAAGAAGGCTCTCCACTGAGCAGGGATCATGACCTGAGTGAGCCAAAGGCAGATGCATAACCAGCTGAGCCAGCCAGGCGCCCTTATCTTTTCCTTTAGAGGAATCTACCTGGAGAACTGGTGTACTAAATAAGAATATATAAATCTTTCATTATGACCTATATGAATTTATAAATTTTTCACTATAATAAAAATGGTTTTATTGTTTTTACTTTTTAAAGATTTTTATTTATTTATTTGAGAGTGAGAATGAGAGAGAGCATAAGAGGGGAGACGTCAGAGGGAGAAGCAGACTGCCTGCCGAGCAGGAAGCCCAATGTGGGACTCGATTCTGGGACTCCAGGATCATGACCTGAGCCGAAGGCAGTTGCTTAACCAACTGAGCCACCCTGCACCCCATAATAAAAATAATTTTAAATGTATCTGTTTGCCGTGACAGATACCAAAAGTAGGCACCTTTTTCCACTCAGATACTACTTTCATTGACACTTCTGTTTAATATTCTATCATCCAGCTCTGCAGTTGCTGGAATATGCTAGTGTGACTGTCCCCAAACCCTCTCCATGCTCGTTGCCCAGGCAGCCTCCCTACAGTCAGAGATGCTTAATATAGTGACCATCCCATTTAACAATTTTCTAGTAAGAAAGTGGTATGTTGGTAAATAAGCAGTCTGGCAAATGTACAGTTTGATAGTAATAAACTTTTTTTAACCTAAAGTTTATATTAAGTCCAGACCTGATGAGAAAGTCAAGGTGTATGCCATGGGAAGGAGAATTTAGTTGGTCAGAGTTGAAAGGACTGGAGGTAGAAGAGTATGTAGTGGGCTCCATGTAGCTGGGAGGAGACAATAAGATGACAGAACAGAGACTGCTCAACAAAGAACACTACTGACTCTTTCCTCTTCAACTTTTGTTTCGGCCTTTTATTAGCTGTGTGACTTAAGAAGGGTTGTTGAGAGAATTAAAAACAGTATTTTGCTATCTTAACTCAAGGTAGATAAAGCTATGTCTTGAACTTCTTTTGAATCCTTCATAATACACTGATAAGCACAGAACAGGCATCCACTTAGTGCTGAGTTGATTGAAAGAATTTTGTGTTTACATGTAAGAAAAGCTAATTTTAGGAGTACTTTGCTCTCTGTAAGTTGGTAATAAGTGTGTAAAAAGAAACTGGTTATGATCTGAAATTCGTTATATCAATATAAGTTTTCAAATTAGATCATATAAACATCTGCAGACATTATTTATATGATAAACATTCTCTATTTCAACAATTTCACTTCCAGAAGAAAATGCTTTTTCAAAAGTTCGTGGTTAATAACAGATCATCTCTGGAGGGTAGAATTAGAGGGACCTTTTACTTTATAGATTAAGTTATTTTCTGTTATGTGTGCTGTTTTTTTAAAGTATATTACTTTGTAGTCAGAAACAAATTTAAGTTGATGTTGGAGATAGATTTTCAAAATAACCATTCTTGGCAGAGATTTGCTGAAGTTCCTGCGTGTGTTTATACAGGGAGAGCATGAAGGCAGTGACAAACACTGAAGACAGAGAAATGAGGAGAAAGAAGGAAGAATATTTAACTTTTAGTCCTCTAACAGTTGTAATATTTGTGGTCGTGTGCTGTGTTATGATGGTCTTACTTTATTTCTTCTACAAATGGCTGGGTAAGAAGTCATACTTACTATTTGCTACTTTCAGTCTACAAGCTTTTCATTTATTTTATTAGATTGAAGGTATTATACCCAGAAAGCTTAAACAAATGATTGAAAAGTAATGTTAACTCTCTAAACTGTCAGAAGTGCTAGATCCCCCTCACTCTAGGATAAAAAATATAAAAATATTCAGATTAAAAATATCCTGTGTCTTTGAGATAAGAACACTTCTTCATGGATGACTTGAAAGAACTGCTGTGGCTCCTAAATTTCCATCTCTGCAGATAAAGCTGGAGAGCCCCATATCTAAGCAGAGACTAAGGACTTCTTAGTGACTGTATTTAGTTACACGAAATAGATTATTCAAGTTACTAATTTATTGCCTCTGCTTATCCCTAAAGTGTGCTTTGTTCTTTCGTCAGGGTCCAAATCAAGACGTATTGCTCAAATTTTGTTTTACTTGTGTTAGCAGTCAAGATCATACTACATCTAAAGACACACAAGTACTTGCCTGTGGTCTAAATAATAACAGGTACTTTTCCTTTAAGAAGGTAGGGGTAGGAATTGTAAGGGCTTGCCCATCCCCTGAGCAATCGTGTTGGTGGTCTGAAAGAATGGAAATTTGCCATCTCTGGGCAATGCATAGCACAAAGAGGAGGAGACTAGGGAAAAGGGAAGTGGCCTGGTAAGAACTAGCAAAAATCCTTTGTGAAAACCACCACAGGCTCCAGTGCTTATTTGGAGAACATTAGCACAATTTTCTGGACTAGAAAACTGAGGTACTCAGGTTGGTTTCAGCTTATTGTCCCAATATTTCCTGTCCTGTGGCAGCATTAAAAACTAGACCTTTGACCTATATTTCCAACTAGAAAAATAATTATTTGAATGTCACTCATATTTTAATGTTGTGCTGGGGGAGTAGATGTTAGGATAGTTATTTGTATTTACATTGTCATTGTGCAGCTGATTTTTCTAATTTTTTTAAAAGATTTTATTTATTTATTTGACAGAGAGAGATCACAAGTAGACAGAGAGGCAGGCAGAGAGAGAGAGAGAGAGGGAAGCAGGCTCCCTGCTGAGCAGAGAGCCTGTTGCGGGACTTGATCCCAGGACCCTGAGATCATGACCTGAGCCGAAGGCAGTGGCTTCACCCACTGAGCCACCCAGGTGCCCCTGATTTTTCTAATCTAATACTTAGCCTTCACTCGTTTGTGTCTGACCCTCAGTCAATTAATTAGTGGTCTTTGATAGAAAAAAGAGATTCCTCTACCCTACCCTAAAGCATGCTTTCATTTGTGGTGAGAAAGTTCCTTAAACTTTCAGGTATTTAAAAAGTTGACCTTGCTTATCAATGTAATTTTTTATGTAGGAGGCAGATCATTAAACCTCCTGGTTATCCTAGGGCATGGGAGTTAATTATGACTCTTACAAAATCGATGTGGTATTGCAAGACATAATGTACCTCCAAATGGTTCCTAATGGCTAAATTTGCTGCCATTTTTAATTTATGAAATATATCAAATTGGTAAGGTTCCCCTTACCATTTTATGTTAAGTCATGCTCAAAAAGTAAAGATGGTTATATTAACCAGATGCTTTCTCATACCTAATCATTTTCCTAGTATACTATGACATTGAATGAAATAAAACTCTGTTAGGGTCTCAAGAACATGCTTTCTACCTAAGTTTTAAAACTTGGGTTGGCAGCCTTTGATGGATGACTCACCAAACATAACTTGGCAGGCTTTGATTGTCTTTGTTTTACTGCTTACATTACCATACGTAACTAGTAATAACAAATAACAAATAATGACAAGAGACTAAAAAAGTAAATTCTAGAGAGGGTATGTGCTATGGTGAGCACTATGAATTGTGTAAGACTAATGAATCACAGACCTGTACCCCTGAAACAAATAATATATATTAATTTTAGAAAAGTAATTTGTCCAATTTCACCAATTAGAAAGTGGCCAACGGTTAAAAACGAGGATATCAGAAAATTTTTGAATGGTATCCGTGTTTCTGAAACAGGAAGATTTCTGGAGACTCATGAATAAGATCTAAGTTGTCCACCTACATAAAGAGCAAAATGCCGGATGATCTTTCAGACTTTTCTGTGACATTTTAAAGATACAATAAAAGCTGTATAGATTTAAAAAAGAAGAAGAAAGAAAGTGGCTATCCCTGATTTACTATCTCTAGATTACTCTCCTTTTCTCATCTCATAATTTTCTGAAATTTAGTGGAATTTGTAAAATTCATATTGCCATTGTGAAATTTTGAGAAAGTTAAGAAAATGAATAGTTTATTTTATAGTATAATAATTTCTCTCCCTTCTCGGGCGCCTGGGTGGCTCAGTGGGTTAAGCCGCTGCCTTCGGCTCAGGTCATGATCTCAGGGTCCTGGGATCAAGTCCCGCATCGGGCTCTCTGCTCAGCAGGGAGCCTGCTTCTCTTTCTCTCTCTCTCCGCCTGCCTGTCTACTTGTGATCTCTCTCTGTCAAATAAATAAATAAAGTCTTTAAAAAAAAATTAAAAAAATAATAATAATTTCTCTCCCTTCTTAAGAATAAGATTAGATGTAATTTTAAATAATTTTCAAAAAAGTATAACTAATATAGAAAAATATTTGTGAACATTAACTACCTTAGTTTCATATCATAACAGAGTGGTTTGTTTAAATGGATTTGGTTTTACCACAGGTCAAATAATTGGAGATAAATTACACCATAGGAAATAGAGATAACTTGTTTAAGGTAAATATCAGTTCTCATCCCTAAGGTGCATTTTTTTTTTAAGATTTTATTTATTTATTTGACAGAGAACACAAGTAGGCAGAGAGGAAGGGGAGCAGGCTCCCTGCTGAGCAGGGAGCCCGATTCGGGCCTTGATCCCAGGACCCTGGGATTATGACCTAAGCCAAAGGAAGAGGCTTTAACCCACTGAGCCACCCAGGCATCCCCCTAAGGTGCATTTTTAACACATTTCTATTGTTTACTTAATTCGTCCATTCCTTACATTTAAGTTCTTACAAGTGTCTCTATCTCACTTCATAGACATCTTCAATAGACATGTTAGTTTGAATCATTGAATGACAGAAAATGCAGAGCCAGCTTTAGCCCTTAAGCAGTCCTACCAATGTGTAATGGAACGGAAACAAGACATTAAACACTCGCATTTCAATAAAACTCAAGATCTAAATATTTTCAGCTTAATAACCAATTCACATTATAATATGATCACTGCATTGGAAGTATCATGGTGCAGTAAGAAAGCTAGATTACTATTGCGTGTATAAATATTTTCTAATCACATTTCCTTCTGTTCTCATATAATTTAGTGTCTTCTTTTTTTCTAGTGTATGTTATGATAGCAATCTTCTGCATAGCATCAGCAATGAGTCTGTACAACTGTCTAGCTGCACTCATTCGTAAGATACCGTGTGGACGATGCACGTATGTATCTCTTACAAGGAATCCTATAATGTTGGTATTTGTAATTTAAAACAATACAGGGAAAAGTAGGAGTGGTATTTTAACTCTGTGTAAGCCAACATACATGTGGCTATTAAAATTTAAATTAACTAAAATTAAATAAATTTTAAAATTCAGTTCCTCACTCTTATTAGCTACATTTCAAATGCTAACTAACCACATGTAGCTACTACTGGCTACTGTACTGGGCAGCACAGATATCGGACATTTTCATCATGGACAGTTCTGTTGAATTAATGAATATTTTGGATGTAACATTTGTTGTACTTAAATTTAGGGCTTTTAAATCGATATTTTAGTAGCTTTCTTGTGACTGTGGTTAACATTTGTCATTTCTCGTGTTTAAGTGAACATTGTTATTTCATCTGCAGAGTAGACTAACTTATTTCTGTCTATTTTTTTAGGATTATATTTCGCGGCAAAAGCATTGAAGTGCGACTTATTTTTCTCTCTGGACTATGCATAGCAGTGGCTGTTGTTTGGGCTGTATTTAGAAATGAAGATAGGTATGAGTGCTCAGTGCATTTGCTTTTAGAGTAAGGATGCATGATTTTGTGTCTTGCTTGGTAGTTATGCATTATGATTATTATGGATTTTTTTTTTTTTTTGCTTTTATTCCAGAACACCATAGTCTTGAAATAAGCCAAATAAGACTCATAAGCAGATCTTGTGCTAATGGGTTCAAGGTCATATAGATAAGAAAATATGTATTATGGTTTAAATATCTAAGCCTATTTTGAAATAGGCTTCAAAATATACTTACGATGATATCCCACAATGAAGTACAATGCGTCTATACAGGATGGAGAAGATCTCTGTAAACTGATATGCAGTGATTTCCAGGATGTATTTTTAAGTGAAAAAAGAATATATAGAGTATGCTACCTTTTCTGTAAGAGAGGAAAAATAATATACAAATATCTGTCCATTTGCAGGAAGGATGACCAGAAAAAGATCTTAACTTTTTAATGGTTTATTAATAAAATTACTAAAGCCCAAAGCCACTTGTAGCCTAAAATTTGGAAGCAAGGATTTACAATTTAAGGTGGCTTCAGTTGATAATTATACATATGAGTTCCTGGTAGATTATGTTACGTAGTTCTCATTTCCTTTAGATTCCAGCTATCTGGACATACGTGAACACCAGTGTCTTTTGTTATGAGCTGCCTTTCTAAAAGAAACATGTATATGTTCAAAGATGAAAGATAAGATGTATGTTCTGAGGTAGCCTTTCAGTTTTTCCTTAGTTATAGTAGTAGTCATTATTCTACTAGGACAGCAAATTAATATGGAGTATATGAGAGGTTTTTTGTCATTATAATTGTTGCTTAATCAAATAGTCAAATCATAACAACTGAATGATACTTTAATGATCTATTTCTTTTGAAAAGTCCCATCTAAGCATAACTACATAAACCAGTAGAGTATTCTTTTGATTTTAGGTGGGCTTGGATTTTACAGGATATCTTGGGGATCGCTTTCTGTCTGAATTTAATTAAAACACTGAAGTTACCCAACTTCAAGGTAAAGTGTACTGCTTTGCAAGCTAAAATAATTTTTTCTTTTTCTTTTTCCTTTTTTTTAAAAAAAAAATTTTTATTTATTTATTTGACAGAGACACAGCGAGAGAGGGAACACAAGCAGGGGGAGTGGGAGAGGGAGAAGCAGGTGTCCCGCTGAACAGGGACCCTGATGTGAGGCTCGATCCCAGGACTCAGGAACCATGACCTGAGCCAAAGGCAGACACTTAACGCCTGAGCTGCCCAGGCACCCCAGTAATTTTTTCTTTTTAAAACAACTTTATTCAAGTATAATTTACATGTGGCAAAATGCACCCCATCTTAAGAGTACAGTTTATTGAAGCTGTACAAATGAATAACTTTGTAGCCACCATCCCAATCAATTATAGAAGATTTCTCATCTCTTTGAAAGCTCTGTCCTGTCCTTTTGTAGTCAATATTAATCACCAGCTATAGCAAACTATTGGTTTGCTAGCTAAAATATTTTTAATTATTTCTATAATATGCCAAATTCATAAAATCCTTACAAAATATCAACAAAGAACATTTCTTTGATTTAGTGATTTTTTTTAAAGAATGTGTTAAAGAAGATAAAATTTTTAATGTGATTTGTAGAATAAAACTACAAATAGTAATAATTGTTAAATGCCTTAAAAAAACAGTGTTCAAATGAAATTTCATTATGTTTATTTGTATTTGCAAAACCATATAATTTCTTCATTTATAGGGAAGTTTGACCTTTAAATTTTTTCTTTTTTTTCAACAGTCATGTGTGATACTTTTAGGTCTTCTCCTCCTCTATGATGTGTTTTTTGTTTTCATAACACCATTCATCACAAAGGTATGATATTTTTGAAATCCATGAGAAACATGTTATAAGAAGAGAATCTTAAACCTGTTCTTAGATAACTGATTTTGCAGATGTTTACCATTGAGTATGTGCTAATTCTCTTTTGAAAATGGTCATTGGAGTTGGCCTTTTTTTTTTTTTTTCTAATTATTTTAATACCATATAATGTATTATTTGCCCCCGGGGTATAGGTCTGTGATTTATCGGGCTTACACATTTCACAGCACTCCCCATAGCCCATACCCTCCCCAATGTCCATAACCCAACCACCCTATCCCTACCTCCTCACCCCCCCATGAAGTTGGCCTTCTAATAGATGATTTTTTTAAGCTTTTAATTCATTCTGCTAAGTGAAAAATGTCTCCTGGCTGATCATGAGACTATAAATTTTCTTCCTATCCATTTTAAAGTAACTTTTCTTGTTATAAAACAATCAATGTTTACTGTAGACAATATGAAGAACAAAAAGAAGGAAAGTGCATCATTGATGCTTTCATTTCTGTACCCCTAGTTTGAGACTAAGAAAGAGCTCCATACTGGAAGTCTGATGGCATGAAGTGTAGCTCTGTAACTGCTACCCTGGCAAGTCACTCACACTTTGTGCTTCCGGTTCCTAATCCATTGTGTGAGGGAGTATTGCTAGCATTCCAGCCTCCCTCTGCCATCAGTAGAATTCTTCTGGTCGGAACTGACAGAACCCGATCTAACCTTTCCAGACCACAAAGGCCCTTCTATCCAACCTGTGTATAGAAGCAAAGGTGGAGCTGGCCTCAGAAGAAACTAGACCTAGGGGCACATACTCTCCTTTTCCACTTCTGTCCATTTTGTTCTTTGTCCCAGACTGGCTTTTTGTATGAAGTTAGAGTAATAGCAGCTGACAGCTCCTTGTTCACCTGTCCCCCACCCCTGCCATTAGCTTTTCCATAAAATAATGATGCTGTTCCCAGAGTAAGGGAGAGGTGTTGGGTGAGTGTGGTCATCCTTCATTATTTGCCCAGCTTTTCTACTTGTCCCTATTTCTATCTCCTGAGTATTTTATTTTATTTTATTTTATTGCTCAGTTCTCCTGCTTTCCCCATTTTATGTTGAGTCTTATTTTGACTCAATATTTGCTGTTATAATCACTGCATTTTTTTCCCCATTACTTCTTTATCTTTTCTTTAGCCCCTACCATGTGTGAAAGAAATCACTGTAAAACTGCACTTCTAATATAAGGGCATAAACATGTGGCACTAAGATGTGCCCCACTGGGGAGCTAAAATGCAAGTAGGAGTTAATATAGTTAACTGACCCATATTACAGCTAACCAGACCATTTTACTAGCATCTTTCTGTGCCTTAATGATGAGCCATTTGAGTCATTGACTTTGTTGAGCAAAAGTAACCTTTTTAAAGCATAGAATTAATATTATAGATTATAACAAAAAATGTCAGTTAATGAAAGCTTTCTATCTAAAGCCATCCCAGTTTGTATCAGTTTATTTAGTTAAAAAAAAAAAAATGTTTCTGTAAGTCACTCCAGAGGGGTCCCAGAATGAAAGTAAAACATTCTGTGTACAAAATCATTCTCTAAGTCAGCACATAGTCATAGCATATGGCCCATATAGTACACGGAGGCTATAGGTATGAACTGTATCTAAAACCTTTAAAAAATTTTTTTCCATTCAGTGTTTTTTTGTTTATTTGTTGTTTGTTTTTTAGTGGGAGAGAGGTCAAGAAAAGGACAAGGGAGAGGGAGAGCAAGAATCTTAAGCAGGCTCCATGCCCAGCTCAGTGTAGACATCATGACCTGAGCCAAAATCAAGTCAAATGGTTAACTGACTAAGCTACCCACGCACCCCTCCGTTCAGTTTTAACCTAGTGTCACTTTGTAAATGTTAATTGTCTGCTAAAAAGTATTTACAATCCCTACACATAAAAAGTTGCAGAATTTTAAAGATACAGGATCATAGTAAAGATGTCTTTGAAGCTCTTTGTTCTCTGCCTAGAGAATTTTTAATCTTTTTTTCCATATTTGTTCCCAGTGACTAATCTGATCTGGTAGAAAAGATTAGAAGGACTCTTTAGAGTTCACAATTCAGCTGAGGTTAATGTTTCGATTGGGGCATAAAAAGCTGGCAGGGCTGAAACTGGATAGGAGACAGGATAGAGAAGCTTCTCAGGTTCTTTAGAACTAGGTCTTTTCAAGTTTGGCTTCATTCTTATGATGGTGAGTAGCTAGATCAAAGGTATCTTCATTTAAATAAAGTTACCAATATTTATTACAAATCTAAATACAAAAGATTTTAGTATTGTGTCTCTATTCATTGTTATTGCTAAAAATGACACATAGTACATGGCATCGTTTAACTATAAGCACTTAAAATTTATAGTCTATTAAAAATGCTAGCTGTTAGTTCTCAGTATAGATCAGTGCCCAAAGCTTCAGTTGAATAATCTGCTTTTGGTTTATCTGCTAGTTGGTGATCATTGTTGACCTGTAATAGAATGGACCAAAGTGCTTGGTGAATTTTGTTTTAGATGGCTCCAATTTTCATTAGACTTTTTAAGGAACAATGTCTACAGCCCATTTTTCACCAGTTTTCTGTAGGCCGTTAGCCAAGGGATCAAATCATTCTTAAATACTGATAGATTGTTCTCTTTAAATGATTGGACAATTTCTTTCATCTTCCACCTGAATTTTAGAATGGCGAGAGTATCATGGTTGAACTTGCAGCTGGACCTTTTGGAAACAATGAAAAGGTAGGGATGGCAATTAAATAGAAATGGCTGTCAGTGTATATATGTGTGTCCAGTTAATAATTTTGCCTTCCTGTGTAATCCATTGGTCATGTAGTGCATGTTAAGGTATTGTAAAACTTTATTTCTCACAAAATATAGCCCTTTTCTTAGTTATTCTAAATTATTAAACACCTATTGACTTGGGTTTCATCCTAGAATGATGGAAACTTGGTGGAAGCCACTGCTCAACCCTCAGCTCCCCATGAGAAAGTAAGGATTGTATTTCAGATATGTTCATTGGACTTTAAATCATACCCTCTGAGACAAGACTCTTCTTTGGGGGAAAAAATCCAGATTTAAAAAAAAAAAAATCTGTTTCAAGGCCAGAGTCCTATTTTTGGTAAAAAGGAAAAAAAAAAAAAAAAAAAAAGGTTAGATGTGGGGATACTGGACTAATACTGTTAACCCTCATGTGTTTTGGGTTTCATTTTTCCAAAACTGTATCTATTTCTTTCAAGCTTTCTGTGCATTCAGAGTATATATGTGTGTAGCTTAGGTTCTCTGATTTCAAGTTCTAAAATGTCTATTTAAAAATGTTAAAACAATTACTCTCATATCAATCCTTCCCTTTCTAAGAGATATGGGTAAAGATTCATAAGAGGTTTATTAGTGCCTTTTTTTTTTCCCCCCATAATTACAGTTACCAGTAGTCATCAGGGTACCAAAGCTGGCCTATTTCTCAGTAATGAGTGTGTGCCTCATGCCAGTTTCAATACTGGGTTTTGGAGACATTATTGTACCAGGTAAGCAGTTGTTTGTAACAATTCAGTAAGAATATACTGACGGTTTAAAATTGCCAAATGTGGGGCGCCTGGGTGGCTCATTCATTAAGCATCTGCCTTTGGCTCAGTTCATGATCCCAGGGTCCCAGGATAGAGCCTCGCATTGGGCTCCCTGCTTGGCAGGGAATCTCCTTCTCCCTCTCCCACTCCCCCAGCTTGTGTTCCCTATCTCACTGTCTCTCTCTCTCTGTCAAATAAATAAATAAAATATTTTAAAATAAATAAATAAATAAAAATTGCCAAATATTTAGTATCTATTAAAAGTTACCTATTCTGTTATTAAGTATTTGTGGCTATTGCTAGAGCTCGGATCAGTGAAGAAAACAGAAAAAAAAAAGCATTTCAAAGGGTAGAAGATAAAGCCCAAATCTCCCATGGCTCAAAAAATATCTTAGAGGAAGTACCTAGGATCAGTTTGACCTACTTGCCCAAGAAAGTATGTAACAAAACTCTTTAAAAGTTGAACTTAAGGGGCACTTGGGTGGCTCAGTGGGTTAAGGCCTCTGCCTTCGGCTCAGGTCATGCACGATCCCAGGGTCCTGGGATGGAGCCCCGCGTCTGGCTCTCTGTTCAGCAGGGAGCCTGCTTCCCTTCCTCTCTCTCTGCCTACTTGTGATCTCTGTCTGTCAAATAAATAAATAAAATCTTTTTTAAAAAAAAGTTGAATTTAATAATACCAAATGTATTGCACTTTCTATGACTTCTATTTTAAAAAAATAGTTATGGGTTAGGAAAAGTGGTTTATGATTACCAGGCAAGGTCATGATCAAGAGAAGAAACATAATAGAATGCAAGCTTGTAGGAAATTATGATACAAAAAATACAGCATATAGCATATCTTCTCTGACGGATTATTCTCATTGGGCTATCTATAGGATAAACTTAATCCCAGCCCAGGAATAATATAGCCTAGAAGTATTTACTAGTCTTTCTTAATCAGCCAAGAGTTTGTCCTTTACTTTTCTTATAGTCTCTCTGTACTAACTGCCTGTGAAGGGGTAAAAAGTATGGGCTCATCTGCAAAAGCCCTTTCATTTACATAGTAAAGCCAGGCAGAGAGAGAAAAGCCAACAGCTTTGCCTTGTGAGTTGGCATGGCAAAGTCCAGTGTAGCAACTCTTAGTTCATTTTCTAGGATAGATCACGGGTTAGGCCACAGAGCAAATCTTAGCAAATTTAAGAAGATTGAAATTACATACCAAGTATATTTTCTGACCACAATGGTATGAAACTAGAAATCAATAACAGGAAGAAAACTGGAAAATTCACAAATACATAGAAATTAAATAAAATAGTTTTGAACAACCAGTGCATCAAAGAAAAAATTAAAATAGAAATTTAAAAATATTTTGACAAAAATGAAAAGAAACAATATCCAAACGCTTACAGGATGCAATAAAAGGAGTTCCAAGAGGGACGTTTATAGTGATAAGCACATACATCAAGAAAATAGAAAAGCAGAGAAGCACCCTAACTTTATATGTAAGGAACTGGAAAAGGAAGAACAAACTAAGCCCAAAGTTAGCTGAAAGAGGGAAATAGGATTCAGCAGAAATAGAGAACAGGAAAACAGTAGAAAAGATGAATAAAAAGTAGAAAAGATGAATAAAACCAAGAGTTGGTTATTTTATTTTATATATAGATTTTTAAAAATTTATTTGAGAGAGTAAGCGAGAGAGAACACAGGAGGAGAGGGGGGAAAGAGCAGAGAGAGAGGGAGAAGCAGATGCCCTGCTGAGCAGGGAGCTAACTTGATCCCAGGACTCTGGGATCATGACCTGAGTTGAAGGGAGATGCGTAACCGACTGAGCCGCCCAGGTGCCCCAGAGTTGTTTTTTAAAAAGATAAACAAGGGGCACCTGGTTGGCTCAGTCATCAGGCATCTGCTTTTGGCCCAGGTCAGATCTCGGGGTCCTGGGATCTAGCCCCGCATTGGGCTCCCTGCTTAGCGGAAGGCATGCTTCTCCCTCTCCTATTTGCCCTGCCTGTGTTCTCTCTCTCGCTTGTCTCTCTCTGTCAAATAAATAAAATCCTTTTAAAAATAATAATAAATAGGGACGCCTGGGTGGCTCAGTTAGTTAAACGTCTGCTTTTGGCTCAGGTCATGATCCCAGAGTCCTGGGATCGAGTCCCAAATGGGGCTCCTTGCTCAGCTAGAGCCTGCCTCTCCTTCTGCCCCTCCCCTTGCTCATGCTCATGTGCGCTTTTGCGCTCTCTCTCTCTTTCTCAAGTAAATTAATAAATAAAATCTTTAAAGAAATAAATAAATAAAGACATAAACAAAAATGACAAACCTTCAACTAGACTAACCAAGAAAAAAAAAGAGAGCACCCAAATTGATCAAATCATAAATGAAAGAGGAGATATAACCACAGAAATATAAAAAATTTTCTCCATGTCATGCAATATTAAGCAGCTAAAAAAAATCATGCCTTTAAACACTGTTTAATGGTTTGGGAAAATGTTTAGAAATGGCATTAAGTTAAAAAAAATTATATAAAATTTTGTCCAGAATTTGAGGTACCTTAATGTTCTCACGGTGTGAAAATGAGTGTTAAATACAAGGCAGCATGTATTATTGCCATAGTTAATAGTTGAATTTGCATTGCTGTTACTGTTTTAAGAAAATAACGTGTTTGGTGGGTTTGGTTTTTTTTTTAGGCCTCTTGGTTGCGTATTGTAGAAGATTTGATGTTCAGACTGGTTCTTCTTCTGTATACTATGTTTCCTCCACAATCGGTAAATTTTTGTTTTGTCTTCCTATTATGTTGTACTGTCTGTAGGAAAAGGTTGAGGTCTAAAAGTATGGAGTCCTGGACTCTGATTCTTCAGCGTTAATTAATAAGTTTTCCCATCAAAAAGGAATAATACTTTACTACCTATATCATAAGGTTTTGAGATTTAAAAAATTATATGTGAAAGAAAATAATTAGATTTTCTATCTTAAATGCTTATTAGAGCATCTGGCACATGACTAGTCAATAAATTATATAATATTAGATTTTCTTAAAATACTATATGATTGACAATGTATTTATATAAATGAATATGTGACACAATAACATCTCACCTGGGACAGCAGAAATAATTGTCATTTATCCCTCTATTTCTCTTATTGAGAATAGGAAGCAAGCCAAAAAATACTTCTAAACGTATCAAACAGATATCTCAAAGTCCATACCAGAGTTCTTTACTCTTAGGTAAGTGGCCTGCTTCAGAGCCATTTAAATACTGTTCTGGTAAAGTTTTCAATTCCACAGTGGAGTAAAATGCAGTAAATTAAAAGTGTATGCTAGTAGGAGAGAAGGTTATTACTAGGAATAGGAATGTGACAGCAAGAAAGAATAGCTAAGTGAATGAAAAGCTGATAAAAAGAAAAAATAACTATAAGGAAATAAGAAAAGCAGTTCAAGGCTACTGAGAATGGTATTATCAGAGGGCATGGATGTATTAAAGTCCAGCACCAGTCAGTGTGATAGAATACAAGAACACTCAATGCAAAGGCAGGTAAGAGGGCTCTGTCCATTGCGCTGTATAACTTCGGCAGTTCACTTAACTTCCCTGGTCCTCCATTGCCTTGCCCGTCCTTAAAATCAGGAGGTAAACTGAGCTGTCTATAAAGGCTCTGTTAGCTCCAATATTCTGAGATCCTGTGTTCATGGTGAGACGCTGAGTCATCAAGGAGAGATCAGATGATGTTTTGTGTGCCCTTGTTGAAGAAGTCCAGGAAGTATATAATCAGAATGAAGATTTTCCAAAGATTTTAGTACCTACAGGTACAAATTTTAGTTATCTAAAATGTGCAACAAACAACTCAGCATCCTTAATGGTGACCGTTAATGGAGATTTCTTGAATTATTGTCTTTGTCAATGATTAATGATTCGAGTAATTATAATTGAAACACTAACCAGTTTCCAAACTTTCAAAAGCAATGAGGTATGTCTCTGCTAATGGCTGTCTAGGAAGATAACAAAATGAGGGAAAAAGTCATAGGGCAAAAATTGTGCTCAGAAATATTTGAAACCACCACTTCAGTAAAGGAGTCAGAATCCACTTTGGTAGCTGTAGGTCTAAAGTCAACTGCCACCCCTCTGCTCCCATTCTCTTGAAGCTGACTTGTTTGTGCCTCATTCTTCCGTGTGCCATTGGGAAGTGGCAAGTGGTCTTTGGAAAGCAGCAGGTAACATGTAGAAATGACTGATAATTGGTGTTCTTCTTACAGCCTATGCTGTTGGCATGATACTCACATTTGTTGTTCTGGTGCTGATGAAGAAGGGGCAGCCTGCCCTCCTCTATTTAGTTCCTTGCACACTTGTTACTGCCTCAGTTGTTGCCTGGAGACGTAAGGAAATGAAAAAGTTCTGGAAAGGTAGCAGCTATCAGGTATGTGCTTCTATCTCAGTTGCCAAGCTATGACATAATTCACTGACTAACTTCAGCTGGGACCCGCCTATATATATCACAGCTTTTATGTGACCCAGAGTTTCCTTGGATCTGTCAGGATGTCCCAGGTTTTTTCCACCATTACCACCTCTTTGTCCACCAGCTGCTCAGCAGTTCTTATCCCTACGGTGGTCTGATGCCAAAACCCTGGTGGCTCAAGCCAAAGCTACCAAGAAGCAGTGGGAGGGCATCAGGGAAAACCAGAATAGCATTTCAACATGAGTTTTCAAATCCACACACAAATAGATTTCACGAAAAATAATACTGTATCAAGTCTGAGAGACTGACGTTAGTTCTTTATAGTAAAAGTCCTGAGGTTTTGCAGATAAAAAGCATGTACTCTCGGGGCGCCTGGGTGGCTCAGTGGGTTGAGGCCTCTGCCTTCGGCTCAGATCATGGTGCCGGGATCCTGGGATCAAGCCCTGTGTCAGGCTCTCTGCTCGGCAGGGAGCCTGCTTCCCGTCCCCTCTCTGCCTACTTCAGATCTCTCTGTCAAATAAATAAATAAAATCTTTAAAAAAAAAAAAGCATGTACTCTCTACAGCACCTAAATGGGTCTACCTAAATTAAATAGGGTACCCGTTTCAGATTTAAATGGATCAAGACCAACTTCCCTGGAACAGAGAAAATCGTGATAGCAGAATCTGGTGTTTGAGTTTTTTCTTCATTGAAGTTAAAACCCTTTCTTTTCCTGAATGTTCTTGATATTCCAGTTAAATTTGTTTCCATTGAAATTAAAGAGCGTTGGGAAACTCCAGCCTGTTAAAGGTCAGGGCTGTGGCATCGATCCCTTCATGAGGCAGTTAGCTCTGCTTTGCCCTATTACAACAAACTACCTTCCTCCATCTGCCCTCGTACATGCGTGTTAGTAGTCACATGAACAAAAACAGAAGTACTTTGGGTGGATGCCTGCAATTCTGTTAGTAGATAAGCAGTTCAAAGTTCACATCCACCTTCTGGTTGGTCTGTAGCATCATCTTTATTTAACAAAAAATGATTCACATACAAAGTTAGACTCCTATGTTTGGAAGAAGCACTGTCTAGAATTCTTTTGGGTAAATCTTGTAATTCCTTTGAAATTTGGTTAAAATAATAATACCTGCTCTGTCTACCTCACAGTGTCATTGTCTCAACTTACATTTGTGCACAAAGAATTATGGCCACAAGTCTTTTTTTTTTTTTTTTTTTTTTTTTTTGCCACAAGGCTCTTAACTAAACGAGTAAGATAGCTCATAACTTTTACATGAAAAGGACACCCACGTAGAGTTTTTTATTTATTTAGATTTTTAAAAATTAAAGTGTGTTCTACAACACACCTTTGAAAGTCACATCCCAAAAAGTACTATTCACAGTCATTTTCTTAAAATAGTGTTATATTTCTTCATTTAGCAAATGTTAGTTAAGCAGTTCTGTGAGCCAGGTGCTATTTTAGGTGCTGTTGATAAAAGATGTTGATAAAAGGCTTACTCTCATGGCCTCTTGAAAGTTAGAGGTGAGTGGAGGATGCAGATAGTCACTGACAAAGTGTGATAAATGTATTTATTAGTTATGGTAGGGTGCCATGAAAGCTAGCAATAGGATACCCAGTGCTTGTCATTTTTTGACAGTCAAAGGTGATTTAGGGAAGACTGCTTTTTTTTTTTTTTTTTAAAGATTTTTATTTATTTGAGGGGCGCCTGGGTGGCTCAGTGGGTTAAGCCTCTGCCTGCGGCTCAGGTCATGATCTCGGGGTCCTGGGATCAAGCCCCGCATCGGGCTCTCTGCTTTGTGGGGAGCCTGCTTTCCCCTGCCTCTCTGCCTACTTGTGATCTCTCTCTCTCTGTCAAATAAATAAATAAAATCTTTACAAAAAAAAAACCAAACAAACAAAAAAAACCCTTAAAAAAAAAAAAAGATTTTTATTTATTTAAGAGAGAAATGAATGGGAGGAGGGGCAGAGGTGGAAGCAGAAGAAGACTTCCTACTGAGCAGAATCCTGACCTGACACTTAACAGACACTTAACTAACTGAGCCACCCAGGCACCCCTTAGGCAAGGCTTCGTAAAGAATGTTAAATTTATGTTGAAACTTTTAAGACTGAGCCATGTGTTCCATATGGAGGGAACCATGTCTTGAAATGCTCAGAGGGAAGAGATCATGGCACATCTAAGAACTAAATGAAGTTTAGGATGACTATAATGTTGAGTAACAGCAGGAAATGAAAACTGGAGAAGGATACTAAATAAAGCAATTGATGGTAAGAAAATTCATTTTAAAATATCTGAAAAGTTAAGACAACTTTAGTTATACACTTCTCACTTTTGTAGTGTGGTCTCATAATTTTATTAGGTAAAGACATTCAAAATATAAAATAACACATTGTAATAAAAAGTGTGCAGTCTGGTACCAGACTGCCTAAGTTTAAGTCTTGTTTTGTTAATTATTAGCCACATAACCTTAGGCAAGTTACTAGCTTCTTGGTGCCTCAGTTTCCTTTAATGTAAAAAGGAATAATCATCATCCTACTTCAGAGGGTTGTTGTATAAAATATGCAAATTGCTTAGAATAGTGCGTGGCACATCATAAACACTGTGCATTTGCTATTATTTATAGAAATCGGGGTTTTTTGTTTTGGTTTATTTGTTGGCTTGGTTGTTATTTTTCAGTTCATTAACTAGGTTTCCATTTTCCCAGTTTGAACATTAAAACTTAAGGTCTTTGTTAGATCTGATTCTTTTAACTTATTTGCAGAAAGATTTGATAGCCATCACAAGCCTCAGGGGGGAAAAATCTGTTAAATGCAGCCATTTTCCCACTGTACACTAGATTTTTTTAAAACATGAAGAACAGACACATGCTGAAATTTAAGGCAAGTTAGTTGCAGAAAATTATAAACTACTGCCAGAAGAGAATTTTTTTTAAAGAAAATTAGCATTTTCAGAAGTCATAGAATGTAATGCCTTTACAAAACTATTCCCCTGTTACTGTGAAAAAGGAAATCTCATTGCTTCTGTCCAATCTTTAAAGTCAAAAAATCAATTTAGCTTTAATGTTGCCATTTGTGGGAGATAGTATCTTTTAGGCTTTGGAATCCGTTCTGGCAAGTCACTTGGTCTGTTAAGACTCTGTCTCCTCGGGCGCCTGTGTGGCTCAGTGGGTTAAGCCTCTGCCTTTGGTTCAGGTTATGATCCTAGAGCCCTGGGATTGAGTCTCGCATCAGGCTCTCTGCTTGGCAGGGAACCTGCTTCCTCCTTTCTCTCTCTCTCTCTCTGCCTACTTGTGATCTCTCTCTGTCAAATAAATAAGTAAAATCTTAAAAAAAAAAAAAAAAATGACTCTGTCTCCTCATCCATAAAATGAGGTTGGATCTATAGGCAGTTAGGAGAATCTGTAATTCATAGTGGTGGGTTACCACAGGGCTTGGTAGGGCAGGGGGATGAGATCAGGTAAGTCTAGTAAGTCTAGGCTGAGGCTTTGAAAGTATAACTTGGAACCTCAACAAGTGTGGTAAAGGAGAGGGAGACTAGGTATCAACCCAGTGTAAGGGCGGCCTGAAGATCAGCCCTGGAGTCTGGCCTCAGGCCGTTGTTCATCTCATCTCTCAGGGTAACGTGTCATAACCTTTTCCCTCCTCTCCCCTGCCTCCATTATGTTCATAGTATTGCCAGACTGTTTCCAAAATATGCCTTAATATTATTCCCAACTCAGAATCTTCCTTCTCCAAGCAGATATCCAAGAGTTCTTCAGTTGAAATTAGGTTCACCTTTCCCCACATTTTTTATGGACTTTGTACTTCTTTTTTTTTTTTTTAAAGGATTTTATTTTTATTTATTTGTCAGAGAGAGAGAGAGGAGAGAGAGAGAGCGCACAGGCAGGCAGAGTGGCAGGCAGAGGCAGAGGGAGAAGCAGGCTCCCCGCCGAGCAAGGAGCCTGATGTGGGACTCGATCCTAGGACACTGGGATCATGACCCGAGTGGAAGGCAGCCGCTTAACTGACTGAGCCACCCAGGCATCCCTGGACTTTGTACTTTTTTTTTTTTAGCTTTTATTTATTTATTTGACAGAGAGAGAGATCACAAGTAGGCAGAGAGGCAGGCGGGGGAGGGGGTGGGGGAGAAGCAGGCTCCCCGCTGAGCAGAGCGCCCGATGCGGGGCTCGATCTCAGGACTCTGAGATCATGACTCGAGCGGAAGGCAGAGGCTCAACCCACTGAGCCACCCAGGCGCCCCTGGACTTTGTACTTTTAATACTTACTAACATCTGCCTTGTAGTGTAGACATTTATGTGTGCCTCCCTCAGTAAGCTATTATCTTCCAGGTATTAGGAAACTACAGTGCTGATAACTGTTTTATGTAGTATAAATTCTCAGTTAATGTTATGGAAATTTTTCATGCAAAGCAACTTTAATGTTCAGTCCTTAATCCACTGACCTTTAGTCACTTTTGTGTGTATGTGTATAAGTTTGTGTTTTAGCAGCCCTCATAGAATTACCAAAATTATTACAAGGTTTGTAAAATTGAGGCCCTTTTAAAGCATTAAATCAGACTTGTGTCTTTACAGTCTTTATATATAATCTTTTTTTTTTTTTGCAAGTGCCAAAAGTTTTTGCTACTATTTGATAAATCAAATATAAAACAGATAATACAAAATAAAACCAGAATCTAAGATGATGGCACACTTGTTTATGCTGCTAATCATTTGGTTCATTCCAATGCCTGGTGTTGGAGTGAATGCAAGAATAGTGGTAGTAAAAAGCAGGCCTTTGCACTAGACACTTTTTAAATGTCATGGTTTAGCCCTGATAGCCTTTTTATGCTTTTTTATGCTTTCTTATACCCCATTTGTTGCTGAAACATAGAGACTTTGTGAAAGAACTTTAGTATTTTATTTAGTCTTTTGGCCCTTTCCATGAATTTTTCTGATCAAAAGAAGTAATATTTCTATAGGATTTCACTGAAATAGTACTGATTTGGAAATCCTAGTTGTATATTCTATAACTTAAAGCTACTAACACTATTACTTGCTATGAACTTTTTTTCTTGACTGCTTCAAGAGCTATGATACTCAGTTCCATATGATTCTACCCAAGGTCTTAAGTTCTGATTACTGTAGAATAAATAAAGATGTTTCTTCTCTAGAGAGAAAAGTCAACTAGTAGCCTAATTACTTTGGCACAAAGAACAACTAGGAGACATCATCATTTTAGGGGATTTTTTTGTTTCTAATACTAAATCAGAGGAGTTAGATTTATGGAACAACCTCCAGTGGGCTATTTTATTCTGGGTAGGAAGTAAGTGTTCAGTTTGTTGATATCCAGTAAACAGTGGGTTTGTCTCTGTTAAATGTCACTAGTGCTTCTAATTATTTTTAGAAGTCACAAGCTGTAACTGACAAGTCAGAATACAGAGATACTTAGAACAACGCTGCTTTAATATCAACAACTCTCCAGTTACTCCCCTTTAATGAGAGTTTTAATAGAGTGTTTCTGGAGATTGGTCCAATTATAAATAAGCAGAACTATCAGAAGATGCCAGGCAAGCCAACCCAGTATCAGAGGACATCTTTCCAAACTGAGCTTGCTTATTTACAAATGTTACAAAAACGATACCAATTTTATTATCTATATCAATTTTGTTAATGTTTTGTTAATGTTTTTAAAAACCTAGTCCAAGGTTGCATTCATGTTTCTATAATGCTTTTATTGAAAAGTCAGTAAAGAAAAGTAAATACAGAGTATAGATCTTCTTAATAAGTTGATTTTGAAAGTTTTTTTTTTTTTTTTAACAACTACATTTACATATATGGTTAGGGATTAGATTATAGTGCCTGAGGTCCCTGAGGATTAGGAAAGAAAAGTCCCTGAGGATTAGGAAAGAAAAGGCATGTGATAATTTAGGGGGTGGAAGCTGTGAATTCAGTAGGGTACAGGTGCCAGGGCAAGATGCTTTCCCCACCATCCATTCTGCTCAGGCTGCCTCCGTTCTCTTTCCCTGCAGCTCCAACCTCTCACACCCAGAATTTCTAAACTGCTAGAAGGAAAGGGACCTAAATATATCTTACATGCTTCTCCTTGCTCTCCCTCATTTAAATGGTGACTATAATCAACTCTTCAACAACATTCATGTGTTTTGTGTGGGAAAGTGTTTGATAAATGTGTTACCTGTCTCAACTGGGTTTTTGTCTCCTCCTCCCCCCCCAAAGTAGTACAAACATGTAACTATCTTAATCTTGGGGATATGTTTGGCAAATACAGGACCTCAGAATTGATTTTTTGGGGACTTGAGATGACTCATAGAGTCCTGGCAGGATTGGGCTTTATAAGCTGTGTCTGTTTTCTTAAGACAGTTGTCAGCTAAAAGCCTCAGCTCTTGTGGTATTCTTGTCTGGCGAGGTCAGAGACCCCATTTGGGTATGATCCCGCTGTCTGCTTCCTTTTCCAAAAAACACTAAAGCTTTTAGAATCACTTTACAAAAATAGGAACATTTATCTTGCTGGTCTTCCTTCTAATTCTTGATAAAGAAGGGAAAATGTGCATCACAGTACTGAAAATCACTCATCTAAAAATCTTTGACAATCTTCACAAAGACATTAAGTAGGTACTTTTTCCTATTTCTAAGTAATTTTATGTGAAGAACACAATGAAAACATTTAAGCAGTTTCTTCTTCCTTCTGCCTTCATCCCAGAGGTAAAAAAATTTATATAGGCCTATGGATGAGCAGAGCTGAAGTGACTGAAAAAAGTTTAACTGGTAATTCCTCTAGAGTAGTCTATTGCAAATGTATTCTTGATTTTATTTTCAGAGAATCATTTGACCTTAAGTTCCTTCCATTTATTTGGTTTTGGTAGAAATATTTGTTACACAGTATTTCCAAAATTTCATGCATCATTCTGAAATTATTTTACAGTCAGTTCAAGGTGTCAACCAGGTTACGCTGTCCCCAAACTAGCAGGTATTCTCACAATGACTTGTGGGGTCATTTTTAGTTTTTTCACCTTTAACAGTGAACAGTGAACACGGCCTGGAATCACATCCTAGAATGAGCATCGGGAATATCTTCCTTTGGTGGTAGAGTTTCTACTGCCATGAAGGGCAGTTCATATTGGGAAATAGAAATAGTGGAAGATTCAGAGAAAGCATTTATCAGATTGACCCTGAGTCAAATGATTTAGGCTTTTCATGTCACCCTGACCATATCCTTAGGAACGTGGACATTAAACCAGTGCATTGCTCTAAAGAGAATGCCCAGTTCCATGGAGTGCTCCTTGTCTCTTTAAGATTGATTTACTTATTATTTGAGAAAGAGCCAGCATGAATGGGAGGAGCTGGAGAGGGAGCAGCAGACTCCCCACAGAGCAGGGAGTCAGACGTGGGGCTCCATCCCAGGACCCCAGGATCATGACCTGAGCCACAGGCAGACACCTAACCCACTCGACCACCCAGGCATCCCCTCCCTGTCTTTTCTAAAAAGTGGGAATCCTTTGGCCAAATTAGTAAATATTGAGGGCAAGTTGAAATTTTGCATTTCCTGACATTTTTTATTTATGCCTAGGTGATGGACCATCTGGACTATGCAACAAATGAAGAAAACCCTGTGACTGCTGGGGAACAGATTGTTCAACAATAGTATTATGTAGACCTGCAATAATGTGTCAGTTGATTTTCTACGAATAGAGTTTGACTTTTTAAATTGACTTTTGAATTGACAATCTTAATGAATCTTCAATGATATGCTTGCAAATATATATTTTTAAGAGCTGGTACTGACAATTACATCAAATAATTGAAACACATTTGCTTTTAACTGTGTTAAAATTGTGCCTTCACATTAAATAAAAGCTTATGGTCTGTGTAACTTTGAAGATCTGTTACATACAGTATATTTTTCTAAAGAACTGTCTTGACCCACCCCATACTTTCTTACTGAAATGTTTCTTTCAACTCCTAGTAATAGATAAAAGTATTTCTGTCAGAGTGAGTTTCTGAACAGATTTTACTGTCAAGAATTATGTAGATTTTATGCTCTGTAGAAATAACTGCCTAAGACCATGTTAGAAAGCAGTTCAGTGATGAAATTTTGGACCTTTTCACTGCAGAGGTTAGAAAAATATAATTGGGGAATATATATAAATGGATATTTTTGTAGCATAAGTTTTTTTTAAGTCCCAGTCTTTTTTAAACTTGAAAATCTAAATTACTTTAGTCTGCCTATGTATTATAGTAAAATATTTTTCAGATATAAAGAAACATAATATATAGAACTAGTCATTAAAAGGACACAGAAACTGAAATCCGCAGTTTTCAGTGGTCTGTTTTTCTTGAAGAGGTAGCTTAAATTTCTACACTAACATTCAGTTTTGTCATGGTATTCCTTATTTGTGAAATTTGGTTCTGTTGATGTTCAGGCTTGAAATTTGTAAAAAGTATTTATCAACTTCTCTGTTAACACATGTGGCTCATTGTGTGAGTACAGCAGCCCTAACAGTCTCTCCTCACCCCCTCAACCACCACCTTTTTTTTTTTCCTAATTCCCACTCCTTCCCCTATAAGAAACCAATGTTAATCTTTTAATATTTTGATGAAGGATGGTTTAATATGCAAAGTGTGCTTCAGAGGAAAGAATTGGAGACAAATAGGAGACTGGGTTAGTCCCAATTTACTGACAATATAAGAATCTGAGTAAATTATTTTAGCTCAAAACCCTTGTATCTCAGTTTTCATATCTGCAAAATGAGTAAGTTAGACCAACTAATCACTCTGGTACCTTCCAACTTGAAAAATATCTTTCTCATTCTTTGCTGAATCTCAGTGTGACCTTGAATATTATCCTGGAAGACAGAGGTTGAAGTATCTTTCCACTGTCTTTTGTTTTAAGAAATTCCCAAATGATGAGTGATTTCAACAGCAGCAGGATTTTGCATTTCTCTGTAAGTAATGTACAAGATTGTGAATAAGTCTGTGATCTTTCATTCTAAGGCCATTTCAG
Organism: Lontra canadensis; assembly: GCF_010015895.1. Lineage (NCBI taxonomy): Eukaryota > Metazoa > Chordata > Mammalia > Carnivora > Mustelidae > Lontra > Lontra canadensis. Next base: position 10,951,935 of record NW_022631006.1, read on the forward strand.
CTGATCAAAATATAAAACTAATGCCTTTTAAAAATGGATTTGATCTTTGATGTTTGTAGTAAACGTAATATTTGAGGGAGTTAGATGTTTAATTTTGTTTCATTAACTTTTGTTAAATAAACTATAGATAGAGAACTCCCTGACAGTCTGCCCCTCTTTCCTCTTAGTGTACTTATGGGTCCTTTGGTTTATGGCAAAATGACGGTAAGTATCTGTCAAGTAAGAGTTAATTTTGCCTCCATAATACCAAGTTTGGATTTTTTCCAAAGAATCTAATTTATTTGGCAGACTCTGATAGAACAGATTAAGTGCCATTTTAAAGCTCCAACTATATTTTCATTTATAATATCAATAAAATGTTTGCCAAAATACAGTTTTTTTAGTAAAATTATCTGTACTCATCCCAACTTTATGATATTTAAAAGCCTCAACCACATTTTATGAAGAATATTAAAGAAAATTTTACATCTAAAAATGTGAAATCTTAGTTCTTTGATACAGAGTCTACTTTATCCAACCATAAGTTATCAGAGGTAGAACTTTATTCTAGTTTGCTATTGAGATCTTATCGATTAAATGAAAATAAGAAACAAAATGAAATTCCACAGGTTTCTCCATTCTCAGTGTCAACTTTATTTGTATTCAAAGAACACTTCTAGCAACCTAGCTGAAAATATTTTGAGAAATTACAGTAAAGTGCAGAAATATTTTGTTTTGGAAATCAAAATGAACAAAAGGTGAGGGAGTTGGAGGTTTGGCTTTAAAAGGCTGTGTCATTTCTTCCCCTCTCATCCTCCCACCACCTATGACTTGAAGGGGATGAGAGTTGGTTTTTTTCCTAAACGTGTCTTTAAAAGAGTGAGATATATATAGTATTATTACTTACTGCAAAAAAAATAACTTATTACTTTTTAGAAAGTGTCTATAAATATTTTGTAGTTTATCAAACAACTAAATAATCTCAAATAGTAACATAGGTGATTTTTACTTCACTTTAGGTCAGCAAAGGTAAATTCTAACTTTTTGATGAAAGACCTTGGTATTCTGATACACTCTATTTTCTTCCAGCTTGTAGATTTTTAGATTAGCAGTACCTTAGTAGAATCTGTGATTTACTTTTGAAGGAAGAGAATTTTAACCCATGCACTGTTGGCATATGTAGATTTTAGTTTCATGACCATAGAGGTTTTGGTAAAATGGTACATTTAAAGTAAATACTCAAAATGAGCTTTCCAGTTTTACTTTGCTCTTTCAATTTCTCCCATAGGTATAATCAAACATTATTTCTACATTTGACTGAAAAATACTTGAACTAATTTTATGTAAGCTTGGTTTCTAGAATTTCAACCTGATGATCTCAGCCAATGAGATTTCAAAAACACAGGAATTGCATTTCAGACCAGTGGAATGCACTAGTATGAAAGGGTTTATCTTTTCCCATTAATAAGGAAAAAAGTTGAATGATGCCAAATAACCAATTCTGCAGTTTAAAATTTTTATTTCCAGTGCTCTCTTTACCTCAGAGGACAATTCTAAAGGGGGGGTGGTTAAGATAATGTAAATAAAATCAAAATACTGAATATAAATCACTCTTTGCTTTCTAGAAGAAAGATACTCTGTAAATTCAAGTGACCTGAATCAAATTACTCAACCTTTTGGAATTGGAAAGAAATTGTGTAGTACTCACAGTTTGGGATACTGAAATTTCAGAGTAAACAAAATGATTGATAGAGTAATGTACACGCCATATGATCATGAACACCATGTTTATATATTTCCTTGTTTAATGTTGCCATATTTGAGGACAACTTTACATCTATAAAAGTGTTCATGGGCGGGAAAATTATTTTTAAACTAAATTTTTAGAACAATCCTCCATTATTGCAATTGAGACAACTAAGAGAAAAAAAATACAGAATATTTATGTCATCGTATGTTTCTTTGATTAAGCATAAAAAATATTGTAAACTTCTATTCCTTTGGAATATGGATTTTTATGATATCTAAAGTTTATCTGGTTAGTCTGCAGAATTTCCTAGTAGAACAAATCTGTGTCAAGTTTTTGCCCATTTTATACCTGTTGTATTTTGTTTTAATAAGAACCTTTTTAAAAATACATATGATTGAATTTTTACTTCTTAGAAGATGGTTTGAGTGTGGAATTTTTTTTTAACGTTTTGATATGTGAGTTGGTATAAATTAATAATTTTGTAACACTACTAGGCTTTATTTTTTTTATGGAACATGATTTAAAATTTAAAATTTTTTGAAGTGTTAATTTAGCAGTGCTTTAAAACTTCATTCTGTGCCAATACTGATAAGAAAAAGTTTTTTAATGTATTGAATTCACTATGGTATTCAATAAATTATATTTTAAAATAAAATTTTAATTCGTTTTATTTTTAATGGTGAAATACAATTGGAAATGAACTTAAAAGTATACAAGATCGTGTTCACATAGAGTATAAATTGTGAGTCTTTAGGAAATTGTGTAGTTAATTTAAGTCTGACAAATTACCGTGAAACCTAGATTCCAGAAGTGTCATTTACTGGAAATTTATACTGATATATAATACCGCTTCCTAAGTATTTATTGAATGCTTGGACTATTTTTAAACCAAGAAATGTTACCTGTTACAGTGAATACTCCTGGCATCTGCAGCTTTGCTGCTGTTCTCACAAATTCCTAAGACATTGTACTGCCCTTTTAACAAGCTTTACAGCTCCTCTTTCTCATGCAAACATGTGAGACCCAGTACCTCAAACTCACCTGGAAGCCTGGTTGAACTCCAGATTGGTAGGCTCCAGTCCCAGATTTTCTAATTCAAGTCTGGGGTGGAAGCCAACCAAAAATTTCCATTTCTCACAAGTTCCCAGGTGACATTGGTACTGCTGGCCTGGGGGCCACACCTTGAGAGCTACTGGTCTAGGGAGAAATAGAGTATGATAGTTGGATCAAGGGCCCACCATGAGGTTTGTTTTCTTAAGTTGAAAACGATTATTCTGTGTTTGCGTGTTTGTCCAGCCATGTTCGGTTTACACAGGTACAATAGTGAATGTAATGAGGACTGTGATTTAGCCAAGCAAGGTCAAGAAACTTAAAGATGAACAAGAGAATTTAGGATGTATGTTGAAGCAGTGAATATAACTTACTAACTATGAAACTTAAGCTGGGAAAGGAAGGACATGAAGATATGAGGGGTGATGGAATGAGAGTAAAAAGGTGTGGGGATAAATGCATTTTAGGTCCCCATATTGTTGAGTGACTTTTGGGTCTAGAACATCAGAAGTTGGGATAGATGAGCAGTGGCGATCAGAGTGAACTGTTAGAAATTGAAATTATGAGGAATTGCCATTACTGGTAATGACAAGGTCATTGTAGGCTTCTCAGATAAAATACAGGATGCCAATTTAAATTTGATTTTCAGATAAATAAGGGTCATTTTTTAGTGTAAATGTATTCCAAGTTATACTTAGAGCATACATATTATGTATATGTATATTTTTCTTGATAGCTTATTCCCAGTATGGGTCTATTTTCATCCATTATACTGATCACCCAATGAGTCCTTTCAGTCTAGTAATCTCTATCCTTCAATTTCAGAAAATACTTTAAAATTATTTCACTCATTATTACCTCCCCTTCATTTTTTTCTGTTCTTTCTTTCTGGAAGCCTTGATATTTTGATGTTATACCTCCTGTACTAATCCTCTTTGTCTTCTCTTTCCTCTCAAATATTCCACCTCTTATTTTTGCCCTGTTAATCTAGAAGATACCCTTAATATTATCTTCTAATCTTTTATTGCATTTTTCATTTCTCTTAGCATGTTTTTAATTTCCAAGAGCACTTTTTTGCTCTCTGACAGTTTTGCTTTGTTTTGTTTTTGACAGTTTATTTTTTTATAGCATCCTATTGCAGTTTCACTGATGCTATATATTCTCTTAACTCTGAAAATAGTAATGACAGGGCTTTTGTTTGCTTGTTATTGAAACTCATCTATAACCACTGCTTTCTTCCAGTTCCATTTTTATGTGTTGTATCTTACAAGCTTTCTTCAGAGGATAGGATATTTTCAGTTTTCTGTCAATGTTTAAGAGTGAAAAACTAAAAGCCCAATTGGATACCCTGAGCACATAAGTGGGGCTTAAAGAAATTTTTCTTTTTATTTTTATTTTATTTTTATTTATTTTATTTTATTTATTTATTTATTTATTTATTTTGAGCAAGATAGAGCAAGTAAGCAGGGAGTCCAATGTGGGACTCCATCCCAGGACCCTGGGATCATGACCTGAGCCAAAAGCAGATGCTTAAGTGACTGAGCCACCCAGGTACCCGCAAGTGGATTCTTACATGAAAGGTACATTATAGGATGATCTGGCTCTGCTGCTGGGAAAGCCTGATGCTAGTATCTTTAAGTGCCTTCTTGTGGGATGATCAGATTCCTTAAAAAAATCTCTCCCAGTCTCCTGGAGTCATGTGGTTGAAGAAAGTGTTGACAGTCTATCATTCTGTATGTAAACATTCAATCAGATACCATTTTCAGTGTATTACCTATGCATGCCCTCAACCATGACTGGATCCTGCAGGCCAGAGACCTGTTTTACTCTCTCCAAGGATGAAAACTACACTTTTCTGTCAGTCAGGAAGGGACACTTGCCCACCTGCACGAAGTAGGGGAAGAGATCTGGCTCTTTGTGGATTAGAAAATAGCCATGTTATTTCCATCCCAAAAGAAATAACTGGTTTAGCCATTGATGATCACTGTATGAAACTATTAGGTAAAAGGAAGGTTTAAATTGGCAGCACCTGAAATCATTGGTAAATCTTAACATTACTAAAAGTGGGACAACCAGACATTGCAGGCCTTTCAACATGATGCAGTGTGAAGCACAAAGCACCATGAACTGTTCTTGCAAAAAAGGATAACCTGGAATCTGATCAAATCTAGAGCATGAACTTCCACCTACAGGCAATATGGAGGATGAAGAAACGAGTTAAAGAAAGCTCAAGGGAGCAAACTTGCAAATAAAGAACATGCAACATTCTAAAAGACAACTGAATTGGTTCTCGTAATAAATCAATAGCATAGGGGGAAAGTGAGGAAGGAAGGGCTGCTCTAAATTAAAAGAAACTTCTATGACATGACATCCAAATCCCTTTTGTAGACCTTTGTTTGGACCCTGATTTAACAAACTGACTAAACAAGACATTGGTGGGCGCCAGGGTGGCCCAGTTGTTAAGCTTCTGCCTTCCGCTCAGTTCATGATCCCAAGGGTCTTGGGATTAAGCCCCTCATTGGGCTCTCTGCTCAGCGGTAAATCTGCTTCTCTCTCTCCCGCACCCCCTGCTTGTGCTCCCCTATCTCTCTCTGTCATATAAATAAATAAAATTCTTTAAAAATAAATAAATGAGACGTTGTTGAACCAACTAGGAAAATTTGGTTATGAACCAGATAAAAGACAATACCAAATAATTACTATTTATTTTTTTAGATGTGATAATGGCGTGATGTCCACTTTTTAAAACAGGTGTATGTCAAAATAAAGAGCAAAATGATACGATGTCTGTGATTTCCTTTAAAGTAAATCAGCTTTAGCTAAGAAAATAAGAAAAAAAAAAAAAGATAAAACAAATGCAGTAAAATCTTGTTCATCATTGAAGCTGGGTGATGGGTATTTGTTTCTACTCTTGTGTATGCATGAAATCCCCCCTACCTGCATGAAATTATTTATTAAAAATTTTCATTTTTCATTTGAGAAAATGTTATCCCTTTGAGATTTTCATGAAACAAGATGAAAATCTAAGAATAGTGAGGCAGGTATATACACATATACGTACTCACACATGTAAATGGACATATATACTTACAGTAATTCCGTTTTAATGCCATTTAACTTCCATTGTAGGACCTTCCTTAGATAACCTTATAATGTTAAAATCTTAAAAATCTTTATTAAATTAGGAGATGTGTGTTAGCAATGTTGATATATAACAGAAATAAAGATATCCAATACCAGAAAAAAAGATCTTTTTATGACATCCCTTATTTTCAATTTTTAAAAAATATGTGTTTGTTTAGTTTTGAGAGACAGAGAAAACATGCAAGGCTGGGGTAGGGGTGGAGGGTTGGGGAGGAGGGAGAGAGAGAATTCCAAGCCGACTCTATGCTCAACCCCAACATGGGGCTCAATCTCACGACCCTGAGATTATGACCAGAGCTAAAATCAAGTGTCAGACACTCCACTGAACGAGTCACCCAGGCACCCCTCCTTGTTTTCAATTTTTGCCAATATCCTATGTAAAGAAAACCTTTTTTAGCAAGCAAGGTTATCAAAGCAAAAGGCTGTTTCAAATTAGATGATCAAATTTAAACAGACTTATCTTTTTTTTTTTAAGATTTTATTTATTTATTTGACAGAGAGAGAGTGATCACAAGCAGGCAGAGAGGCAGGCAGAGAGAGAGGGGGAAGTAGGCTCCCTGCTGAGCAGAGAGCCCGATGCGGGGCTCAATCCCAGAACCCCAAGATCACGACCTGAGCTGAAGGCAGAGGTTCAACCCACTGAGCCACCCAGGCACCCCTAAAGACTTATCTTTTTTATATGTCTCACTACTTGGGTTTGCTCAGAAACATTGATATGTCTATGCAACTTAACAATTCATAATTAGAACCACCAATTAATAATTTAAAAATTGACCCTGAAAATTATATCTGCAGCACAGTCTCATGATCTCTAAAATCCAAAATCACCAACATGTACAACCTGATTATTCATCCCTCAGTTTTATGTGATTAAGTCTCTGCCTGAGACTGAAATTCAGAGATTAGTTATTTACATAAACTTCACAAGTTTTGTTCGTTTTTACTTTCTCAGGAAGCAGTTGAAATAGCTGCAACATCAAAATTAGTTTTAGGAAATTATCACTGTTCATCATAGTTGGATACATTTAGTCTCAGACCCCTCTAAACTCTCCTCAGCCAAAGTCATCCATTCATTGTAGACTCGCATATACTTCAGAGAAGTTCATGTACTCCAAGCAATAACATTCTTCATCAACACAAAGATTTTGTCCGAGTCAAAGGGGCATTTTTCCCTATGGCTACTAATAATTGGTTCTAGCTTCTGCCCAAATACAGTCACTTGGGTCAGAGTTTCAAAACTTAGGAATAAATTTTTTTTTTCCTTTAAAAACAAACTAGGGCTGGGGCGCCTGGATGGCTCAGTGGGTTAAAGCCTCTGCCTTCAGCTCGAGTCATGATCCTGGGATCCTGGGATCAAGCCCTGCATCAGACTCTCTGCTCAGTGGGGAGCCTTCTTCCTCCTCTCTCTCTCTGCCTGCTTCTCTGCGTACTTGTGATCTCTGTCTATCTATCTATATATATCTATATATATAGATATATATAGATATAAAGACAAACTAGGGCCAAAGAAAAGTTATCAAAAAATGTTTTTTATTTGTGTATTACATAACTAATTGGCATATTTGCATGTAATAAGGTTGAAGAGGCCCAATTTTCATCCTGTCAGTAATTCAAGAACTGTTTATTGACTACCAATGATATGCCAGGCACTGTACTAAGCTATCAGGGTTAGAAATTAATATTTAAAATATTCCAGGTATTTTTGGTTGCCATTTTATAAGCTTTCCCCTTGCAAACCAGGTTAATTCTTTTGAAAGAATGCCTCAGGAAGAAAATCCATTAATCCTCTCTCCAAAGTACAGCAAAATTTGTTGGAACTGGTTTAATCACTCTTTGCTTATATAAACAAAGGATTTTTCCAAACATTTATAAGTGTCTAATTTAGGTGACAGGGAAATTTTACATAAAATAAACATTGCATATATTGACTTTATTTTTAGTTGTTTTGATGCTTTACTCGATTTTAATTATTTTCATGTTGCCAACGTTCTAAGTTGTTCCTCATTAGTTATGAGATGCATCGTCTCTTCATAAAAGTTCCCTGGGGACTTTTATTGGTGGCAAATCCATTCAGGGAGAAGTCAAATCATGATTAGTGTGGAAACAATCATACAAGCCAGCTACTTGGGCCTAGTAAAGAAAACAAAGATCCTGAATTAGCTGGTTAAATAGTTTGAGGGAAAGATTTTGTGAAAAGACTGAATCATTTGCAATCTGTTGTTTTCTACTATTAGTGACCAGTTTCTCAGTTTTTTGTTTATGTTTTTACTGTCATAAGGGGCAATACAGAATAAGGGTTAAGGGAATTAGAATCTGGAATTAGGCTGTCTTGGTTGTAACCCTGACTGTGCCCCATGTGTCAGTTTCCTCCTCTGTACAGGAAGGATGATAATAATAGTACTTAGCGGGGCACTTGGGTGGCTCAGTGGGTTAAAGCCTCTGCCTTCAGCTCAGGTCATGATCTCAGTGTCCTAGGATCGAGCCCCACATCAGGTTCTCTGCTCAGCGGGAAGCCTACTTCCTCCTCTCTCTCTGCCTACTGTGATCTCTGTCTGTCAAATAAATAAATAAAATCTTTTTAAAAAATGGTAAAAAAAATAATAATAGTACTTCGCTGATAGAGTTGAGAGGACTTAATACATGTTAAGTGAGTAGAACAACACTAGGCAAGTAGAAACCATTCAACAAACGCTAGCTAGTTATTCACATAGGGAGGTAAGGACACCGATGCTTTCAAATTGTTTAACTGTAAATGTGCTTTACTCATCAGAATATAAACCTCTATATTTGTGTGGATGTCAAGGTTTGTGAAACACGTATTAAAGAATTGCGGGAAGTCATAAAACCTGATGTCACAGAGAGTAATCCTTCATAAATGGTACTTCTAGGCGCTTCATTTTTTTAAGTTTTTACTCTAAAGTAAAATATTTGGGGCACCTGGGTGGCTCGGTGGGTTAAAGCCTCTGCCTTCGGCTCAGGTCAAGATCCCAGGGTCCTGGAATCGAGCCCCGAATCGGGCTCTCTGCTCATCAAGGAGCCTGCTTCCCTTCCTCTCCCTCTGCTTGCCTCTCTGCCTACTTGTGATCTCTGTCAAATAAATAAATAAAATCTTAAAAAAAAAAAAAGTAAAATATTTATTTTCAGTATTTGAAATATTTGAAAAATTATATAAGATAAAATAAAAATTTCATCTTATAAAAATATTTCATTTTTAAGGGGGGTGGGGCAAAGAGAGAGGGAGAGAAGCAGGCTACCTGCTAGCAGGGAATCTTAGGCAGGGCTCTATCCCACGGTCCTGAGAACGTGACCGGAGCTGAAATCAGGAGTCAGATGCTTATCTGACTGAGCCACCCAGGCACCCCTTGCTCACTTCACATATAATACGACTTACAGTAAACTCAGAATAGTCTAAAAATATTTTTTCTAGGTTAAAATTAAGCCTCTTTATTATTAAATACCCTAAAACCTCAGAAAATCTACTAATATTTAAAATGGTTGTTTTGCAAATTTCCCTATTGCAACTGTTTGAGTTTATATCAGTGAAATGTGCTTCTAAAAGTTTCTAAAGGCAAGAGCAACACCAAGTGTTGTATATATTTATATTTGTTAACAAATTTAAATTACAAAAACAAAGAAGAATTTTTCTTTATTACTATAGCTACGTAGTTAAGTCTTGAACGGGGGTAGTATTTTTTTTTTTAAGATTTTATTTATTTATTTGACAGAGATCACAAGTAGGCAGAGAGGCAGGCAGAGAGAGAGGAGGAAGCAGGCTCCCCACTGAGCAGAAAGTCCAATGCGGGGAGCTTGCTTCCTCCTCTCTTGATCCCAGGACCCTGAGATCATGACCTGAGCTGAAGGTAGAGGCCTAACCCACTGAGCCACCCAGGTGCCCCAAACTGGAGTAGTAGTATGTCAGCCCTCAACTTTGTTCTTCTCCTTTAATATTGTGTTGGCGATTATCAGTATTTTGCCTCTCTATACAAACTTTAGAATCAGTTTGTTGGTATCCACAAAATCACTTGCTGAGTTTTTGAATGAAACTGTCTTGAATTTATAGATCAAGTTGAGAAGAACTGATATCTAGACAATATTGATTCCTTCCTATTCATGTAGACGGAGCATCTTTCCATTTACATAGAGCTTCTTTGAGTTCTTTCCTCAGAGTTTTGTAGTTTTCCTCATATGAATCTTGTATATATTTTGTTAGATTTACACCTAAGTGTTTCATTTTTTTGGTACTAATGTAAATGGTACTGTGTTTTAATTTCAAATTTCAATTATTCATTTCTCATACACTTTTATCAGGATAAAAATTTTTTCCCTTGAAAATATTTTGTTGACCACACTGTTGTAATTCTCTACAACAAAATTGTGTTTATATCACTAGATTGAAGCATTAAGATGGAAGACAGATCCTATTAGTCAGGATTCTGCAGAGAATGATTCTGCATAACTGATATATATATAGATATATATATATATGATTGGCTCATGCAATTATAGGGTTTGAGAAATCCCTCTATTTGCTGTCTGCAGGACAGGAAAGCCAGTGGTATAGTTCTTAGAACCAGAGGCCTGTACTTGCAGTCAAGAACACGGGAAGACTGGTGTCCCAGCTCATCCAGCAGGCAGAGAACAAATTCCCTCTTCCTCTGTCTTTTTTGTTCTATTTGGGTCCTCAGTAGATTGGAGAACAATCTGCTTTATTCAGTAACCCAATTCAAGTGCCAACCTCATGCAGAAACACCTTCACAGACACCCCCAGAAATCATGTTCAATCTCCATGTCCATGTTAAGTTGGTCCCTAAATTTAACCATCATGGGGTAATCGGAATTAGTGGTCCTCACTGAGATATAGATACATGCCCATGGTGATAAATGAGGACATTCCAGTATTAAGGGAATTGATGTTTAAGAAACTGATTTCATAAGTAATTTTATTTCATATTTCTCTTACTTTCATCTTCTTTTTGTCTTTCTTATTTCCACCTTCATAGAGGGTATCTCGTAGTTGTTCTACATACCATGTGCACTGGAGAATTGGACACTTAGAAACTAAGGCCAATGTAGTCAATCAGTTTTAGAACAAAACCTTTAAAGAAAGAAGTATAAACAGTAGCACAAGGACTGAGCCATGTAAGGAAGTGACCTACCTCACGCTGTGTGCTCCACAGGAGATGTTCAACAAACACGAGGAGTAAATGGATGACTGATTAATTAAGCAGTAGACTATGAGTACAGTGATTTCCATATTCTGCTCCACTTCTTATAACCCTTTACTGTGTAGGAACAGCATTTTGTCTTAATGTGACAAAACTCTGCATGCCTGAATCAAATGTTGGAGTTACATCTTTAGAATCTGGCCTCTCAGAGAGGTTTTTATTTTTCTTCAACAAATATTGAATGATTCCTACGTAAGTGTCATCGAGGTAGGATACTGGTGAATAAGATGGGTAAGGTTAGGATCCTCAAATGTTTAGTGGTAGAAAATGAGGGGATTGTAAGTAAGTAAGTAAGCTGGTAAGCTGGTAATTAGAGTTCAGGGAGAGAAATGCTGTGAAAGGGGATATGCAGTATAGAGTGGGAGCATATAGAGTGAGCACCTAAACCAGATTGGGCGTTCTCTGTGGAGGAAATAAAAGAATTCTTGAAAGAAAGAATTTACAAGTTGAGGCCTGATAATGGCCATTTGGAGAGGACAGGAAGTAGACTAGAAGTAACTACAGATAAAACTGGAAAAATAAGATGAGATTAGATACTAAAGTATCTGGACCTGTTATGAGAGCATTAAGCACCCTTGAAGGGTTGGAAGTATAGAAAAGAGCTAAGGATCATTCTCACTAAAGGAATTCTGAGAAAGAGACTGTTTAGCTTTATTACTGGAATCCCAGCACCTTATCATTTTAAGAGAGTTGATATGACATGATTATGCCTCTCTGCCTTTGTTTGAGTATTCTCTTGATCTAGAACACGTTACTGAACTTCTATATATACCTTTCCAATTCTTCCCACAGTACTCAATTCCTATTCTGGTGCCCTCAAGCTTTTCAGATATTCCCCAACTGGTGGTTAGATCCTACCACTGCATAGTGCCTTATTTGGGCTACTTTTTAATCAGTTAAATATTGCTGCATAACAGATTACTTGAAGGAACAATAAACACACCACTTCTCATAGTTCCCAAGAGTCAGGAGCTTGGGAGTAGCTTAGCAGTGACTCTGTCTCTGGGTGTTTTGTGAGGTTACAAGATGTCAGTTGGGGCTGCAGTCATCTGACATCTGGGGTTGAAGGACACACTTTTAGGATGGCTTACCCATACGGCTGGCAAATTGGTGCTGGTTTCATCTCCTTGCCACTTTTACATCTTTATAAACAGCCTAAGTGTCCTCATGGCATGGCACCTGACTTCCCCCAGAGTATTCTAAAAGAGCAAGGTCTAAAAGGACCAAAGCGTCTTTCATGACCAAGCCTTAGAAGTCTGACACACTGGGGCGCCTGGGTGGTTCAGTGGGTTAAGGCCTCTGCCTTCGGCTCAGGTCATGATCCCAGGGTCCTGGGATCGAACCCCGCATCAGGTCTCTGCTCAGCAGGGAGCCTGCTTCCCTTCCTCTCTCTCTGCCTGCCTCTCTGCCTATGTGTGATCTCCGTCTGTCAAATAAACAAATAAAATCTTAAAAAAAAAAAAAGAAGTCTGACACATTGTCATGTTCACAATATCCCACTGATTAGACGGGTCAGTCCTATTCAATGTGGGAGATCACACAAGGGGGAGAATACCAGAAAGAGAGGAACATGAAGGGCCCTATTGGAGGTTGGCTAACACAGCAATGATAACATTTATCTTCTTTATGAGGTCGGCTTGTAGCTAACTCTGTTCCACTAGATCAGTGTTTCTCTTTTTTTCATTCTCTTTTTTTCATTATCACTCTACTATGCAGTCTTTTCAGATATATTTTTCCTAATTGTACCACCCCTCATGAAACTGTAATGTTTATTTATGTACTATACATATATCTGTGCTTTGTATATAAAAAGAGTAGTGTTTTTCACACACACAGACACACACACACACACACACAAGAATCAACTTTCACTTCCCTTTGATGTTGAGAATGCAGCACTAGACTGAGAACTGAAAATCCCAGAGTGGCTGCCTCCAGTTTTCTTCCAGGGAAAGAGCTGGGGCAAGGGTGGATGGAGGGGGTGGCAAACTCCCTACAGCCCCCACACACTCTCCCAAGGCAAAAACATTTCTCCCTGCTCAGCAGGGAGTCTGTTTCTCCCTCTGACTCTCCCTCCTCTCATACTCCCTCTCCCCCACCCCCATAAATAAATAATTTTTTTTAAAAGTCTTTTTCCTGTCTTTCCTAGAAGATGCCTGTCATTCTTTGGAAGTCAGTTCTCTTGGTTGCCTACCATGACCTCAGTTCTCTGATGAATTTTGAAAATTATAGTTTTGCAGGTTGTCTGGCTTTTTTTCTTGTTAGAATGGGAGTGACATTCTCTTGTGGGTTTCTACCTCCTAGGAGGAAGTGGAACTCTTCTTTTTCAGTTTTATGCAAATAATCAAAGGGGTTTCCATGCACTAAATGTCCTGAGAGTGATTCCTACTGTCTTCTAAGGCAACGTTTGTAGCTTACAGTGCCTCATGGATTTCCTAATTTCTTCATAGTTTGCGTTGTTTGCAGTCATGTGTGTAGCTGACATTTACTGAGCCCTTACTATGTTCTAGCACTGTTCGACATGCATTAGTTCATTTCAAACCACCCCTGACTCCTCTTTTCTCTCACGCCCACATCCTATCTGTCAGGTAATCCTTTGGCTCTATCTTCAAAATATAACCCATTCCTCTAAAACTAAAAATGGACTCATGAAGGGTCTAACAATTGCATTTATCTCAGAGAAATGAAGAGTTATTTTTTTAAAGATTTTATTTATTTATTTGAGAGAGAAAGAGAGCATGAGAAGAGAGAGGTCAGCAGAAGCTGCAGACTCCTTGCCCAGTAGGGAGCCCGATGCGGGACTCAGTCCTGGGACTCCAAGATCACAACCTGAGCCACCCAGGCGCCCTGAAGAGTTATTTTCATGGAGGAACTTGTACACGAAGGTTCAGAGCAACTTTTGTTTGTAGTGGTCCAGACTGCCCATATGCCCTTCAAAGGACGAGTGGACAAACTGTGGTGATGAAGAATAGTTGGAAGAAAGGCAGGCAGGGACAAGGGGGCACTGCCCTAAGAGGAAACCACCCTTAAGAGGATTTTCCAGTACCCTGGAAGGAGCCCTCCCCTCTTTCCCACATAGTAGATAGATGACAAAAACCTGATTGGATGACAGGCGCTGGGAGGGTTAATCAGATTAAAACAGCCCTGTAGGGGCACCTGGGTGGCTCAGTGGGTTAAACCTCTGCCTTCGGCTCACCTCAGGATCCAGGGTCCTGGGATCGAGCCCCGAATCGGGCTCTCTGATTAGCAGGGAGCCTGCTTCCCCCCCACCCCTTCCTGCCTCTGTGCCTACCTGTGATCAATCTCTCTCTGTCAAGTAAATAAACAAAATCTTAAAAACAACAACAACAACAACAACAACAACAACAACAAACAGCCCTGTAATGAGTACATAAAACCCCTAGACTTAGACCCTCCAGCGGCAACCCTCTGTGGTCCCTCCCCCCCTTCTTGGGAGCTTTATATTCTAGCATTCAATAAACGTTACTATTGCTCAATAAACGTTGCTTTGCTGCCCACTACCCTGTTCTACCCCTTCATTTTTTGAAGTGGGGTGACCAAGAACCGCGGGCACTGAAGGAAAAGAAATCCTATAACTTTGGTACATCCAGATCATGGGGGCTGTTCAGTAATGAAGAAGAATAAATTGCTGGTGTAAGCAACAACTTGGATGAACTTCCAGGGAATTATGCTTAGTGAGGCTAACCACGGGGGGAATACATACTGTATGATTCCATTTATATAACAATTGTGAATAACATAATTATGGAGCTAGAATTACAGACTGCAGGGTGTTAGGTTAGGTGTGGGATGGGAGGGGTGTGGCTATAAAGGGGTAACGTGAGGGATCTCATGGTAATAGTGTAAGTATCTTGATTGCTTCCGTGGTTACTACAGGCTACACATTGACAAGGTTGTATAGAGCTACACACAAACATATACACAAATGAATGCATATATAACTAATGAAATTTAAGTAGACTCTGCAGATTGTGTCAGTGTCAGTTTTCTGGTTTTGATATTGTGCTGTGGTTAAATGAGATGTTGTGGGGGTGGAAGGGGAAAAGATACTGGGGAAGCTTATTTGTACTTCCTTGTGTATTTCTTTGCAAACCTCCTGTAATTCTACAATTATCTTAAAGTAAATTCTAAATACACAAAGAAGAAAATCTAAGAATTGGTGCAGTGCCATGGTTTCTCACCCCCCCCTTTTTTTTTAGAAGATTTTATTTATTTATTTGAGAGAGAGAGCAAGTGCATTAGTGGGGTGAGGGGCAGAGGGGAAGCAGACATTCCCACTGAGCAGGGATCATGACTTGGGGCTCAATCCCAGGACCGGAGCTGAAGGCAAAAGCCCAGCCCGTCAAGCCACCCAGGCCCACTGCTTTTTCATTTTTTAAAAAAGATCTCGTATAACACTTCACTTACTACTTTAAACAAACTGTAGCAGTAAATGTTTCTTGAATTGTTGCAAATAATTGGGGGGAAGGATAGGGAGGAGAATGAGTATGTGATCCAGTGAGAGTGGGAAATAGATATGTCATTGACCAAAATGGAAACAGAGCCCCTATGGAAAAAAGGGAGACAGAAAGAGCATTTAATGAACATTTTCTGAAACACTGAATGTATCCGTCTTGTTCATCACTGAACATTAAAGAGGGCTGTTTCTGATACAGTCTTAGGAACTCAGTACTTTTTTTTTAATGAATAAATTCAGTCCCCAAATTGATTTTTTATGAATAAATTCACTGAAAGTCAACATGTGTGAACTTCAGGGCTTCTGATAACTTGTGAATTAAAAATTTTCATTAGTTCAATTAAAGAATAATTATATTCCTCATTCCTTTTTTTATTTTAAGACTATATTTATTTATTTGACAGAGAGAGATCACAAGTAGGCAGAGAGCCAGGCAGAGAGACAGAGGAGGAAGCAGGCTCCCTGCTGAGCAGAGAGCCGGTGTGGGGCTCAATCCCAGGACCCTGAGATCATGACCTGAGCCGAAGACAGAGGCTTTAACCACTGAACCACCCAGGCACTCCAAGAATAATTATATTCCTCATTTCTAACTCTAAACTAAATGCTCCAAGGGGCACCTGGGTGGCTCAGTCAGTTACATGTCTGACTCTGGATTTCAGCTCAGGTCATGATCTCTGGTGGGGTTTTAAGATTGAGCCCTGCATCGGGGTTGGGCATGGAGCCTGCTTAAGATTCTCTCTCCTGTCCCTCTCTGCTCCTGCCCTCGCTCTTTCTCACAACTAAATAAATCTTAAAAACAAAACAAAACAAAACAAAACTGAATGCTCCTATTTAGCAAGAGTTCAGGAGATCAAGTGTCATGGAGCTATTCTTACTACCTTTCTACATCATCCAAACAAGGGGTGAAGCACTTGTGGGTACAAAAAAGGCCAAAGTCACAAAGACTCAGGAAAACAAAGCACTTTTATCTCATTGTATTTTGATCTTCTGGTTTGTCTCCACCTTCTAGATTATAAACTCCCTTAAGGCAAGAAATGTGTAGGCCCAGCTGAGATCTAGAAAATAAACCTTTATTGAAGGGACGGGTAAATTAGACAAAATCCCTGCCCCAAGGTGCTGATAATCTAGTAGGAAAGGTATGACACATATAATAAAACATTTTTGTTTTAACCTCGGTCCTGCTGGACCCGCCAGATGGGGAAGGAATACAGAATACTTGAAGACTGTTCATAAGCATGGCCCAAGCTTGTTAGGTAAAGCAATGGGAAGATTAGTTTTGTTGGAGAGAAGATCCTATTTCACTGAACTGTGGGTCATAACATTATGCCCAAAGAAACCAGAACAACAACAAAAAGTACATACTATATGATTCCATTATATAAATCCCTGAAATATGCAAACTAATCTATATTGGCAGAAAGCAGATCTGTGACTGCTAAGGGATGGGAATGGGGAAGAACAGGATGGAGGGATTACGAAGGAGGGGAAGAAACGTGGGGGGTGATGAACATGTTCACTCTCTTGATCATGGTGATTTCGGTAGTGTATACACATGTCGACACTTGTGAAATTGCACATTTAAATATGTGACGGTTCTTGTACATCAATTATTCATCAATAAAGCTGTGTTTAAAAAAGGGCTGCGATTGAGCCAGGTAATAGAGGGTCAGACCGACAAACTTCTTCCTTGGGAGCAGAAAGGTCTTATGCGAAAAACAAGTCAGTAACCTAACGCTGTTAGTCAAACCCGGGCTTAGGGAAGGAAAACAAAAAGCAGAGAGGCTGGTATTAGGCCCGGGAACAATCCGCAGCCTTTGGTTAAGGCGGGTGGTGTATGCGTTGTCTGTGGGGGACATCTCTGGAAGGAAAGGATGGAGCCCACAGTTAAGTGTGGGAGAATTTTTTTCTGGCAGAAACAGAGGAAGTTGGAGGAAGAAGGTGATCTAGGGTGAGAAGATGATGTGGCATTTTGGACGAGGAGAGTAAGACTTCTCGCTAACGCACAGAGAAGAGGCTGGGAAACGCCGCAGGACAGCGTAGGCAGGGGCCAGGCCCAGTTGGTGTAGCGGACGGCGGCCAGGCCCGGTTAGCGGAGATGAGACCACGCCGCAACTCCAGGCTAGATCCCAGAGGCCCGGAACCTTACGCCTTCACTATAGCTCCTTCGAGTTCCATTCCCGGAGCGGGGGACACATGTCAGTGCGAGTGCCGCCCAGGTAGCCAATGGAGACCCTGAGCAATCACCCTAGCCTCCACGGGAAACCCGGAGCAGTAGGCGGAGGAGCCCGTGCCCGGCGCGTGCGCGCGGCACGGAGGGAGGCGGCCTGGACGGGAGGGAGCGCGCGCCCTTCACGTGACCCAGCCCGCGGGCGGCGACGCACACGACGCGCCCCTCACGTGGTCTGTCTCCAGCCCCGTCGCCGGCGGAGGCGGAGGCGGGCGCGGGCGCGTCCCTGTGGCCAGTCACCCGGAGGAGTTGGTCGCACAATTATGAAAGACTCAGCTTCTGCTGCTAGCGCCGGAGCTGAGTTAGTTCTGAGAAGGTTTCCCTGGGCTGTCCTTGTCCGGCGGCCTCTGCTGCCGCCTCCGGAGACGCTTCCCAATAGATGGCTACAGGCCGCGGAGGAGGAGGAGGTGGAGTTGCTGCCCTTCCGGAGTCCGCCCCGTGAGGAGAATGGTACTGGACCCACGCAGGCCCCGGCGGGGGAATGGCCCTGAAGGGTGGCTGGCAGGGAAAGGGGCTGGACCTGACTGGCAAGTGTGCGTCCGGATCCGTGCTTCCTGGGGCGAAGGAGCCCGGAATTGCCTTGAGGCTTCCGGACTTGCCCTGGCGGGACGGGAGTGCAGTTCGTTCGGGGGTGAGGGGCAGGAAGCAGGTAGCAAATCTGGCACGACAGCTCGCCGCGGGAATGCCCCGAGCGGGGACCTGGCTCCAGCGAGGGCCCCTCGAGGAGGCAGAGGCGCGAGCCAGGGAGTACCTGCTAGAGCCGAGGGGCCGCAGCGCGCCAGACGCAGCGCTCAGCCTCCAAGCTCCGCATCTCCCGGGAGCGCGTTCCTCCTGGCGCCAGTTGCTGGCAGATAAGGGAGCCAAATGCTCTGCTCAACTTCGGCTTGGAAAGGGAAGGAGGGCTGGGAGGAAACACAAAAGGGATAGAGGACACGGGATTGAGCTGTGCCGTATTTGCTTGCGCAGCGGATACTCCACAGGTACGTTTTCCTTCTGGAGCCAAAGAGGAGGGATTTGACGATATTGATGGTAGATCTGGTTTCCAGTTTTCCTTAGCAAGAATTAAGGATTTTTATTGGGACGCTGCTGTAGGTACCGAGGCGATGTGTTACTGGTATTTATGTCGAACTTTCTCATCCGTTGCCCTAGAGAAGGGTTTTAAACCTACCAAGTACAGTGGAGACAGGGATTCGGTGCATTGCAGCTTTTGATGGAGCTTTTTGCTGTTGTTGTTGTTGTTAAGGCCAGGAATCAGATTGGAAGTTTACAAAGAAAGTAATTTAGATCAGGGACTTGAAGAACAAAGTGTTTTTCTTTCTGGTCAGTATTTGATAGGTTTCATGCAAACGTCTCTCCCTCTGCTGGAGTCTGGCAGGTTTTACTTTTCTCCAGAAGTTAATTCAAGTGCCATACAAAAGTGAAACCACGAATATTGTTATACTCTGAATAAATAGTGCACCTTACACTATTTTCCACCTTCTGTGGTAATGTAAAGTCAACAAAAGCGTCATTTAATTTTTTTTCCTTAATTTAAAAAAAAGTGTTACTGACACCAGATTTTTAAATTTATTAATTAAATGGGTGTTAAGAGAATCTATTTTGGAGGGAAAAGTTGAACCATAGTGTCTTTTTAATGAAAAAAAGCAAACCATTAATACTGACTCTTCAGTTATGTGTATAGATTTTTTTTTGATGGTAAATAGCATATATCTGAGCACACCCCTTTCACTATTTTGAAAAACGTTTTTAGATACTTTAGAAAATGGAAATCAAGATGATTCATCATGTTCAAACCAGATAGCTTTATTTCTAATGACTTTCTAGTGAAAGTCTATAATTTCTTAGTCTTACCTCAGATGCTCTTCTTAAATTCAGCCTTTTAATGTCTTTTTCATACCTGCCTTGAAACCCAACCTTCAAAAATTAAGATGTAGTGTGAATTTCTCCTGTTTCTGCTGTCTTTTCATTTATGTCCAGGTTTTTTTGGTGGCAGATGCCCCCCTCCCCCAACTTAAGCTTATATACATAAGTTGTGCACTGTCTGTGGCACATAATATTAACTCAGTGTTGGTTGTACATGCATACAATCCTGTTGATTCTCCAGGGAGAAATTCTCATTGTAAAATTCGAAATTGAGGGTCTGATTTTATTTTATTTATTTTTTTTTTTAATTTTTTTTTTTAAAGATTTTATTTATTTATTTATTTGATAGAGATCACAAACAGGCAGAGAGGCAGGCAGAGAGAGGAGGAAGCAGGCTCCCTGCCGAGCAGAGAGCCGGATGCGGGGCTTGATCCCAGAACCCAGGGATCATGACCTGAGCCGAAGGCAGACGCTTAACCCACTGAGCCACCCAGGCGCCCCTGATTTTATTTTTTACATTGCTTGAGTCCTAACTGCTGCTATGTTTTTTTTTTCTTTCTTTACAATTTCCAATTAAACCATAGTGAAAACTTAAAACTGAAAACTGTGGTTGTCCAATAATAATTTGTTGAGCCTCCTCAAATTTTAGGTCAAAGTGTGACCTAAAAGTTCAACAAATTGTGTTCTATCTACACTATAGTTCTTGTTGTACACTGTTAAAGTATTTGATTCTGGGGGCCACCTGGGTGGCTCAGCTGGTTAAGCATCTGACTTTTGGTTTTGGCTCAGGGTCCTGGGATCGAGCCCTGTGCCAGGCTCCCCACTCAATGGAGAGTCTGCTTGTCTCCTCTCTGTCCTTCCCCCAGCTTGAGCACTTGGCACTCTAGCTCTTTCTCTCTCCCTCAAATCAGAATAAATCTTCAAAAAAAAAATAAAGTATTTGCTTCTGGTAATCAGTTTTTTCTTTGACACTAAAAGAAAGCATACAAAAGTTTCCTGCATTTTAAAAAAAAAAAACATTTAAGCAGTCAGCCAACCAAAAAAACACAATACAAAACAAACAAGATACCAAAAACAAAGTTAAAAACTGGAGTGGAATCAAATTTTGTACAAAATTGTCCACCATGACTACAGAAATAATTTGTTTTATTATTTGGTATTTGGTTATTTAGTGTTTAATATATTCTTTTTTAAAAGATGTTATTTATTTGTCAAAGAGGGAGAGAGCACAAATGGGGAGCAGCAGACAAAAGGAGAAGTAGGCTCCCCGCTGAGCAAGGAGCCTGACGAGAAACTCAATCCCAGGACTCTGGGATCATGACCTGAGCTGAAAGCAGATTATTAACTAACTGAGCCACCCAGGCATCCCAGTTATTCATATATTCTAAGCACTGTGATAGGCACTGGAGTGCCATGTGTTAGACAAGTTTTCCGCTTTCAAACAGCTTATGTTCTAGTTATTGATAAAAGATCTAGTTGTTGTCAGTGGAAGATGTATACATCATAAAACAAAAATTTAGCGTCTACTGTATTGCAGACACTGTGGTACTTAATAGTTTTGAAAGGCAGTACAGATAGGCAAAAGCAGAAGGGTGGTACGATACTATTGCATAGATTACTTTGAAAATATGGAGTAATAAAGGAGAGAAAGGAAAGTCTGGGTGGGGTTGCACAAAAGCTGATGGTAGAGGTGAGTCTTACAGAGTTGGTAGGAATTGGAATTAACCTGGAAATAGGGGCATTGAGTTGGTGGTTTTAGTCTAAGGAAACCGAGCTTTAGAAGAGAAGAGCATCCTTAGTTTATTCTGGGAACTACTGTACATGTACTTTAAACAGTTTGGAATGAGTGGAGTATGGGATGATATTGGGTACTGGTGGAAATGTTTTAGAGACAAAGACCAGGTTCCTTTTTCTTTTTTTAAGATTTATTTACGTATGGGGAGCCTGGGTGGCTCATTCGTTAAGCTTCTGCCTTAGGCTCAGGGACGATCCCTGCATCTGGCTCCCTGCTCGGTGGGAAGCCTGCTTCTCCCTCTCTCACTCCCCCTGCTTGTGTTCCCTCTCTGTTTCTCTCTCTGTCAAATAAGTAAATAAAATCTTAAAAAGAAAAGATAGATTTATTTTAAAGAGAGAGCATGCGTGAGTAGGGGCGGGGGACAGAGGGAGAGGGAGAGAATCTCAAACAAAATACACTGCTGAAGACAGACTCTGATGCAGGGTTTGATCTCAGAACCCTAAGATCATGACCTGAGCCAAAACCAAGAGTTGGACCCTCAACTGACTGAGCTGCTCAGGTGCCCCAAGGACCATATTTCTGAGGACAATGAATGTTGTAAAAAGAAGTTTGGATTTCATACTGGAGATGTTGGGGATCCACTTAAGAAAATAATATGGGGGTGAGTGGAGTGTGTTTAAATTGGAGAGACCCATAAAGGAGGAGGCTATAGCAAGACTTTGACCAAGTGTCAAGGTCTTGAAACAAAGAAGTAGTGGAAGGAGGAACAGATTGATTGAGATGTTTAGGATTTAGAATATTTAGAACTTGGTTACTTTTGTGTGCTCTAAAGTATATGTGTGTACTGGCAAATGTCAGTAATAAGAACCAGACATAAAATGAAAGCATGTTTTACTTGAAGTCATTACTTAAAATATGTAAATGTAATTCTTTTTTTTTTTTTTTAAGATTTTTATTTATTTGAGAGAGAGAGAGTACAAGTAGGCAGAGAGGCAGGCAGAGAGAGAGAGAGGGAAGCAGGCTCCCCGCTGAGCAGAGAGCCCGATGTGGGGCTCGATCCCAGGATCCTGAGATCATGACCCGAGGCCAAGGCAGAGGCTTAACGCACTGAGCCACCCAGGCGCCCCTGTAAATGTAACTCTTAAAGGCAATACTTAAAATGTACATTTTTGGGTTTTATTTTTTAAGATTTTTTTTATTTGGCAGAGAACAGGAGAGTACAAACCGGGGAGCAGCAGAAGGAGAGGGAGAAGCAGGCCCTCTGGTGAGCAGGGAGCCTGATGCAAGGCGAGGGGCTCAGTCCTAGGACCCTGGGATTATGACTGGAGCCGAAGGCAGTCGCTTAACCAACTAAGCCACACAGGTGCCCCTGGTTTTGATTTTTTTTTTTTTTTAAGATTTTATTTATTTGTTTGACACAGAGAGAGAGATCACAAGCAGGCAGAGAGGCAGGCAGAGAGAGAGCATGCTGGGGCTCGATCCCAGGATCCTGAGACTATGACCTGAGCCGAAGGCAGAGGATTAATCTGCTGAGCCACCCAGGTGCGCCCAGTTTTTATTTTTAAATGAAGGTCTATTGAGGCGCAAGCAGTTGTGAAAATTTGAGAGTTCCACCAATCAGATGTTTTTGGTCTAGTGCTCTGATATTCTCTTTATCGTTCTGATAGAGGAGATTTCATACATAAAGAAATATAATAGGAGAATGATTCACCATACATCCATGACCAGTTTTGACAGTTTGAAATGTATATTTTGGGTCTTCTATTACTCCCCCCATTCCTCCT
Organism: Lontra canadensis; assembly: GCF_010015895.1. NCBI lineage: Eukaryota > Metazoa > Chordata > Mammalia > Carnivora > Mustelidae > Lontra > Lontra canadensis. The sequence continues at coordinate 10,975,169 of NW_022631006.1, forward strand.
CAAATGGATAACTTAAAGCAAATCTCAGACATTTTTTATCTGTAAATACTTCATTGTGTATATCTCTAAAAATGATTCTTAACACATCCACATTACTATTAGCACACTTGAAAAATTAGTAATTCTTTAATATTATCAAATATTCAGCCTATTTCCCTGATTACTTGTTTTTCTTCTTTTGGTTTGTTTATTTAAATCAGTATCCGAAGAATTCCATACAGCATCTGGTTGATAAATAAATCTTTCAGTCTGTAGCAGCCCCCTTTTTGTGTGTGTGTGTGTTGCCACTTACCATTTATTTAGTGAGAAAAATCCAGATCATTTGCCCTATAGAATTTCCCACAGTTTGGATTCTGTTGGATGCATCCATATCGTGTGATGTAACTTGTTTCTCCTCTATTTCCTGTGGTTAATCTGGGGATTTGATCAGATTGTAATATGATATTTTGGCAAGAGTACTTCACAGGTTGTGCTATGTATCTTGTATTGCATCACAAGAAGCACAAGCTTTCTGGGTTTTTTTTTTTTTTTTTTTTTTTTTTTAATGTTAGGATTGACCCGTGGGTTTGCTGTTGTTAGCGGCCCGATCTTTCAGTGGTAAAGTTCTTCATTAGACATTTACACAATAGTTTTAGTAGTAGCCATTGGTGATTATTGCCATTGATCTGTTATTTCATTCTAGGTTTCTCTTTCCTTTATTTTTTTAGAGGTAGTAGGGGAGGGGCAGGGTGGGAGGGAGAGACAGAATCTCAAGCAGGCTCCACACCCTGTGCAGAGCCCACGTGGATCCTGAGATCACAACCTGAGTGGAAGTCAAGAGTCCAGTGTTTAACTGACTGAGCCACCCAACACCCGTTGCCTTATTTTTTTGAGAAACCTTTCAGTATATGATAAATTTTACAGTCTTTTAAGTGACTCCTCCTTAAGTGCCTGTTTTTGTGTTTTTTTTTTTTTTAAGATTTTTATTTATTTATTTGACAGACAGATCACAAGTAGGCAGAGAGGCAGGCAGAGAGAGAGAGGAGGAAGCAGGCTCCCCACTGAGCGGAGAGCCCGACGTGGGGCTGGATCCCAGGACTCTGGGATCATGACCTGAGCCGAAGGCAGAGGCTCTAACCCACTGAGCCATCCAGGTGCCCCTGTTCGTTTGTTTTTAAAGATTTATTTATGAGAGAGAGAGCAAGAGCACTAATGCTTGAGTTGGGGGCAAGAGCAGAGGGATGGGGAGAGAATCTCAAGACTCCCTGCTGAGTGCAGAGCCCTATGTGGGGCTGGATCCCAGGACTCTGAGATCATGACCTGAGCTGAAATCGAGTGCCACGCTTAAATGACTGAGCCATCCAGGCTATTAAGTGCCTGTTTTAAGCTTGGTATCTAGAGGTACCCAAATGCAGAAAAATAGAGATTAGCTTAGAATGAGCATTATTTGGCTATCTGTGGGTCTTGATATGAGTTACTTATTTGAGTTGATATAAAATAACTTAGATAAATATCACTTTTAGAAGGAGTTTTGCAATTATTAGATTAGTTTGAATATGAAAGAAATATTTGACTTGGAAAATTGGACCTCTTTTTTTTTTTTTTTTTTAAAGACTTTATTTATTCATTTGAGAGAGAGAGAGACACAGAGCACGAGGGAAGAGGGAGAGGGAGAAGCAGACTCCCTACTGAGCTCAAGTCATGACATGGGGCTTGATCCCAGGACCTGGAGATCACAACCCAAGCCAAAGGCAGACACTCACCCACCTAAGCCACCCAGGTGCCCCCTGGTTTTTCTTTATAAAAAATGATTGGTTCAAATTTGAATTAAGCTGGTAACTTTCAGTCATTTTGTTGAATCTTTGGTTCCATTTATCTTAGATTTGGAAAATTACTCTGGGTCTTTTGAGGGTATGTGTATTAAGTTTCTTGACCATTTAAGGATTTTAGAACCTTGTTGAAGAAATTTCGGTGTATGGAGGTAAGCACTTTTTTTGAAGTTGGTAGACCTGGCTCTTCACATAAGCATCTTTGCCCAATCATACCCCCCCTTTTTTTTTTTTTTTTTGAAGATTTTATTTATTTATTTTGAGAGAGGGAGAGAGGGTGTGCAAGCAGAGTGGTGGGGCTGGGCAGAGACAGAGGGAGAAGCAGACCCCTTGCTGGGCAGGGAGCCTGATGTGGGACTTGATTCCAGGACCCCGGGATCATGGACTGAGCCACCCAGGCACCCCCAAATCAGACTCTTTTATGAGCACTACTGTTATCCTCTGTCTGTGAAAAGGAGATGATAATCTTTCTTCTACTTGATCTAAGGAGTGATTATAGTATTGAATTTGTGAGGCACTATTAGTCCCGCCTTGCATCATGAAAACATGATGTTGATACATGTTGATAACTTAACACCTCAACTGTTTAGCTACCAGACTGCTGGAAACCACAACTTGTGGAAACCCAGCTCTTCATGGAAAGAAAAAAACTTCTGAGTTAGCCATTATTGGGAATATAGCAACCTTTAGCCCAGAATTCACTGTTTGAAAAATACAAAGTGAAATTTATTAAGTTTAGTCACCTAATTTCCTCTGACAGTTTGGTAGTACATTGGGAATACATAGAAGGAAAGTTATCTGAGAGGCAGACTATTACTGTAAGACTGAGGAAACATTAACTAGGCTGGAAAGATAGGGTTGTAAATTACTCTTCAGTATGTGAACCATTGGTCTTCCTTGTCTTGAAGGGTATCATATACAATACCTAATACCCAGAAGGCACTCTTGATTAAGGAAAGTGTGTAATAGGCTTTAGATAGATTTTCACGATACTAGCTAACATGTATTAATATTTAGCTGTGTCATTGTTCTAAATGCTTTACATATATCATTGCATATTGTTATGCTCAAAATTCTATGAAGTAGGCACTGTTTTTTCCTCCATTATTTATAAATGTAAGTAACAGACAGGCATAGTCACTCACTAAAGGTCATAAGGCCAATAAGTGGTAGAGGAGGTACTGACTCATCAAATTAGGCACTTGGAGAAGGACCTTAATATTCAGAGGCATATATATTTGTGAGATCTAAGATGGCTGATGTTGTAAGTAAAAAGTTAAGGTCATTTAATTGTGTCACCTTAAAATTTATCTTACCATATTTTTTCCTCAAATGCTATAAAAGTTTGAATTCCCTTTATTACCAAATTCCTTTATTTTTTTTTTTAAAGGTTTTATTTATTTATTTGGCAGCACAAGCAGGGGGAGTAGCAGAGGGAGAAGCAGGCTCCCTGGTCAGCAGGGAGCCCGATGTGGGGCTAGATCCCAGGACCCCGGGATCATGATCTGAGCCAAAGGTAGCTGCTTAACTGACTGAGCCACTCAGGCACCCTATTACCAAATTTCTATGTAATAATCTTAGGAGAGATTGTTCAAAATTCAGTTATATACATTATATTTGACAATTACTATATACATTATATTTGACAATATATTGACAAGTACAGAGAATTACTAGTCAGAAGGCATCATTAGTAGTTGGAAAAGTTATTAATTAAACTAAGTAGATTTTTATGATGGGTCGAACTCCTGAGTAAAAACTCTAGAAACCTAATATGAATGTTATCAACAAAGTATCATACTACTTAGGGATAATAGTTTAATATGGTTTACTGCATATGAAGGCTGCAGTTTTATAATACAGAATGTCCTAATATTTTCTTCAGATTTCTCTTTTTCAGATTAGCTTTTGTGGCATCATCTGAAACATATCAGTTGTTACTAGATTAATGTGATGGATTCATCTAATTCAACAGATTTTGTCACTTTGGGAAAAATATTTTATTAGGCAACAAGGAGCCAGGAATAAAAGTGAAGAATTTAAATTGTACTGTTTGCTGGTATGTTACATTTTAAATTAAATGTATGTAATTTGAATTCTTTAGTAATTGTTTTTTGCTCTGGAATCCAGTTAGATGAAAGTGTGATCATAATACAATAGGCATCCATGTTCCTACCACACAGCTTGAGAAATAAAATACAACCGATAAAATTGAAACCTCCTATGTATTCCATCTAAAATCCCATTCCAGGGGCACCTGGTTGGCTCAGTGGGTTTAAAGCCTCTGTTTTTGGCTCCTGTCAGGATGTGAGTGTCCTGGACGAGCCCCCTATCGGGCTCTCTGCTTGTCAGGGGGTCTGCTTCCTCCTCTCTCTCTGCCTGCTTCTCTGCCTGCTTGTGATCTGTCTGTTAAATAAATAAATAAAATATTAAAAAAAAAAATCCCATTCCACTTTCCATTTCTGCAGACATAACTATCATCCTGTTGTTCCTTTGCATGCTTTTATAGTGTTGTATATATACAAACATACATATATGCACACACATATGTCTTTAGAGAGAGAATATATAACACATATATTTGGTTTTTGTAAGTTTTTGATATTTGTAAGTTTTATATATATGGACTTTTTGTGGACTTTTTAAAAAAATCAATATTAGGTTTTTGGAGATTTATTCATCTTAATAATACATGTGAAGTCTAGTTTACTCCTGTTATTTTGTTTTTATTTATTTTTCTTTGTCTTTATTTCCATTCAAAGTTAACAGTCTACTTCTCTGCACAACAGCCTTGCCGTGCGTACTTAGTTTGCCTCTTCTAACTGCTGTATGTTATATGAATATACTGTTGTCCATTTTACTGTTACTAGGCAGTTTGATTATTTCCAGTTTTTTACCTATAATGATAAAGCATTCTTGTATGTGTCATCTTTTGTACAAAAGTGAGAATTTTTCTAGGATACATATATATAGAAGTGGAATTGTAAATCATAGGATAGGTGCATCTTCAATTTTATAGATATTGCTAAAGTGTTGACCAAAGTAGTTGTGTGGTTTATATTTCCTGTAAAATATATGAGAGTTCCTACTTTCAATATCTTTGCCACACTTCATTGATTGGGTTCTTTTATTTTGCTGGACTCATGAATATGAAATAGTTCCCCATTGTTTTAATTTGCATGTCACCAGTAATACTGAGTATTCTCTTGTGAATTGCCTATTTATAATCTTTTCTCAGTTTTCTATTGGATTATCTTTTTCTTATTTATTTACCTGTAGAAGTTCTTTAGGTGTCCTGAAAACTTTGGCGGAGAGTGGTTTATGAGCTGCAAATATCTTCTCCAGCCTGTAGCTTTTTAATTTTTCACTTGGTTAATAGTAGGCTGTTTACTTATTTTTTAGGCTGTTGATGTTACATTGCTTTTTAATTTAGTGTAATAATTTATCAGTATTTTCTTGTTTTTTTAAAAGTTTTATTTTAGTAATTTCCACACCCAATGTGGGGCTTGAACTCAACCCCAGCTGAGCCAGCTTGTGTCCCATCATTGTTTGCTTTATAGTATATGCCTTTTTTTCCCCGAGGTCATAAAGTTACTCAGTTTTTTTGGTAGAAATTTTATTTTATTTTATTAAATATTTTATTTATTTTTTTTGAGAGAGAGCGAGAGAGAAAAAGCACACAAGCAGGAGGGAGGGGCAGAGGGAGGGGGGAAGCAGACTTCCTACTGAGTAGGGAGCCTGATGCTACCTGGAGTCTGCTCCATATACACATACGTTATAGGTCTGCTGGAGATTTGAGCAGAGTTAATATGCAGTATTTAGGATACCCTTTATGTGACTTTCTCCTTTGAAGACCTTTTCCCATCTCTTCAGCTGCTATTGTTACCTTGGACTTGATATTGTGTTTTTTTAAGCCAGTAAGATTGTGAGATTTCTTTTGGAATTTTAGCTGTTCAGTAGTGGGGAGCAGAGCTTGTTATCAGGCAAAAAGCCTTAAAAAATAAGAAGGTCGTTCAGTGCTATTCTTTAATTTAAAGTGTAGGCTCCAGTCAATTTCAGTCTGCTTTTGGTCTTTAGTACTGTTAATTAGTTGTTTTTTGTTTTTATTTTTGTTTTTATTTTTTTTTAAAGATTTTATTTATTTATTTGACAGAGAGAGATCACAAGTAGATGGAGAGGCAGGCAGAGAGAGAGAGAGAGAGAGAGGGAAGCAGGCTCCCTGCTGAGCAGAGAGCCCGATGCGGGACTCGATCCCAGGACCCTGAGATCATGACCTGAGCCGAAGGCAGCGGCTTAACCCACTGAGCCACCCAGGCGCCCCTGTTTTTTGTTTTTATTTTATACAGAGTTTATGGTTGTTATCTGTAGGAGGGTTAGTCTACTAGAACTAACATAGCTTGCAGCTCCTTTCTAATATTAATATGTAGAATCATAGAGTATTTAGTTGTAAAAATAGACTGATTTCCACTTACCTTTAAGTAGAATTTTTTTTTAAGAGCTTTTATTTATTTGACAGAGCGATCACAAGTAGGCAGAGAAGCAGGCAGAGAGGGGTGGGGGGAAGCAGGCTTTCTGCAAGCAGGCTCCCTCCCTGCTGAGCAGAGAGCCCGATGCGATGCGGGGCTTGCTCCCAGGACCCTGAGATCATGACCTGAGCTGGAGGCAGTGACTTAACCCACTGAGCCACCCAGGCGCCCCTTGAAGTAGAATTTTTAAAACAGTCTTTAATTCCCGCCCCCCAATTTTTGGCGTTAGCATCTAGGCAGGAAGGATATGCTGGTATTAACTTACAGAGAGAGTAAAATGTTAGAAGTTTTATTTATAATGTATGTGCCCCTTATTGCTGAAAGACAGGAAGAATTTATAACTTAACGGAATTTTGAAGCATTAAAAAAAATTGTTGAGATTTGACAGTGTGTCATGCATTATGCTGAAACACCTTGCATGGATCATTTTATCTGTAGAGCACCCCTCTAAGGTAGGTATTATTATTAGGTCAGGTCAGAGACTTGTTTTAGGTTCCGTGGGTAGTAAATAACTAAGCTAGAGTTCTAAGTCAGGTTACTCTGACTCCAGAATTTCAGTCCTTTAACCACTGAAGATCACAAATCTTTATGTTTCTTTTTAGGGCTGGGGCGCCTTGGTGGCTCACTCTGTTAAGGGTCAGACTCTTGATTTCCCTCAGGTCATGATTTTGGGGTTTTGAGATTGGCCCCTTGTTGGTCTCTGTGCTGAGCGTGACACCTGCTTAAGATTCTCTTTCTTCCTCTCCCTCTACCCCTCCTGCCCATTTGCTGTATCTCTCTAAATAAATAAATAAATAAATAAATAAAATCTTTAAATAAAAGTTTCTTTCTAGTGCTAACATTCTGTGTTTGTATTTAGTTTTTACTTAAAACATTTAAGTTTAGGAATTTTCAGGTTTGTGTTTAGAGTGTGCCACCTCTTGGTAAAATTCAGTAATGCAGGTGAGCAAAAGAAGTATAAATCAGAATTTATGTGTTGAGAATTAAGGGCACATTTCATTGGGTATCTGATGGCAGAGCAGAAACAGAATTTCAAAAAATGCAGAAACCTATTATTGGAAAGGATTTGTAACTGTTACCTGGGGTATGTGGCTATCAGGTGTGTGAAGCCAATCCCTAATGCAATAAACGAGGGCCATGAACAACAGGAATGCTGTGTGTGGGGAGAATATATTTACATTTGACAACTACACAAACAAAGTGAAAGGCAGTAAGCCCTTAAACAAAGTTGGTGAATACTTAATGTTGAGGAAGCTGTAAGAGATAGTTTTGAAACATACAAGTGTAGGCACAGAATTTGGTAAAAATTTGCGAGCATCAAGAGTAATTAACAATTTAAGTGACTTAGCAGACTATTTCATTAAAGTTTTGGATGGATTTGCCAATTAGAAACTACTATGGAAGATTTGAGGTTGTGAAGGGATAGTACTGGCTGTTTGTTTAGAATTAAGAATGGTAAAATGAAACTAATCTGTGAGCAAGATTTGTACTAAGACCTGAAATCCCAACAGCATTCCTGTTTTGAGTAGTTATATATTTTATCAAAATACTCAAAAAATCAATACCTAAAGTGACTGAAGTGTCTTAGGTTGATGGTGATTAGAAAAGACCATTGTTTCTGGAAAAAAGCTAGATATTTGTACTCAGAGTACTAGATTTTTTGCTCATTGGTGTTCAGGTTTTGTGTGTGTGTGTGTGTGTGTGTGTGTATAAATATAAAATATATATATATATATGCTTTATTTAAATGCTTTTGGGAGTGGGTAGGGACAGCACAGAATCTGATGTTGAGGCTCAATTTCATGACCCTAAGATCAGACCTGAGCCAGAACCAAGAGTTGAATGCTTAACTGACTGAGCCACCTAAGCACCCCTTAAATGCTTTTTCTATTCAATTTGCTGCAAGAAAAATAACTTCATTAATGAACACCTAAAATTCTTTAACCCTATGCTTTCTTCCCCTGTCACTGAAAAGCAACTCTTACTTAATACAAGGATCTGCTGGGATTGTAGAAGTGGGTAGAGGTATATTAGTGTTGAAGAAACCATGTAGAGGAATATGAAGGGCGTGGTACATGCTTGTTGGATTGAATTGACTCAGAGGAACATGAAAAGATCCACACTTTTGTGGGATTCAGAGCATGGGTTGATGTACCATGCCGTGTTGGCCAAATCTGGCCAAGGCCTGTTTTTATGATACATATATACTTGTGATTCATTTTTAGGAGTATTTCAGTGAATATATATCCAAAGTTTTGCAAACCAGCATTTAGACTTAACTAGGCCATTAGTTCATTGCTGTAGAGCAGTCATTTTGAAATCTGTTGATCTGATTCCTCCATCCCTACCCCAGCCCTATTTGAACTATTAGCTAGCATTGTTTCAGGCAGGCTGCAGTTAAGGAGCAGAATAGGGGAAAAGCTAATACTAGTTATCAGTAGTTAGTATTTAACAGTACCTTTTAGGGAGAAACAGAACTGAAAGACACTATGAGAAGAACTTGCCTTCCTTAGCCACTGGTCCCAGAAAGAAAATGAGACATACTTGGAGTTCCTTTGAGCCAGCTGGACCTGAAGCTGAAAAGTGGAGCTTGGGTCTGCAGCTGGCTACTAGCCCAGCAGAGGTAAAGAAAGGAAGAACAGATAAGGGATCTGAAGATCAGAGAGTTTTGGAACTTGCCTGGGGTCACAAAGAACGTAAGCAGCAGAGCAGGGGTTTGAACCTGACACTCTGACTCAAAAGCCTCAACTCTTTAGCTACATAGCTGCAGAGAAGTGAGGAAGTATGCTCATGTTGGGACTTTGAAAAACAAAAACAAGAAAATGATGCCTTTTAGAAGTATGTTAGCCCTTCTGTTTTCTTTTTTTCCATGTTCAGAAAATTATATACGGAATGATCACATAGGAATTCCCCTTTTAATGTATTTCTGCTCAGTGGCTTATTTAAAGCATGTCATCAAGTGGTCTTGAAATCCTTACTTTAAATTTTTCTTTAAAAATCAGTAGAGGGGGGCACCTGGGTGGCTCAGTGGGTTAAGCCTCTGCCTTAGTTCAGGTCATGATCTCAGGGTCCTGGGATCGAGCCCCGCGTCAGGTTCTCTGCTCAGTGGGGAGCCTGCTTCTTCCTCTCTCTCTGCCTGCCTCTCTGCCTACTAGGATCTCTGTCAAATAAATAAATAAAATCTAAAAAAAAAAAAAATCAGTAGAGGTTTTGGAGTCAGGGCAAACTATTAGCTGTGTGACTTTGGGCAGTTTCCTAATTTCTATGCCTAAGTAGTCTCTGCATCTATAATGTGGGGATACTAATAGTACCCAATTTATAGAATTACTGTGAGCATAGAATGAGTTAATACATATAAAATATTTAGAACAGTGCCTGACAAACACACTGTATCTACTACCTAAAATTATCTCTTGTTATTTGTATTTTGGGCAGAGGGTTTACAAAAGATGCGATGTGAACTATTTTTTTAGGCAGCATCTTTTATATGATGTATGGGTAAATTATATGTGGATTGGGAACTTATATCTAGTTATAGAGGAGTCATAGCTTTGGGTTTCCCTTTGTGCAGTGACTCCTGAAACTGAGTATTTTCCTTGTGGAGGACTTTGAAATCTACTACTCATTGTGTATCTTATCATCTTGCACCTAGCTGTCTGCCGCATGGTTGATCTAGGGTCTCCCACCAAAGTAGAATAGTTGATGCTGCCTTGTGTGCAATCTGTGATCCCAGTTTGTTTTTCTAAGAGACCATGCCAAGTGTAGCTTGTGGTATTATGGGAGTCCTTATTTCGTTAGCACCTAGAAAGACACCCCTTGCGGCCCTCCTTCTCCCTCCCCAATTTGTATTCCTTTGACCTTCATTTGTTATACAGAGCAAATTCTAAACAACCACTGTCTGGGGTGCCTGGCTTGGCTCAGTCAAAAAGCATGTGATTCTTCATCTAGTGGTTGTAAATTGGATCCTCATGTTGGGTGTAGAGGTTACTTAAAACAAAACAATAAAACAACCACTGTCTTCAGGGAGTTTGCATTTGAAAACATATGCCTCAAGGCATTTTATGAACTTGTAACTGTAGTAGATCACTTCTGGAATATTCTCTTTCTGACTTACTCTAAATTAACTGTATTTTAAGGTTTTTTTCTTTATCTTCATGTTGGGTTCTCAGAATCTGCAGATTGGTGTTTTTCATCAGTTCTGGGAAAGTCTTCTTATCTCTTTAAACATTGCCTTTGCCCATTCTTTCCCTTTTCTCCTTCTGGAACTCTGATTAAACATTCATTTGACCTCTTCATTCTGTTTTACATGTTTCTTAACAACCTGCCTTTCAGGCAACTTCATTTTGGTATAATGCACATATTCTAAAATTTGCCCTTTGTAAGTATATATGTTTGATTTTTTTAAAAAAGATTTTATTTATTTATTTGAGAGAGAGCATGAGCAGGGTGGCAGGGAAGGAAGGAGAGGGAGAAGCAGGTTCCCTGGCTGAGCGTTGGGGGAGGGGAGGCTGGATCCAAGGAACCTGGCATCGGGACCTGAGCTGACGACAGACACTTAACCGACTGGTTCGCAATACATTTGTTTAGTTTTATAGCCACCACAATACAGTTTCAGAACACTTCTGTCCTCTCACAAAGTTCTCTTATATTTGTTTGCAGTTTATCACTGTTCTTACTTTCAGCCTCAGGCGTTTACTAAACATTGTTTCTGTGGTTTTGTCTTTTCTAGAAATTTCATGTAAATGCAATTATGTGATCTTATGTGCCTTACTTTTTTTACTTAATGTTTTTGAGGTGTAGCTATGTTGCATGTTATCCTTAGCTTGTCCCCCTTATAAGTAGCTAAAGCCAACAGCACCACCCAGGCAACCCTTTTTATTTTTCAAAATATTACTTTATGCTTAAGACTTAGCTAGGTTTCCATTTAGATCTTCATCTCTGTTGCATGGAAGAAAGTTGGAATCTTGGCATAGAGTTGTACGACATGTAAGATTTTGTGTATTAATGGTTGTTAAAATAATTTCATATTGTATATCCAAATACGCACCGAATAAACTCTTTATATTCTTTCAAAGGAAAATATTACTTTATCTGATGATGAATAGACTGTAAGGTGGCAAGGGTGACATGAATGGATTCTGGTAAGCCAGGCAAGAAGTGATGATGGCTTGGCCTAGAATAGTAGCAGTGGAGGTGTGGGAAGTGGCTGGATTCTGGATATGTTTTGAAAGCAAGTTGTCAGGTTTTGCTCATGAGACTATTTATGAAGTCGGTAAAGAGAAAATCAAGAATGTCACTAAGATTTTTGCCTTAAGAAAATAGAACTGGAGGAATAGAGTTGATATTTACTGAGATGAGGAAGACTATAAGAAATGAGTAGATGAGGGGCACCTGGGTGGCTAAGTGGGTTAACGCCTGTGTCTTCCGCTCAGGTCATGATCCCAGGGTCCTGGGATCCAGCCCTGCATCAGACTTTCTGCTCAGCGGGGAGCCTGCTTCCTCTTCCCTTTCTCTGCCTGCCTCTCTGCCTACTTGGGATCTCTGTCAAATCAATCAATCAATCAATAAAATCTTTAAAAAAATAAATAAAATCTTAAATAGAAAAAAAAAGAAGATGCCTGTTAGACATCAAAATGAAGCTGTTGAGTGGGCAGTTGGCTATATGAACATGGAGTTTAGGGAGGGATCTAGCCTGGAAATAACAAATTTGGGAGTCATCCAGTATATTGTGATAAACTGTATGTGAGCACTGAAAGAGTGAAAGTAATTGGGGGAAAAAAGTCCAAAGTATGAATGAATATAATTGGAAAAAAAAGAAGTCCAAAGATTGGGGAGAAAGAGGGGTGCCTGGGTGGCTCAGTCGGTTAAGCATCTATCTTTGGCTCAGTTCATGATCTCAGATTTGTGGGATCAAGCCCAGTGTTGGGCACCCTGTTTAGTGGGGAGCCTGCTTCTCCCTCTCCCTCTGCAGTTCTCCCTGCTTGTGCGCACACATGCTCTCTCTTTCAAATAAGTAAATAAAACCTTTAAAAAAAAAAACAAAAACAGAAAAAGATTGGGAAGAAGAGTGGGGGGGATCAGCAAGGGAGATTAATGGAGTGACCAGTGAAGAGAAGACCAAACTAACTGATGAAGATGTTTAAAGAAGGTTGAGAATGGTAACTTTGTTAAATGCTGCTGGATAGATCAATGAAGATGAGCCCTGAAAATTGAAGTTTGGATTTAGGGAAAGTCATTGTTGATCTTGTTGGAGCTTCTTTCTTTTTTTAAAGATTTTATATATTTGAAAGAAAGAGCACACACAAGCAGAGGGAGCAGCAGAGGAAGATGGAGAAGCAGGCTCTCTACTGAGCAGGGAACCCGATGTGGGGCTCATTCCCTGGACCCTGGGCTCATGACCTAAGCCCAAGGCAGATGCTGCAACTGACCCAGGCATCCCTTGTTGAAACTTACTTAGAGTGGTTGATTTGAAAGCCTGACTGGAGTGAGTTTTAGAAAGCATGGGAGGAGAAGAAAAGGGAAGAACTTCTACCAGTGATCTGTACCGTAGATGGAGGCAGAGAAATGGAGTGTTAGCTTGAGGGGAAGCAAGCAAAAGTTTGTTGTGTTTTGTTTTTTAAAATGAGGAGAATAACATGTTGTGTGCTGATGGGAGTGAGTTAATAAAGAACAAAAAAAATTAAGGAATTGGTGGAGAATGTCCTTTAATGAGGTTTATGGGATTTAGGGCACAAGAGGAATGGTTGGACTTAAAAAGAAGTACGAATAGTCACAGGAAAGAAGGCAGAATATGTGGGTATAGATACTTATTGGTGGATATATATGATAGAAACTTGTCCATGTTCTCTTCTGGTTGTTTATGTTTCTCCAGTTAAATGGGAAGTGCGTTCATCTGTTGAGAGTGAGTATGGAGAAGAAGGTTTGGAGGTTTAGGAGAGAAGGATGTAGTGTGAAATCATATAGGAGAATGACAAAATGGACTAGGGATGTATAATGTGATTATTGGGCATCATTAAGGAGCATTTGAGGTTTGTGGTCCTTGTTTTAAAGTGAAACTAGAGGGCATTGTTCTCTTTTGTCTAGTTAAATTAACAGTAAGTAAGCAGTTATGGAATAGTTGGGCAATAAAATTGAATCAGGGTTGGGTTTGCCAGGTGTATTCTAGAAGCAGACACTAATTTTTGGTACAGTGATTCTAGAGAGAGTCCTGTTCCCCCTGCCCCCAGGTGTAGGGAAAGCAAGTTTTTCAAAGGAATACTAGATTTTAATTGGAATAGAAAGGTGGTGGAGGAATTACGCTAAGTGAGCTCTAGTACATAGGATATTTTGCTGATACAGGGCCCTGTGTTCTAGAGGTTATCCTTTGATTTTTATAACGAGGGTATCATGATGTAATTTGTTCCCACCTGAGTGAGTCTATTTAAAGAACCATTTAGGGGACCTGGGTGGCTCAGTTGGTTAAGCTGTTGCCTTTGGCTCAGGTCTCGATCCCAAGGTTCTGGGATGAGCCCTGCATCAAACTCCTTGCTCAGCAGGGAACCTGCTTCTATCTCTACCTGCTGCTCCCCTTGCTTGTACATGTACACACACTCTCGCTCTCTATGACAAATAAATTAAAAAAAAAATCTCTCTTTTTTTTTAAAGATTTTATTTATCTATTTGACAGAGGGAGACGCAGAGAGAGAGCGGGAACACAGGCAGGGGGAGTGGGATAGGGAGATGCAGTCTTCCCATGGAACAGAGAGCCTGATGTGGGACTCTATCCCAGGAGAGATGTATTTTGGCAGATTTTACCAGAATTAGCAAGCATTAGGGGAGTAGACTAAGGTTTATTATTGGGGTACCTGAAGGTTTTGAGAGGAACCTGCAGACCTTTACCAATCATAATATTATCTAGAATGTCTCTTCTCTCAGAGGTTTCTTTTTAGAACATTGGCTCTTCCTTTTTGGACTGTCCTGATGATGTTGTATGGAGGATGGATTCTGTGGTTTTTAATCTACTTTGTTATAATTTATAAAAGTTTCATCTGAGCCAGCACGTAATGCCTCTTCCTTTTTAATCAGTCACAAGTAGCGGATGAGGATCCAGAGTCTGAGAGTCTAAGGATCTAGGCAGAAACTTAAATCGTGGTATAAAAAATTAATTTAAAAATACCTTTTAAATTTTAAATATTATTTCAGATTTATAGTAATTGAGGAAAAGGTGTTACTCTTCAACTGTGATCTTAGATTTGTCTTATGCTGTTACTTTTTTGCATTATGAATTTGCGACTATTTGGTTATACATATTTAAGATTGTAACTGCAGTCTGGTGAATCAAACATTTGTAATCATGTAATAACCTACCCTATCCCTGTTGGTGTTAGGGTCTATTTTTCCTGATATTATTTTTCTTTTGATTAGGAGTTACTTGGTATTTTTTTCTGTCTGTATACCATTAACCATCCATGCCCTTATGTTGTATATATTTAAATTAGAAATAAAATATAGCTGGGTATTATTTTTTTAGTTAAATCTTACAATCACTTTTAATTCATTTCTAAGTGATCCACTTCCTGGGATCATACCAGCCCCTCTTGAGGTATTTGGCCCATACTGGGAATCTGAAACTTGATGTTCCTTTTTTTATTATGTGAAGCAACAGTATCTTTACAGTATGTTGTTTTAGTAATCTAAATCACAGTGGGCTTGAATAGAATGATTGTTATATTTAAGTGTGTTGTCTTGAGTAAGTCTTTACTATATACTCTTGGTAAATGCTTAGTGAATGGATAAAAAGTTAAATAGTATAGAACTATTTCTTTTTATGTACTTATCTTTAAATTATTTCATTGTATTATCAGTGGGTTAATTTATAAGCCATCTTTTAAAACTTTTTGTTTCAGTCCCAGAAATCCTGGATAGAAAGCACTTTGACCAAGAGGGAATGTGTATATATTATACCAAGTTCCAAAGACCCTCACAGGTAAGCATACCCTTGTTTTTTGGGTTCTTCTAGAAAATTAGATGTAAATTACATTGCTGTTTGCTTATTAAAAACCAAAATTATTAAAGTATTTGTAGCTACTATTAACTTTTGTCCTTACTTACCCATTTAAGATTGAGAGGAGAGGGTGACTGGGTGGCTTAGTTGGTTGACGTCTGTCTGCCTTCGGCTCAGGTCATGATCCTGCGGTCCTGGGATCAAGACCCATGTTGGGGTCCTAGCCCAGTGGGAGCCTCCTTTTTCCTATCCCTACTTGTGTGCTCTCTCTCTCTTAAATAAAAAAAGTAAAATCTTAAAAAAAAAAAAAAAAGAGAGAGGAGATATCATTAGCACAGTAAAGGTATTCTGGAGTTCTTAATGATGTTTGCAGCATAAAACCTCTGAATTCTTCAGAGTATTATTCCTTTTCCCTAAGCTCCCCCAAATCATACTGGTATATTTCAAAGATAGGGCAGTTAAGACTCTTTTAACTGATCCACTGATTTTGAGAACTTAAAAATGTGTTTTTATTTATTGAACATCTGTTGAATACCCAATACTATGGTTCGTTCATGTTAAAGAAATCAATACAAACCTAATAGTTCCTGTATTTGTCAGAATATAGATACAGCTCAGCATCTGCTAAGAAACCTATCATCAGAGATTGTAGACAATTCTGACCGACTTTGATGTTTCACATGGCTTTGATAATAGAAAAATTTAAGACACTAGTTAAAATTTAAGAAAAAGTGACCTCTTGAGGTATTTATTGAAGTAACATTTTTCATAAATTTTTTTCCTGAGGCCTAAAAATAGATAAAAACTTAAAAGGGCAAATCAAACAAAGAGTTATTTTCTAGAATACAGAGCACCTCTCTTCATAGACACTTAGGAAAAATTAGTTGAGAAAGGCATTTACAAGATTTTTGGATCTTCGTACCTTTCTCATTTCCTATCAAACCTTGTTCTCTATCCAGTTAACTTCTTTGCAACTTTTACGTCTGTTTGATATATGACTGCTACAAAGACATTGTCAAGTTCAGAGCTAGAACAAATTAATCCTAAAATGAAACCACATAAGACCCTGTGTAGCCAAAGCAATCTTGAGAAGGGGAAATAAAGTTGGAAGTTATCACAATCTCATATTTTTTTTTCAGTTTTTTAAAAAATTTAAATCCAATTAATATATAGTGTAGCATTGATTTCAGAAGTCAAGGTCAATGTTCATCAGTTTTACATTAATACCCAGTATATCACATGCCTTCCTTAATGTCCATTACCCAGTTACCCCATTTCCCAGTTACCCCTCTCCCCTCCAGCAACCCTCAGTTTGTTTCCTATGATTAAGAGCCTCTTATGGTTTGTCTCCCTCTCTGATTTCATTTTGTTTTAGTTTTTCCTCTCTTCCCCTATAATCCTCTGTTTTGTTTCTTAAATTTCCACATATTGAGTGAGAACATATGATTGTCTTTCTCTGATTGGCTCATTTCGTTTAAAGTAATACCCTCTAGTTCCATCATGTTGTTGAAAATGGCAAGATTCAGTTTTTTGATGGCTAAGTAGTAGTCCATTGTGTGTGTGTGTGTATATATATATGTGTGTGTGTATGTATATGTAACACCACACATCTTCTTTATCCGTTCATCTGTTCATGGACATCTGGGCTCTTTTCATCGTTTGGCTATTGTGGACATGCTGCTATAAACGTTGGGGTGCAGGTGCCCCTTTGGATCACTACATTTGTATCTTTGGGTTAAATCCCTAGTAGTATAATTGCTGGGTCATAGGGTAGCTCTATTTTCAACTTTTAGAGGAACCTGCATACTGTTTTCCAGAATGGCTTCACCAGTTTGCATTCCCACCAGCAGTGTTAAGAGGGTTCCCCTTTCTCTGCATCCGTGCCAACATTTGTTGTTTCCTAACTTGTTAATTTTAGCCATTCTGACTGGTATTAGGTGGTATCTCATTCTGGTTTTGATTTGTATTTCCCTGATGCCAAATGATGTTGAGCATCTTTTCACGTGTCTGTTGGCCATTTGTATGTCTTTGGAGAAATGTCTATTCTATTCTTCTGCCCATTTCTTGACAAACCGAGATTTCAAGATACACTATAAAGCTGTAGTAATCAAAATAGTATGGTGCTGGGATGCCTGGGTGGCTCAGTCAGTTAAGCATCTGCCTTCTGCTCGGGTCATGATCCCAGAGTCCTGGGATTGAGTCCCACGCTGGTCTCCTTGCTCGGTGGGGAGCCTACTCCTCCCTCTTCCTGCAGTTCCCTCTGCTTGTGCTCTCTTTCTCTCTGACAAGTAAATAAAAATCTTAAAAAAAAAAAAATACGGGGGCTCCTGGGTGGCTCAGTGGGTTAAGCGTCTGCCTTCGGCTCAGGTCGTGATCTCCTGAGATTAAGCCCCGCATCGGGCTCTCTGCTCAGTGGGGAGCCTGATTCCCCCTCTCTCTCTGCCTGCCTCTCTGCCTACTTGTGATATCTCTCTCTCTCTGTCAAATAAATAAATAAGTACATCATTAAAAAAATACACAATACATATTTTATTTATTATAAAGATTTACTTAATTAACGTACAGTATATTATTAGTATCAGAAGTAGAGTTCAATGATTCCTTAGTTTATATAATACTCAGTGCTCATTGTATCACATGCCTTCCTTCTTGTCCATCATCCAGTTGCCCTATCCCCCAACCCCATTCCTCCAGCAATGCTCAGTTTGTTTCCTGTGATTAAGAGTGAGAAAGAGAAGAATCTTAAGCACTCTCCACACCAGCGTGGAGCCCATTGTGGGGCTGTATCCCATGACCCTGAGATCATGACCTGAGCCGAAATCAACAGTCAGACCCTTCCTTAACTAACTGAGCCACCCAGGTGCCCCAAGGCAGTTATTATTTTTATTTGTTTATTTACTTATTTATTATTTTAATAACATTTTGGTGCATTTAATTGTAATAGTTCCTCAGTAGGTTTTGATTTAAAAGGTTGCTACATTCAGTCTATGTAAAATACTGTATGTGCTCTTTTATAAAATGTTATAATATATTTTTTGATATTGCAGATATTTTATAAGAATGGTGGTTGGTATTCTGTTAGTGTATATGCCACAATTTATATACTTGTTCCATTATTGAGCAAAATTTGGGTTGTTTTCAATTTTTAGCCATGATAAAGTAATGAAGACCTTAGTGGATAAAACTTCCTTTGTGTTTAGTTTTTTTTCCCCCCTCTTAACATATGTAATGCCAGAAAGCTTTCCAAAAGGGCTAGAGCAATATATGTTATTACCAGTAGTGACAAGAATGCCTGTTTTACTGAATATTGACTAGAATAACATTTTTTTTGTCCGTAAGGAAAAGTGATTAGTAGGAGGAAGTGTGTCTTAAATTTACATTTACTTGATTATTGAGAAAATATTTTTTAATGTTTTTTAAATATTCCTTCAATTTTTGGTAGATCTGGTAAATGTTAGATAATTAAAACAGATATCCTTAGTATCTCTTCCAGTCATTCTGTGAATTTTTAAATTTCTTATTAAAGATGTTTTGTTACAGAGTGCCTGGGTGGCTCAGTTGTTAAGTGTCTGCCTTCAGCTCAGGTCATGATCCCAGAGTCCTGGGAACGAGCCTCACATTGGGCTCCCTGCTCAGCGGGGGAAGCCTACTTCTCCCTCTCCCTCTTCCTGGCTTGTGTTCCCCTTTTCATTGTGTCTCTCTCTGTCAAATAAATAAATAAAGTCTTAAAAAAAAGAGAGAGATGTTTTGTTACAATGTAACATTACATTTCTTTCTTTCTTTTTTTAAAGATTTATTTATTGGGGTACGAAGGTAGCTCAGTCCATTTGACTTTGGCTTGGGTTATGATCCTGGGGTCCTGGGATTGAGCCCGAGTCAGGCTTCCTCTTTGGCAGAGAGCCTGCTTCTCCATCTCCCTCTGCCTGTGCATGCTCTCTTGCTCTCTCTCTCAAATAAATAAATGAAATCTTTAAAAAAAAAAAAAGATTTATTTATTTATTAGAGAGTGCCTGCACGTGAAGTGAGGGGTATAAGGGAGAGAATCCTTAAGCAGACTCCCCGCTGAACGCAGAGTCTGACATGGAGCTTGGTCCCAGTAACATTATATTTCTTAACCAGAGAGCAGAAGGGACATTTCCAAGGTCACATGGCTAATAATTCATAAAGGTGGAATTAGAATTTAGATCTCCTTAGTTCAGTATGCCAGTTCTAAAGTAAGATACTGTTCTTTCTTTGGGAGAAAATTAAGGTTTTGCTTTATTAAAAAATAGATAATATTGTTGAGGAGTTATTTCCTATACTTTTGTTCATTTTTGTTCATTTTGTTCATTTCATTTTGCCATAGAAATTTAATATTAGGTGTTAAATCTCATTCCGTTACTAAGTATCTTTGGCTGTAGCCTCCATATGAGACATAATTTTCAAACACTGGTAGCTGGTCATTTCTTTCTGTGCTAGTTGAAATTTTTTTTTAAAGATTTTATTTATTTATTTGACTGAGAGAGAGATCACAAGCAGGCAGAGAGGCAGGCAGAGGGGCAGGGAGTAGTAGTAGGCTTCCTGCTGAGCAGAGAGCCTGATGTGGGGCCTGATCCCAAGACCCTGAGATTGTGACCTGAGCCGAAGGCAGAGGCTTACTGAGCCACCCAGGCACCCCTGACATTTTTTTTATAAGATTTTATTTTTAAGTAGTCTCTACATCCAACATGGAGCTTGAACTCACAACACTAAGATCAAGAGTTGCATACTCTTCCAAAAGGGCCAGCCCTTAATACTAGTTGAACTTGAAAATTAGTTTAGTTTAGTTTTTTTTTTTTTAAGAATTTATTTATTTATTTGACAGAGAGACACTGGGAGAAAGAGAGCACAAGCAGGGGGAATGGGAGAGGGAGAAGCAGGCTTCCCACCAAGCAGGGAGCCAGATGCGGGGCTTGATCCCAGGACCCCGGGACCATGACCTGAGCTAAAGGCAGACACCTAATGACTGAGCCACCCAGGTGCCCTGAAAATTAGTTTTTTATGTATAGATTAATACATGGATTTACAAGATACCAAAATTTATAAGTGAAAGCCTCCTTTCTACCACTGTACCTTAACTATAAATTCCCCTTCCTAAAGAAAACCAATGTTAACTATTCTTTGGAATACCTTCTAGAAATAGCTAGATACAGTCTTTGCATGTCCTAGCAGATGTATATTTACTCCTCTCTCTTATTTTAAGTACATACTGTTAAACCCATCATGTTTATTATCTTGGCAGTAACCCACTATTTTTAGTTATTGCATCCTTTTAAATTATATATCTGGATCATAGTTTTTTTTAGTAGTTCCTTAGTTTCTTTTTAAAGATTTTATTTATTTAACAGAGAGAGCACACACACAAGCAGGGGGAACAGCAGGCAGGGGAGCCTGCTGAGCGAGGAGTCTGATGAGGGACTCAATCCCAGGACCCTAGGATCATGACCTGAGTTGAAGGCAGCTGCTTAACCAATTGAGCCACCCAGGCTTCCCACCTTATTTATTATTTATTTTTAAAGATTTTATTTATTCTTTGAGAGAGAAGGAGAGAGAGAAAGCACAAGTAGGGGGAGCAGCAGAGGGAGAGGGAGAAGCAGGCTCCCCACTAAGCTGGAAGACAATGTGGGGCTTGAACCCAGGGCCCTGGGACTATGACCCAAGCCAAAGACAGACGTTTAACCAACTGATCCACCCAGGCGCCCCTTAGTAGTTCCTTACTGATGAACATTTTAGCTATCCTGTTTTTCTTTTTGTTACTAGAAAAAAAAAATTACATAGTGAATGAATAACCTTGTACATTAATCATTTTACACAAGTGCTACAAATATTTTTCAGCTTACAGTTTTAGTACTGGAATTGTAGTTTGAGAGGGAATCTACATTTTTTTCATTGTGATGAGTATAACCAAGTTGCCTTCCATCAAGATTATACCAGTTTATACTCCCACCAGCATAAAAGACTATTCTATTCCTTAAGATAGTGTCTTAAAGGATCAAAAAAATCTTTTATAATCAAATGGTCTTTTCATATGTATGTTTTTTACTTGTGAACGGTTCATGTGTTTTCCTTTTTTAATGTAGATTTGATGAAACTATATATATATATTAGGGAAGCTAAGCTTTTGCCTGCAATAATTTTTTTCCTTTTTTGTCTTGAGACTTTGAGTGGCATATTTTTGTCATGTAGAAATGTTGTATTTTTGTGTAGTTAAATTTGCCAGTCTTTTTCTCTTTAGGTTTGTAACAACTAGTTGTACTTAAAAAAAATGGAAACTATTTTAAGTATTAGGTGGGTGAGGGAATGGGTAAAATAAGTGAAGTGGGGATTAAGAGGTGCAAATTTCCAGTTATAAATAATAATGGAGATAAAATTACAGTATAAGGAATATAGTCAATATTACCATAGTAATATTGTATGGTAGCAGATGGTGACTTCTCTTTATCTTGGTGAATACTGAGTAATGTATAAAATTACTACATACTGTGTTGTGTACCTGAAACTAATGTAATGTTATATGTCAACTACAACAAAAAATGTGGAAACTGTGAATTTTAAAAAATAGTTATTTGAGTGTATAATCAATGTATAAATGACCTATGTTGTCTACTGAACAATTAGGCTAAGATATAGTTTTCCTTTGTTTTGTATTATTATATGGATTTTATGTAGTTTAAATTCAAAAAAATTTTTTTTTAATTATTAAGTAATAAATTTACCTTTTTTTATAGATGCCTTCCAGGATGTCAGATTTGTCAGCAACTCGTCAGGTAAGTTTAATAACAAAACTGTTGTACAGAGTTTGAAATATAAAACTATTTTATTAGAAGCATTAGTTAGATGGGATAAAACTCAGAGGTTATTACATTTGAGGGTTACTTTACTCAAATTTGGGAGTTGAAGGATTGGACGAGGCTCCTTGAAACTCAGTGAAGCTAGTTTCACTGAAACTTGGCTCAGTGAACAGATTTCTAAAGTTGAATGTGAATTAGTTAGGTAAAGATTGATTGAGGAAAAGGGATTTAGGCAGAGAGAAGAGGATGTGGGAAGGCCTGGCAGTGAAAGAGATTATGGTTCTGTAAGCAAACTGCAGAATGTAGAATATAACAGGGATATTGGAGAGATTTGATCTGGAGAAATAAGTAGGGACTAGATCATTTAAACTTGTGTACTATGTCACATAGTTTTGTTTTCGTGTTAAAAAGATACACAGGGAAGTAAATTGCTTAGCTTTTCTTCTTTGGTAAAAGCAGTTGGCATCTTGTGGAGATTCGATTAGGAGAAAAAATAGCTTAGAAGGTTTTGTAATAATTCTGGAAAAAATGAGAGCCTGAATTAAGATAGTGGCTGTGATGATGAAGAGAAGTACACATATTTGAAGGGATTAGTAACATAAACTCAGTAGGATTTGGTGAATCCTAATTTTCTTGACCAGATACTAAGTAAATACTAATGTTGTTCATTGAGATCTGATGAAGGAATATAAGATTTAGGAGGTCTCTGGTAGGTAGGCTAGGAAGAAAAGTGCACAGAGTGAGTTCATTTTTAGATATATAGAGTTGTTTTTATTTTTACCATTTCCTGTCCCATTCATTCCTTCATCTAGACGCAGAGTTTCAGGTGGTATCTTTTCACTCAAACCAAAGATCTTCCTTTAGTGTTTGGTATAATGGAGATACAATAGAGATGAATTTTCTCAGATTGGTTAATCTGAAACTATGTTTTCATATTTTTATTTTTCATGTTTATTTTACTGTCTTTTTGAGAACTATTTCCCCAAGATACAGAATTTAGCTCTTTTGAGCCATTGGACTCCTGGGACCCATGCCCAGGCCATGGCCATCTTTGCCTTCCTCTCGTAGCAGATTGTCTTTCCTCATTTAAACTCTATACTACAGGTTTTTATCCTATATATTTTTATAGTGTAAAGTATATATATATGACTATGCTTTTACACTAAACACTGTATAGTTGCATCCCATATGCTTTGATATTTTTATTTTTATTTTCATTTTGTTCCACATATTTTCTAAGTTCTTCTGTGACTGTCTTCGATCTATGAGTTAATAAAAGTGTGTCATTTAATTTCTGAATACTTGAAGAATTTCCCAGTATTTTCTTTCCTTTTAGAGAGAGAGAGTGCACACAGGTGAGTAGGGGAAAAGACAGGAGGGGCAGAGTGGGAGAGAGAGAATCTTAAGCAGCTTCCACACCCAGCACAGAGCCCCATGAGATCATGACCTGAGCCGAAATCAAGAGACGGTAAACGGACTAAATCATCCAGGAACAACCCTCTCCCTTGTATTTTCTTTTTTTGGTTTCTCGTTTAGTTTCACTGTGGTCTGAGAAAATACTTTGTATGATTTCTATCCTTATTCTAGTTTATTGAGACTTATTTTATGGCCCAGAATATGTTTAATCTTGGTAAATATTTCTGTGCACTCAAGAAGAATTTTTATGGGGTGCCTGGGTGGCTCAGTGGGTTAAGCCTCTGCTTTCGGCTCAGGTCATGATCTCAGGGTCTTAGGATTGAGCCCGCATCAGGCTCTCTGCTCTCTCTCTGCCTGCCTCTCTGCCTACTTGTGATCTCTCTCTATGTCAAATAAATAACATCTTAAAAAATTTTTTTTTAAAAATTTGATGTTATAATTTGGGTGAGATAAGGGATGCTACACAGAGAAGATAAAGGTTGACATCCTATTCCTTTTGTTCCTCCCCTCCCCCCGTCTTTTCTCTCTGTGTTTCATTTCGGATAGATTCTATTTTGTTTCAGGATTTTATTCATTTATTTGATAGAGTTTATGTTTTTAGGGTGCTGGATTTTATCTTTCTGTTAGGGGAATTTTGACTTGTTTTAGGATGCAATTAAGTTACTTTGGGCTAATTTGATCCTTTCAAATATTGCTCGTACAGTGTGTCATGGCACATAGTGGTGCAGGTCTAATTTAGCCCTTCTTGTTAGGCATTGCTATTCTGAGGACCCTTTTATAGGTCTTGTGTATTGAGATCTCTTACTCTGGCTGGTAGCAACACAAACTATTCCCTGTCCTTTATGAACTTCAGGAGTTATTTAGCCTGCTGTTGTCTAGTAGGTTTTACGTTCGCCTTGGGTAGTTTGTTTTTATTCATGTTTAAGAAGATCCTTCTGCAGATATTGGGAAATCTCATGTAGCTCCTTCTTGTTTCTTTCCCTACAGACTCTAGCTTCTTGGCTTCTACAAACTGTGATATGATTTTTTTAAAAAGATTTATTTATTTTAGAGAAAGAGAGAGCATGTGCACATAAGCAGGGGGCCAGGGGAGAGGGAGAGAATCTATAAGCAGACTCCCTACTGGGGGGGGAGCAGACACAGAGGCTCATTCCCAGGACCCCAAGATCATGACCCAAATTGAAATCAGGAGTCAGATGCTCAAGCAACTGAGCCATGCAGGTGCCCCTGTGATATTTTATCAAATTAGACTACCTGGCTTCAATGGGACCTGCTTCCTACGTAGTAGTATCCTGTAGTGCTACTAGGTAGAATAGAATATAGTTGCTTTCTGCCCTTGACCCTGGGCAGCCCTTGTCATCACTGTATAGATTAGTTTGCATTTTGTTGAATTTTGTATACATGAAATCATAGAAATATGTACTGTTTGGCATTGGATTCTTTCATGAAGCATGATATTTTTGAGATTATATTGTGTTTAATATTCTAATATGAGATATTCCCATGCTGAATACTATTCTGTTATATGGCTATACTACATTTTGTAGATAACCCCACACTAGATATGGAGGACTGTATCATCAAAAAAATGTACTTATACTTTTTTTTTTTTTAAAGATTTTTTATTTATTTGACAGAGATCACAAGTAGGCAGAGAGGCAGGCAGAGAGAGAGAGGAGGAAGCAGGCTCCCCGCAGAGCAGAGAGCCCGATGTGGGCTTCGATCCCAGGACCCTGGGATCATGACCTGAGCGGAAGGCAGAAGCTTTAACCCACTGAGCCACCCAGGCGCCCCTACTTATACTATTTTAATGCTATGTTAAAAGTGTTAATTCATTGGTATTGTAAAATTAAAAAGTTAAATTATTTTTATACTCTTAATTGGCTTGTTCATTTTAATTCAGTTTTCCATTGACTAATTTTTTGAAAGGTCTATTTAAAATTTCATTTCTTTCCTTTAGGTGTTTTTGTGGTCGCTTGGTCAAGCAGCATGCTTGTTTCACTGCAAGTCTTGCCATGAAATACTCAGATGTGAAATTGGGTGACCATTTTAATCAGACATTAGAAGAATGGTCTGTGGAAAAGCATACAGAACAGAGCCCAACGGATGCTTATGGAGTCATAAATTTTCAAGGGGGTTCTCATTCCTACAGAGCTAAGGTATGTTACATACTTGATTTTTAAATTTCATTTATCTTGTCTAAATAATACATAATACATATGTTGTCTGAAAATTTATATAGCAGTAGATCAGAAAGTTAGTCTCAGTCATTTCTTTATATATTTTAAAGTTCTTTGTGTAGGTGCATATACATATAGAAGTGTTACATCTTCATATCTTCTGCTCATTTTTTGATATGATTATCTGTTTTGTTGAGTTTGAGGAGTTCTTTATAGATCCTGGATATCAATCTTTTGTCTGTACTGTCATTTGCAAATATCTTCTCCCATTCTGTGGGTTGCCTCTTTGTTTTCTTGACTGTTTCCTTTGCTGTGCAGAAGTTTTTGATTTTGATGAAGTCCCAAAAGTTTATTTTGGCTTTTGTTTCCTTTGCCTTTGGAGACATATCTTGGAAGAAGTTGCTGTGGCTGATATCGAAGAGATTACTGCCTATGTTCTCCTCTAGGATTCTGATGGATTCCTGTCTCATGTTGAGGTCTTTCATCCATTTTGAGTTTATCTTTGTGTACGGTGTAAGAGAATGGTCGAGTTTCATTCTTCTACATATAGCTGTCCAGTTTTCCCAGCACCATTTATTGAAGAGACTGTCTTTTTTCCACTGTATATTTTTTCCTGTTTTATCGAAGATTAACTGACCATAGAGTTGAGGGTCCATATCTGGGCTCTCTACTCTGTTCCACTGGTCTATGTGTCTGTTTTTATGCCAGTACCATGCTGTCTTGGTGATCACAGCTTTGTAGTAAAGCTTGAAATCAGGTAACGTGATGCCCCCAGTTTTATTTTTGTTTTTCAACATTTCCTTAGCGATCCGGGGTCTCTTCTGGTTCCATACAAATTTTTGGATTATTTGCTCCAGCTCTTTGAAGAATACCGGTGGAATTTTGATTGGAATGGCATTAAAAGTATAGATTGCTCTAGGCAGTATAGACATTTTAACAATGTTTATTCTTGTGATCCAAGAGCATGGAATGGTCTTCCATCTTTTTGTGTCTTCTTCAATTTCTTTCATGAGTGTTCTGTAGTTCCTTGAGTACAGATCCTTTACCTCTTTGGTTAGGTTTATTCCCAGGTATCTTATGGTTCTTGGTGCTATAGTAAATGGAATCGATTCTCTAATTTCCCTTTCTGTATTTTCATTGTTGGTGTATAAGAAAGCCACTGATTTCTGTATATTGACTTTGTATCCTGCCACGTTACTGAATTGCTGTATGAGTTCTAGTAGTTTGGGGGTGGAGTCTTTTGGGTTTTCCATATAAAGAATCATGTCATCTGCGAAGAGAGAGAGTTTGACTTCTTCATTGCCAATTTGGATACCTTTTATTTCTCTTTGTTTTCTGATTGCTGTTGCTAGGACTTCTAATACTATGTTGAACAAGAGTGGTGAGAGTGGGCATCCTTGTCGTGTTCCTGATAATCATATCAAAAAATGGGCAGAAGATATGAACAGACACTTCCCCAATGAAGACATACAAATGGCTATCAGACACATGAAAAAACGTTCATCATCACTAGCCATCAGGGAGATTCAAATTAAAACCACATTGAGATATCACCTTACACCAGTTAGAATGGCCAAAATTAGCAAGACAGGAAACAACATGTGTTGGAGGGGATGTGGAGAAAGGGGAACCCTCTTCCACTGTTGGTGGGAATGCAAGTTGGTGCAGCCTCTTTGGAGAACAGTGTGGAGATTCCTCAAGAAATTAAAAATAGAACTTCCCTATGGCCCTGCAATTGCACTACTGGGTATTTACCCCAAAGATACAGATGTAGTGAAAAGAAGGGCCATCTGAACCCCAGTGTTTATAGCAGCAATGGCCACTGTTGCCAAACTGTGGAAAGAACCAAGATGCCCTTCAATGGACGAATGGATAAGGAAGATGTGGTCCATATACACTATGGAGTATTATACCTCCATCAGAAAGGATGAATACCCAACTTTTGTATCAACATGGATGGGACTGGAAGAGATTATGCTGAGTGAAATAAGTCAAGCAGAGAGAGTCAGTTATCATATGGTTTCACTTATTTGTGGAGCATAACAAATAGCATGGAGGACATGGGGAGTTAGGAGAAGGGAGTTGGGGGAGTTTGGAAGGGGAGGTGAACAATGAGAGACTATGGACTCTGAAAAACAATCAGAAGGGTTTGAAGAGTTGGGGGGGTGGGAGGTTGGGGGAACCAGGTGGTGGGTATTAGAGAGGGCACGGACTGCATGGAACACTGGGTGTGGTACAAAAACAATGGATACTGTTATGCTGAAAATAAATTTAAAAAAAATGATTAAAAAAAAAAGTGTTACATCTTGGTGAATTGAACATTCTATCATTATGAAATGTCTTTAATCTTGTCTTTTTTTTTTTAAGATTTTATTTATTTGCGAGAGGGGGAGAGAGAGGGCACGAACGGGGGTAGGGGGAAAGTGAGAAGCAGAGGCAGACTCTCCCTTGAGCAGGTAGCCCAACGTGAGGCTTAGTCCCAGGATCCTGGGATCATCACCTGAGCTGAAGGCAGATGCTTAACCAACTGAACCACCTAAGTGCTCCTAAGTGGTTTCTTTATAAGCAACACATAATTTTTAAGTTTATTTTATATGTCTCACTTTTTCTTTGTTCCCTTTTCTTGTTTGCTTTGTTTTTTTGTTTTTTTTTTTTTTTAAGATTTTATTTATTTATTTGACAGAGAGAGAGAGATCACAAGTAGGCAGAGAGGCAGGGAAGCAGGCTCCCTGCTGAGCAGAGAGCCCAATGTGGGTCTCAATCCTAGGACCCTGAGATCATGACCTGAGCTGAAGGCAGAGGCTTAACCCATTGAGCCACCTAGGCATCCCATCTTGTTTGCTTTAGATGAAGTGTTTGCTTTGGATTAAGTATTTTTTTATTATTTCCTTCCTTATTAGCATCTTACTTATACATTCTTTTTCCTGTAGATTAAGCTTATAATAAACACTGGTTAAACATATTTTGATTTATTGTAAACTAGTCCTTTCACTATTTTTTGGACAGTGTGAGAACCTTTAGAATACTTGTAACTACACTTATTTTTCTTATGACTTATGTGCTTTTGTTGGCATAATTTTATTTTATTTGAAGATTTTATTTATTTATTTGACAGAGAGACAGCGAGAGAGGGAACACAAGCAGGGGGAGTGGGAGAGGGAGAAGCAGGCTTCCTGCTGAGCAGGGAGCCCAGTGCGGGGTTTGATCCCAGGACCCTGGGATGGGATCATGACCTGACCCGAGGGCAGCCGCCTAACGACTGAGCCACCCAGGTGCCCTGTTAGCATAATTTTAAACCCCACAAATACTATTTTTAATTTATATTTATCAACATTTTACCTGTTATATTGTCTTTGTTCTACCTGCCTCCCTGCCTTGATGGGAAAAGCAGTGGTAAAGGTGGGCACATCTCTCTAAGTTTTCTTCTTCTTTTGGATTCTGATTCCAGTTTCTCATTGTCTTAGTAGATTTCTGATGCCTTCATACACGTTATTTATTTTCTAGTTTCTCTATTCTTAGGGGCAGAGTTAGTTCAAAACCGTCTAGTCTACCATTGTCCAAGGTGGAACTTCTCATTTATTCCTTATATAATTTTTTTTTAACTTTAAGCTGCTTTCCAAATACTTTATGCTAAATATAATAATGAGTTAAACAAAACTAACATAGGAAGACTTGGTATATCTCATTACAAACTTTTTTTTTTTAAATAATATTTATTTGAGAGAGAGAGGGAGCACTACCAGGGGGCTTGGGGGAGGGTGGAGGAAGAAGCAGATTCCTTGCTTAGTGAGTGGGGAGGGGGAGCCTGATGCAGGGCTGGATCCCAGGACATTGAGATCACTTGTACTGTCACTTAAGACAAAAATACATTTTTTAATCCTGTAAACCAGAAGAAGTTACTTCACAGATGTGACGGCTTATTTTCTATAGAATTTTTAAAAAATTAAACGTGTAAAACTATCTGAACAACCTTGAAATATTGAGTAGAAAATATCTTTGTTATTTTACTTCATAGTCACAATTCTGTTATAAATAGACCCGATCATTGACAAAACTTTCAGATAAACAATATTTGTCTCTCCTAATATCAAGAGTTGTAGAAGCTTCCATTTTTTTTTCATTCCTCTTTCTTTCTTTTTTTAATATTTATTTATTTATTTAGAGAGAGAACACAAGTGGGGAGGGGCAGAGGGAGAGAGAGAAGCACACTCCCCACTGAACAGTGAGCCCGGCTTGGGGTTCGATCCTGGGACTCTGGGATCATGACCTGGCCTAAGGCAAACCTTAACTGACTGAGCCACCCAGGCACCCCATTCTTCTTTCTTTTCCCTTTTCTTATCACGATAGCTAAGCTTCAGCAGTTTGCACTACTGCATGTTCAAAGTTAAACAAGTCAGTAAATAACTGGATAAATTTGTAAATCGAATGAATGGTAATCAAGTTTATATAAATTGGAAGAGTTTATGTTTTAAAGGTTAGCAATTAGAGTATCACTGCTTCTATAGCTCTTACAGAATCATTTTCCAACTTTAAGGTCATTTGTTATTGCTTATTCCTACGGGTATTAAGTATATTAAAAGTAATCTATCAAATCTACTTCATAATAATCGGATCTAAGTAACATTTTTATAATACTGTATAATGTTGCATTATGAAACCTATGAACATATTCAGTTATTTTGTCCTTTGAAAATCTTTTTTAGTATGTGAGACTATCATATGACACCAAACCTGAAGTTATTCTGCAACTTCTGCTTAAAGAATGGCAAATGGAATTACCCAAACTTGTTATCTCTGTGCATGGGGGCATGCAGAAATTTGAGCTTCACCCACGAATCAAGCAGCTGCTTGGAAAGGGTCTCATTAAAGCTGCAGTTACAACCGGAGCCTGGATTTTAACTGGAGGAGTAAACACAGGTAATGTGATGATTATAGCAATTTTATTTGGTGTGTTTGTAAATGTTTCATAATATCAGTTAAATATTTGAAATAATAATCAACACCAAATATCAACATAAGCAGTTTTTCTGTTAAATAATATATATAGTTCCTGAGTATAAATGGTAACTGAGTTCCTGAGTATAAATGGTAAAAGTATTTGGTTTTCATTTATTTTTAAAAAAATAATACACTTTAGGGATGCCTGGGTGGCTCAGTTGGTTAAGCCACTGCCTTGGGCTCAGGTCATGGTCCCAGGGTCCTGGGATCGAGTCCCGCATCGGGCTCCTTGCTCAGCAAGGACCCTGCTTCTCTCTCTGCCTCTGCCTGCCACTCAGCTTGCTTGTGCTTTCTCTCTCTCTCTTTGACAAATAAACAAAATAAAAAAAAAAATACACTTTAGAGCAGATATTGACAAACTGTAGTCCCATGCATCAAATCCAACCCATTCCTTTTTTTTTTTAAACGAAGGTTTGTTGGAACACAGCCACACTCATTTGTTTTTGTATTATATATAGTTACATTTGTGCTGCAACAGTAGAGTGAAGAGTTGTGTCAGAGACTGTTTACCTTGCAAACGCTAAAATATTTACTGTATGACCCTTCACAAAAAAAGGTTGTTGATCCCTACTACAGAGCCAGCTGTTACTTCTGACTTCTGGTAAATTGATATAAGAATGGTAATCCATTGCCTAGACAGTGGTAAGAAGTAGCTTTCAAAATTAATTATTAATATACTGTAGTTTTTCTTTTTTTTTAATACTATAATTTTTCATTTCAAATCTTCTCTGTGACATATACAGGTTAGCTATAAGAAAAACAAATTGGGGGCGCCTGGGTGGCTCAGTTGGTTAAGCAACTGCCTTTGGCTCAGGTCATGATCCCAGAGTCCCAGGATCGAGTCCTTTATCGGGCTCCCAGCTCCACAAAGCATCTGCTTCTCCCTCTGACCTTCTCTCTCTAATGCTCTCTCTCACTGTCTTTCAAATAAATAAATAAAATTCTTAAAAAGAAAAGAAAAGCAAATTAACTTTAATATCTAAAGTAAAATGTAGTTATTATTTAAGTTAACTTGCAGACATCTGATTCCTTATGAACAGCTGGTTTTTGAGCCTCATTGTGTGTCAGGCATTCTTCTGGCTGCTGAAGATATATTATCCCACAAAACAAAGAAAGTATTTACCTTCATGGAACTTGTATTCTAGTGGAGGAGATGCAGATAATAAACAGATAACTAAATATGTTATATGTTAGGTGATAAGTGCTATGGGGACACATGAAATACAGAGAGAGGATGGTGAGGGATGGTAGAGGGGACTTCATTAATAAGGTGACATTTAAGTAGAGATTGAAGGAAATGAGGGTGCATGATAAGGATAATGTGAGGCAGAGCATTTAAAAGAGAAAAAAACTGCTGGTGTGTTGGAAGAATGGTAAGGAGGGTCCATTGTAGCTAAGTGGAATGATCAAGGAGTGCTAGGTGATGAGTTTGGAAAGTTAATGGGGTGCGGTAGGGGATGGGATGGGGTGAGGTGGGGTAGGGTGATGAATAGCAGGAGCAATAGGCACATCGTTATATAAAGCCATATAGGCCATTATAAGCACTTTTGCGTTTACTCTGAATAAGAAGGGAAGATTTTAAGCAGAGTTGACAAGAGCAAAGATCACTTGGATGATGTTTTGAAAATAGACTGTGAACAGGCAAGGCAGCAATTGGAAGACCAGTGAAGATGCTCTTTCCGTAATCCAGGTGAGGAATGAGATCTCATGCATTATAAAAACCCAATTGAGTGTTGTGTTGGTTTTCTAGGGCTGCCATAACAAAATATCACAGACTGGGTGGGTTAAACAAGATTATTTTCTCACAGCTTTGGAGGTCCAAGATCAAAATGTTAGCAGGTTTGGTTTGTTCTGAGGCCTCTCTCCTTGGCTTGTGGATGGCCACCTTCTCATTGTGTTCTCTTCACCATACATGTGCATTCCTGGTGTCTCTTTTTGTGTCTAAAATTTTGCCTTCTTAGAAGGACACCAGGCACATTGGATTAGGTTCCACCCTAGTGGCCTCATTTTTAAAAGCACACCCTCTTTAAAGGATCTGTCTCCAGATAAGGTACGGCACTCTGAGGTACTGGGATTAGGATTTCAGCATACGAATTTTGGGAAGGATACAATTCAACCCATAAGTGATAATGAGGAGTCCTGTGTTCTTTTGAATTGTCTTTTTCTACTTTTCTTCTAATTTTCGATTCAGTTGGACAACTTTTGTAGTTGCTTATTGTGTGTGTGTTTTGCTTATGGTCCTGAGCCATACTCTTCATTTTTTTTTAGATGATGTGTAGAGCAATAACAAAAAACTACAGTTACTTACAGGAGGAATCTAAGAGAGGACTAGGCCTAACAACATGGTAAAAGTTACTTTTACGTGTGTTTCAGGCAGTTGTAGTGATTTGACATTGTGGGGTTTTTTGTTTTTTTTTGTTTCCTTTTTGGTCCTTGTGTTTTCTTTTGTAAGTTTGTCTTTTGGACCTTGTTGATTTTTATCTTCTTTGTGTAAAGAAAAATATCAACAATTATAATGTTACAGGATTGTTCTGAAAACAGTAACTACTTTCACATAAAGTAACTGAATTTTATATGAACAGGTGTGGCAAAACATGTTGGTGATGCCCTCAAAGAACATGCTTCCAGATCATCTCGAAAGATTTGCACTATTGGAATAGCACCCTGGGGCGTGATTGAAAACAGAAATGATCTTGTCGGGAGAGATGTAAGAATGATTTTAAAAATTTGTTATATTTGAACTTCTATAAACAAAATTAGAGCAAGAATAGTGCAAGTTACCTTAAACTATTCACGATCATACCATACTTTTCAAATTATGTTTGAGAAATACTTTCCTGAGGTCTTTTCTTTTTTTTCCCTTTCTTCCTGAGGTTTTCTTATGATCCTTCCAAAAATGCATTTATAGGTATAAATAATTGTCATTATAGTATTAGTACATTTTGGTTTTGGCCTTTCTCTGTAACTGTTTCATACTTTTCCAAATCATGCCAGTCTTTGTAATTAAATTTTTAATGACTATATGAGATTAAGAATTAATTTTACTGTCACTAAGAGTAGTAATCAAATGCTAGCATTTTATTTCAGTAGGTTAAGGACTGTGAATTGATTATAATTATCAAGAGAGTACTGAAAAGGAATTACTGAATTATAACGATCACTTTAAGTGAGATTAAATTTCTAATATCAGTTTTAAAGATTTATGAGGGCTAGAAAAATAGAAAAATATAATTGATATTAGATTGTTCTTATTCAGTGTCCTTTGTATATTGCACTTTATTCATTAATAACCTAACCATTTCTTTATGCTATATACTCATTTATTTTGTTTCCTTTGCATGTGATAAAATAATAATATGTATTCTGCAATAAGAGTTGAAATACAATTGTATGGTCTGTCCCATTATTGATTAATCATCAGCTGGGTTGAAAACTTGTGCTTTTAGACATACTTTTTGATATTTTCTATTTGTTACTATATTGTAAATAGAATTTTACCTCCTATTTTCCTTTACAGATTATTTCAAAGTTTATATTTTCTCTATATTATATTTAAGCCTGCCCACTAACTCTTATATTTGCTCTTTTTTAGGTGGTTGCTCCTTATCAAACCTTGTTGAACCCTCTGAGCAAATTGAATGTTCTGAATAATCTGCATTCCCATTTCATATTGGTGGATGATGGCACTGTTGGAAAGTATGGGGCAGAAGTCAGATTGAGAAGAGAACTTGAAAAAACTATTAATCAGCAAAGAATTCACGCTAGTAAGAAAACTTATAAATTTGTTATTGTTGAAATAATTCTAGGTATATTAATGGCCAGTAACATTCTAAAAAGGTTCTTTAAAGTGCTCATTTCCTTTTGTAGCAAGACAACATACAAAACGACAAAAATGACTGATGTTAAACAAAATAGAAAGACTTCGGGCAAGAAGTCTGAGGCCAAATAGGGTACTCAGATATTGATTGCAAAGCCACAGAGGTTCATTGGAAGCTCTGTTGCTATGTAATCCTATTGCAGCCCAAGGATTTCAGAAATACTTGTAATGTGTGATATATTCTAATACATGACTTGAAATTCACGATTGAATAGGAGAAAAGAATACTTCATTGCAAAGTAAGAATCATCTTGTTTAAAGTTTATAACATGAATAGGTATCACGCTTTAGTAGATAAGTCTTTTTTTTTTTTTAGATTTTATTTATTTGACAGAGATCACAAGTAGGCAGAGAGGCTGGCAAAGAGAGGGAAGCAGGCTCCCCGCTGAGCAGAGAGCCCGACGCGGGGCTTAATCCCAGGACCCTGGGATCATGACCTGAGCTGAAGGCAGAGGCTTTAACCCACTGAGCCACCCAGGATCCCCAGTAGATAGGTCTTGAAAGTTAGTATTCTTGACACTTGTCTTCCGTTCCATCCACAGTCATACTTTCTGGTTCAACATCTAGATTTTTCTTTCAAAGAGAAGTAATTTTATAATCCTGGGACGCCAAGAAGGTGGGCTCTCTGACAAAAGAAATAGAAATACAAAATTATAGAGTGATGCATTCAGATATGATGGAGTCATATCCTCTCCTAAACTTCAGGACCATTTTAGAATCCTACAGTTACTTGCATTTCACATTCTCTCATTGCATTGCGGGCTATTATAAAAACAAAAATTGGTATTCTTCACTATCTTTTCTGTCATTCTTGAAGAGGTCCTAGATTTTATTGATCCGTTCCATTTATGTAATCCTGACTCTGTCGTTAACTTCTATATTAATGTTTCAGTGCATTTGAAATCTGAAATACACATTTTAAAAGTGAATAAAAACAAATACACATTAGAAGTTCAACTCAGGGCCGCCTGGGTGGCTCAGTGGGTTAAAGCCTCTGCCTTCGGCTCAGGTCATGATCCCAGGGTTCTGGGATCGAGCCCCACATCGGGCTCTCTGCTCAGCGGGGAGCCTGCTTCCTCCTCTCTCTCTCTCTGCCTGCCTCTCTGCCTACTTGTGATCTCTGTCAAATAAATAACTAAATAAAATCTTTAAAAAAAAAAAAAAGAAGTTCAACTCATTCATTATTGAAAAGCAGACTTGGGGTGCCTGGCTGGCTTAATGGGTGGAGCATGTGACTCTTGATCTTGGGGTGTAAGTTAGAGCCCCACTGATTACTTCAAAAAAAATCTTTAAAAACAAACTAAAGGGGCACCTGGGTGGCTCAGTGGGTTAAAGCCTCTGCCTTTGGCTCAGGTCATGATACTAGGGTCTTGGGATCGAGCCCCACATCAGGCTTTCCTGCTCAGTGGTGAGCCTGCTTCCTCCTCTCTTTCTGCTTGCCTCTGCCTACTTGTGATCTCTCTCTGTCAAATAAATAAATAAAATCTTTTAAAAAAATAATAAAAACTAAAAAACGAATTGGTGTTAGAAATTTCTTCTTTTTTTTTAAAGGTGAATGACTTCAATTTTTTTTTTTTGAAGATTTAAGTTATTTATTTAACAGAGCTACACAGTGAGAAAAAAAACCACAAGCAGGGGGAGTGGGAGAGGGAGAAGCAGGCTTCCCGCCAAGCAGGGAGCCCGATGCAGGGCTCGATCTTAGGACCCTGGGATCATGACCTGAGCCGAAGGCAGACGCTTAATGACTGAGCCATCCAGGCGCCCCGATGTTATAAATTTCTTGTGAAGATTTCAATGAGTGAAATATACAAAATAATTTTTACTTTTCAGTGAATGTAAATTCTGGTGCGTGCTTAATCATATATTGTATCTTCTAACTTTGTCATTTAGAACAGACTTCACTCGGTATTTGATTTACTTAGGCTAGATTGCTATCATGTTGAATGTTTGACATGAAGTCAAAACAGTCTTAAAAGAAATTTTATTTTGGCTCTTTATTTTGTGTTTTGATTAAGTAAAAAATAAGATTAAATGACTGTATTTTGCCTAATATCTTGTAACCTTTTACTTTTTTAAGGAATTGGACAAGGTGTCCCTGTGGTGGCACTTATATTTGAGGGCGGGCCAAATGTTATCCTCACAGTTTTAGAATATCTTCAAGAAAGTCCTCCTGTTCCAGTCGTCGTTTGTGAAGGAACGGGCAGAGCTGCAGATCTCCTAGCATATATTCATAAACAAACAGAAGAGGGAGGGTAAGTGTGTGATTACAAAAAGATTTCAATAGCTATGTATAGAGGCTTGTGGTTTTCAGAGTATTAGATTCATTTTATGAACATGAAAATTTAAAGTTTAATATAATACCTTATAGTTCGAGGAAATAGCTTATCTAATACATTATTGGAATGAATTAAAGTATAACAGTCTACACAGAGGACAGTTTTGCAAGATCTGTCATACAGGGCATATATCTTTGGACCCCTTAGTTCCATTTCTAGGAATTGTTTATACAGATATACTTTTTCATACATGTGAAATACATTTTTAAAAACATGAAAGTTACTCATTACGATGTTTATAAAGGTAAAAGACTGGAACAAAATAGAATGTGTCAAGAAGGCTAGATAAATGATGGTGTATCTACATAACAATAGTTTGTAGCTAAGAAGTGTTGTTATCTATGTACGATTTGGGGAAATTACCAAAGTATATACATGGAAAAAGGAAAGCAGTTGACATGGAACTGGGCGGATGAAGATAGTAGGAAGGATTTTCACGATGAATTTTCATTTTTATGTTTAATATCATATTTTTGAGCCATATAAATATATTACCTGTTGAGGAAAAGAGAAATATATGAATGTGCTCATGTGTAAGACATCTTGGTAAAGTATTTTTTAATACACCCTAATATCTTAAAGTTATCTTTAAAGAGTATCTTATAAAATGTGAGTAGTGCTGTTGCAACACGTGCCTTGTAAAACTATTTAAAATAATTTAAAGAGAAAAATAACTCCCGTTTATTTTTCCCCCATAGGGGAGTATAGTTGGGAGTCTTATAAGGGACAATATTTCACTCAGGGCCAAGTATTTAATATTAATACATTGTCTCTAAAGGTCTTATATGGATTCATTTATACTTCATATTAGATTCTACAAATAATAGAAATTGAAATCAGTGAATTAAGTTAGGTTTCCTCTCACTCCAGCAATCTTCCTGATGCAGCAGAACCGGATATTATTTCAACCATCAAAAAAACATTTAACTTTGGCCAGAGTGAAGCAGTTCATTTATTTCAGACACTGATGGAGTGCATGAAAAGAAAGGAGCTTGTAAGTAGATTCCAGCAGAATAAGACTTTTTATTTCATTCAAAACATGTTGGTGAAATACTTTTTTTTTTTTTCTGAAGATTTTATTTATTTATTTGACAGAGATCACAAGTAGGCAGAGAGGCAGGCAGAGAGAGGGAGAGGAGGAAGCAGGCTCCCCGCTGAGCAGAGAGTCTGTTGTGGGGCTCAGTCCCAGGACCCTGAGATATGGCCCCAGCCGAAGGCAGATGCTTTAACCCACTGAGCTACCCAGGTGCCCCGAAATACTTTTTTTTTTTTCATTAAAGATTTTTAAAATTTATTTAAGAGAGAAAGAAAGAGAGAGCACAAGAAGCAGAGGGTCAGAGGGAGAAGCAGACTCCCTGCTGAGCAGAGAGCCTGATGTGGGACTCAGTCCCGGGACTCCAGGATCATGACTTCAGCCAAAGACAGTCACTTAACCAACTGAGCCACCTAGGGACCCCAGTACTTTTTTAAAAAAAAGATTTTATTCATTTTAGGGTGTCTGGGTGGCTCAGTTGGTTAAATGACTGCCTTCGGCTGAGGTCATGATCCCGGAGTACTGGGTTCGAGTGCCACATAGGGCTCCCAGCTCCATGGGTGTCTGCTTCTCCCTCTCACCTTCTCCCCTCTCATACTCTCTCTCTCTCTCTCTCTTTCAAATTAAAAAAAAAAAAATTATTTAGAAAGTGCTTTGGGGCAGAGGAGGAGGGAGAGGGAGAAAGAGAAAGAATCTGAAGCAAAATCTGCACTGAGCTCGGAGCCCTATGTGGGGCTCCATCCTGCGGCTCGATCCTGTGACTGCGACTGTGAGATCATGACTTGAGCCAAAACCAAGAATTGCACACTTAACCAACGAAATGAGCCACTCATGTGCCCGGAAATACTTTTGTTTTTAATTTGGATTTAAAATTTTGTAAAATATTTTTAACCATGTAAAGATGTTATTTATTGTTTTGTTCAAGCAGAGTGATATCAGAGAAGGATTATGGTTTTTATATGGTATTGAGACATAGACTGCACTTCTGTTTGAGGGCAAGTTAATAACGGGCCTCAACAGAGTATATCTAGAACCAAGGAAAAACTGTAGAGAGTATTTTCTATCTCTCTGGCTTCTCGAAAATATATTTGGAGGGGCACCTGGCTGGTTCAGTTAGTAGAACAGTGCAACTCTTGATTTCAGGGTTGTAAGTTCGAGCTACACGTTGGGGTATAGAGATTACTGGGGAAAAAAGTCTCAAAAAAACAAAGAATATATTTGGAAAAAAGTTTATTTTACTCTGATTGATTGCTCAAATTAAAGATCAGTGTTGCTTAATTTCAGTTATCTAAACATGAGCTTAATTTTCAGAGATAAAATTTTTTAACAGTGATGATAGATAGATGATGACATGGTTTGATCTGTTTCTCATGCATTTCCTTTTGTACACAATAAAGTTGCAAAGTGTGTATGGGGTTGTAATAGTCTTTCAGTTTATGAAGAATGTTATTAGATAAAAACCTTTCAAGTGGCATTTTACTTAAAATAATTGAAAGAAATTTCCAGTAAAAGGATTGAAGAAAACATTTTTCATTCAAGAACATAAACATATATATTACTTGAATTAAATGTTCACTCTGTAGAAAGAACATCAGGATTTACCCAGACACATAATCTGTAGTCTTAGGCCATAAGTTGCTTACTCTAGTAAAGGACCTAAGATAGGTCAAGAAGTGAATATAATGTGAAACTAAATATTTTTAGGATACTTGCCATTTTTATTTGGTAAATTATAGGTTTTTTAATTTTGTGGGGATTTTTGTTTGAAATGAAGTAATTTCTGATCAAAGCCCCAAAAAACTGTATCTCCCAGGTAGTTGGAAATTACTTTTTGTTTTATATACCTTATTACTTAGCTTTGAAAATACAAAGGTATAATACTATGAATTGATCTTTAGATCACAGTT
The DNA here is from genome assembly GCF_010015895.1 of Lontra canadensis. NCBI lineage: Eukaryota > Metazoa > Chordata > Mammalia > Carnivora > Mustelidae > Lontra > Lontra canadensis. The sequence goes on from NW_022631006.1 coordinate 11,015,042, forward strand.
TTCCATATTGGATCAGATGAACATCAAGATATAGATGTAGCAATACTCACTGCACTGCTTAAAGGTAAGATTTAAGAATTTTTAAATTTTTAGTATCTTATTTATAGCCTATTTATGTAAGATAGGACTTTTCAGTATAGGTAAATGTTTAGGACTGAATTTTTCAATAATTGTTCTTTGTGGAAGGCACAGTGGTAGCTTTCTGTGACAGTAAATGGGTTTTTGTTTTTGTCTTGTAGAAATTTAAAAAATTTTTTAATGTCTAGCAGGGTTTTTGTCACCAGACTCATTTAATTATAGTATTAAGAATGTTTCACATTTTTAATTGTCTGAAAGCAAGTGTTTAAAGGTAATGAGGTCTTGATGGATAGAAATTAAAGCATTCTTAAACATGCTGTTTTCATTCTGAAAGGAAGTTTGGAAAGAAAGCTAGTGGTATCTTTGAGGACCAAAGGGTCAGTGCACATCACATTGAACTGTGTTGTCCTCTCATCTTGCCAGAGACATCCAAATGATAAACAGAATTACAGTGAAAAATCTTACCAAAAATTAGAAGCTGAAACTGTGTCCCATCTGGGTGGGTACTTGAAAGTTCCAAGTATACAATGAAGTGGCGGGAGCAGAGCAAGAGGACACTATGCTGTTGTCATTCACAAGAATTTGCCAAACACTAGACCATGATAAATTGCCAGTAGATCAAACATTTTAAAAATACTATAATAAAATATATGTACATCTTGGGAACAAGACATAATAAGTAATAGAAAATTCAGAAACGATAAATGGGATTGCATATATACAAAAAATAAAATGAGAACACCTAATATTTGCTATATACTTACTTTCTGCTAGCCACTGTTTATACTGTTTATCATTTACTCTCAAAACAACCCGAAAAGACAGATTTCCTTTTATCTCCTCATTTTATAAATGAAGAAATTAAGGAATAGGAATCTGGAGGCACCACAAAGTTGTTATAAATGAATTAGTAAGATGATGAATACCTCATGGAAAAATGAGTTGGAATTTATGTAAAAGATGTTAGCGGAATAATATAAATGCTTAGGGAAAATATGGAAAGATGGTCAATATTATAATTAAAACAAAGTGAATCTTAATACAGAAGCATTTTACTCCGCTATTGGGTATTCTTAAACCATTGATAGATGGTATCACCTTTTTGGAGCATATTTTGGCAGTATATCAAAAGTTATAAAGTATATATTCTTCACCCAGTGTTTTGGCTTCTACAGAATTATCCCATTTAAATAATCAAGCACGTGCATGAAAATATACTCAATAAAAAATTAACCTGAATGTCTACTAGAGTATTTGTTGAAGCAACTTATTTCACCTCTAAAAGTTATTATTAATATGTATATAAGATAAATTTGTATGCATTGTTCTACAAAACTAAGGTATGATGTTAAGGTACATAAAGTAGGCTACTAAATACTTTGTATAGTATCACTTTTGCTTAGACAGTTTAAAGTATTTGTATGAATTTATATATGTACAGAAAAGCACCTGTAAGTGTGTTTTTCATAATCTTAACATGGTACTATCTCAGTGATGGAAAGAGATCATCTTTGCTTTATTCTTACTGTTCTGCATTCTGAATTGTTTGGAATGAATGAGGGCTGTGTGTTTTCTGTAGTTGGAAAATAGAAGCCCTCAGCCCTGGGGTAACCTTACCTCTCTGAGGCAGGCTACCTCTGAACAGTGACTGAAATGAGCTGTGTAAGTTAATTAAAAGGGAAGAGGGGGAATTCATAAGTGTTCACATTTTAATGGAGATAAATTAATTGAACTTGTCAACTGTTTTCTTTATTCAATAAGGCACTAATGCATCTGCATTTGACCAGCTCATCCTCACGTTGGCATGGGATAGAGTTGACATTGCCAAAAATCATGTGTTTGTTTATGGACAGCAGTGGCTGGTATGTAAATAATCTACATACACTATGTCATTAAATTATGCTGTGTAATAATAAAGTATTTGCTGGAACTGTGTTTTAACTTGACATTTTATGCCTGCCTAAAATGAAGAATTAGTTTAGTTAACATTTCTATAACATCCAAATCCATTTAGGATCCTAGAAATGAAAGAAGTCTTAGAAATAGTGCCTGTATATCTGTGTTTATCAGGGATATTGGCGTGTAATTGTCTTGGGTTATTATCTGATTTTGGTATCAGGATAATGCTAGCCTCATGGAGTAAGTTTGGGAGAGTTTCCTCCTCCTGTATTTTTTGGAGAAGATTAAGAGGATTGGAATTAATTCTTCTTTGAATGTTTGGTAGTATTCACCAGTAAGCTGTCTGGTTCTGCTCTCCTATTTGTTGGTAGGTTTTGATTATTGATTCAGTCTTCTTACTAGTAATTGGTCTATTCACATTTTCATTTCATTGTGATTCACTCATGGTAGGTTGTGTTTTCCTGGGAATTTAGCCATTTCTTCTAGATTGTTCAATTTTTTTTAAAGCTTTTATTTATTTATTTGAGAGAGAAAGAGCACAAGCAGGAGGAATGGCAGAGGGAGAGGGAAAAGCTAGCTCCCCTCAGAGCAGGGAGCCCGTAGGTTGTCCTTTTTTTTTTTTTTTTTTTTTTGTAAGATTTTATTTATTTGAGAGAGAGAGAACATGAGAGAGAAAGCATGAGCAATGGGGAGGGGTAGAGGAAGAGGAAGAAGCAGACTCCTGCTGAACAGGGAGCCTGACTTGGGGCTCAATCCCAGGACCCCAGGATCATGACCTGAGCTGAAGGCAGATACTTAACCAACTGAGCCACCCAAGGCCCAGTTGTCTCAATTTTGTAGTGTATAATCATTCATAGTAGTCTTTTATAATCATTTGTATTTCTGTGGTATTAGCCATAACATCTCCTGTTTTATTTCTGATTTTGAGTCCTCTCTCTTTTTTTTTTTTTTTTTGGTGAGTCTAACTAAAAGTTTTTCAACCTTTTATCTTTCCAATGAATCAGCTTTTAGTTTCATCTTCTCTATTGTTATTTCAGTTTCTATTTCATTAATTTCTATTTTAATCTTTGTTATGTCCTTCTAACTATGGGTTTTGTTTATTCTTTTTTTAATTCCTTGAGGTGTAAAGTTAGGTGTTTGAGACTTTTGAGATTTCTTGAGGTAGGCATTTATTGCTATTAGCTTTTCTCTTAGAACTACTTTGGTCGGGGCGCCTGGGTGGCTCAGTGGGTTAAGCCGCTGCCTTCGGCTTGGGTCGTGGTCTCAGGGTCCTGGGATCGAGTCCTGGCTCTCAGCTCAGCAGGGAGCCTGCTTCCCTCTCCCTCTCTCTCTGTCTGCCTCTCTGCCTACTTGTGATCTCTGTCAAATAAATAAAACCTTTAAAAAAAAACAAACTACTTTGGTCCATTCTACAAATTTGGTATGTTGTATTTCCATTTTTAATTGTTTCAAGGTATTTTTGTTTGTTTGTTTCTTCTTTGACTCATTGGTTGTTCATAGCATGTTGTTTAATTTTCACATATTTGTAAATTTTCCAGGTTTTTTTTTCATATAACTAATTTCTGGTTTCATACCACTGTATGTTTCATACCATTGAAAAGATGATTGATATGATTTCAGTTCTCCTAATTTTACTAAGACTTGTTTTATAGCCTACCATATGATCTATCCTGAAAAATATTCCATATTCACATGACAAGAATATGTGTTCTTTGGTTTTGGATGTGGGTGTTCTGTAAATAACTGTTAAGTCCATTTAAGGCCAGTGTTTTCTTACTGATTTTCTCTCTGGATGATCTATCTATCATAGATAGATAGGGAGGGGGTAGTATTAAAGTATCCTACCATTACTGTATTGCTGTCTCTTTCTCCCTTTGTGTCTTTTAATATTTCCTTTATATATTTAGGTTCTCCTGGGTTGGATGCATAAATATTTACAAATCTTGTATCTTCTTATTGGATTGACTCCCTTATTATTATGTAATACCTTGTCTTATTACAGTGTTTGTTTTAAAGTCTGTTTTGTCTGAGAAAAGTATTGCTATTCCATCTGTCTTTTGGTTTCCATTTGTATGGAATATCTTATTCTGTCCCTTCACTTTTAGTCTATGACTTTACATCTAAAGTGAGTCTCTTGCAGGCATCATATAGGTGATGAGTCTTGTTTTTTTTAATCCATTCAGACATTGTTTTTTGGCATGATGGATGAATGGGTAAGGAAATTGTGTATATATATAATGGAATATTATTCAGCCATAAGAAAGAGTGAAATCTTGCCATTTGCAACAACATAGATGTACCTTGAGATCACTATGCTAAGTGAAATAAAATACCATATAATCTCTTTTGTATGTGGAAGTAAAAAAGAAAAATCAAGCTTACAGATAGAATAGATTAGGGGTGGGGAAATGGGGAAGATGGATGAAGAGGGTCAAAAGGTTAAAAGAAGAAAGGGAGCGGGGGGTGGAAGGGAAAAAAAAGAAATAGTCCTCTGTGTACAAGAGAATTCATTACAGTGTTATCTTAGATATTTAGACCAGTTCCTTCTGTGGTCTTTCCCATATTTCTAAATGGCAGCAACCTTTTCCCAGTTTGGGGGATAAGAAACCTTGGTGTCATTTTTTTATTTTCTCTTTTTCATATATTCTAGTCCAATTCCATTTGTAAGTGTTTTTAGATCTACTTTCAAAACACCCATTTTTTTTTTTTTAAATCATCCTGGTCCATTCTACTATCACCCTTCTATATTGCTTCGTAGCATCCTGTTTGGTTTCCATGTTTTTATTGTTCCTCTCCCTCTGGACAGAAGATGGATCACATCACATTTATGCAGATGATAATCCAGAGCCCTTATGGTGGCCTGTAGGGCTTCATATCTTCTGCCCTGTTACTACCTCTCTTACCTTACATGTTAATACTATTCCCTTTGCACTCTTTTATGTCGCCATAAATTGGTATGTTCTTAAAACATACCAAGAATGCTCCCCTGATGTTGATACTTGCTGATTTCTCTCTGGAACAGTTTCCTCTAGATGCCTGCCTGGACTTGATTCCTTTTTTTTCATTTCCTTTTTATAAAAAACATTTATTTATTTAAGTAACGTCTACACCCATTGTGGGGCTCAAACTCACGACCCCGAGATCAAGAGTTGCATACATCTGTCTGAGCCAGCCAGGCACCCCTCTTTTTCTGGTTTCTAATCAAACATGTTCTTCTCAATTAGGCTTTTATGGTTCACCCTGTTTTGTTTTGTTTTTAAGATTTTTATTTATTTATTTGTCAGAGAGCGAGAGAGCAAGCAAGGGTAGCAGCACGCTGAGGGAGAAGAAGGCTCCCTGCTGAGTAAGGAGCCTGATACGGGACTCGATCCTCGGACTCCAGGATCATGACTTGAGCTCAAGGCAGACACCCAGCTGACTGAGCCATCTGGGTGTCCTCACCCTATTTTTAAATTTTATTATTTTAGGTTTTTTTACTGTAGAGAGAGAGCATGCTGGAGAGCACTAGGGTGTGGGTGGGGATGGGGCAGAGAAGAGAGGGAGAGAGAATCCCAAGAAGATGCCATGCTGAGTGCAAAGCCTGACTGGGGGCTTCATCTCATGATACTGAGATCAGAACTGGAGCCGAAACCAAGAGTCAGTCTCTCAACCAATTCCACCACCCAGGCGCCCATCCCTTCTTTAATAGTACTCCCCTGTGATAGCATTTTCTGTGTTTTTTGCCATTTTTTCCTTTAGCATTTATCATCATATATCTTAGCTATTTTTTTTCTCTTTTTACTTCTAGAAAGCAAATTTTATAGAAGCAAGAATATTAAAAAATATTTTTGTTAACCTGCTGTATTCACAGACTGGCATAGTAAACACTGGACAGATTTTTGTTACATGTCTGAATCACTAGAAAGCTTGGCAAAATAAATATTCATCCCCACCTTGGATTATTTTACCTTGTCTTTTATAGAGGATGAGCTAGATCTTATCTGTCTACAAAATGTAAACAGAAAATTACAGAAAAGTGTACATAGCATAAACTTCATTGTAGCAAATTCTTTTTATCGACAGATATACATTCAGGGGTATCTACAGGCATTATGTAGCCATAGAACCTTTCTGAAAACTGTTTTTATGGGGGTATGTTTGTAGAGATGAGGGCCAGAGAAGACAAAGCTTCCTTTTATATCACTTTAGTATTTGATTATTTTTTTAAACCATGGAAATGTGTTTCCTATAAATAATAAAAAAGTCACTTCCATTCTTACAGGACTACAGAGGAAAAAAATTAATGTTAATCAGCTGTGGTAAAACTGTAACAGTAAACCAACCTTTTGTTCCATGAAGAGTTTCATTGGGTTTTTTAATCTCACATGTAAAGGCTTGGACAAAGCCTTTATCTTCTGTGTATATGTGGTTTATCTCGTGGATTTGTTCTGCACAGTATTATCTATTTGATTTTGTGCTTTCCTTCATGCTAGAATTTGCAGCATAGTTGTTTTACTCTTCATTTTTTGGGAGTTCAGAATGCACCGACTATATGAAGAAATGTGGAACAAAATAGATACTTTTTATTTAAATCTTTTTTTCTCAGATGTGGAAATTTTGTCAGGCTTTATTGTTTTAAGGCAGTGGTTATAAACCTAATTCAGATAGAACACTTCTTTTTGTTCAATTCATATAGAACATATCAGTTTTGTTATGACATTTTTAATTATTTTTAAAAATATTTAATTTATTGATTTGACAGACAGAGATCACAAGTAGGCAGAGAGGCAGGCAGAGAGAGAGAGGAGGAAGCAGGCTCCCTGTGGAGCAGAGAGCCCAACTCAGGGTTCTATCCCAGGTCCTGGGATCTTGACCCAAATCGAAGGCAGAGGCTTTACCCACTGAACCACCCAGGCGCCCCATGACCTTTTTATTATATGAAAATTGAGTTTCATTGAGTCCTTTCTATACAAACTTTAAAAGGCAATCAATGCCCTATTGTCATAAAGACAAATCAAAGTGATTTGTAATAAAAATACTCAGTGCAGAGGTGCTTAAGAATGCAACATATAGATGGCATAAGTAATTAGATACTTGCACTTACTTTATGTAGAATCAGTGTAAATCCTGCAGTTGTGATGCACACTAATACAGGAATATTGTTGGTTCTTAAATTCCATGGGAGCAGAAAAACACCCACTACAAGTACAGGACCAAGGAAAGAGCAGGAAGAAGACCAAATAAGAATTAGAGTAAAAATAGTTAATGTTAGAATAAGAAATAACTTATCAGAATTATTTGTATGTGATGAAGACTCTTAACTAAGAGGAATAACATGCCATGATTAATTACCAGTTGTCAGTATGAGAAAATAAAAAAAGTTTTACATTGTTACTAATTAGTTTGGCCTCATCTTTAAGTGCAGTGTCAGAATATTTCCCTTGTTATCACATAGAACCAAGTGCTAAAAAAATACTGCAGAAAAAAGATCTTTCATCTTGAAAACCCATCATGTATAAGGTTTGCATTTAGTCTGTATCCTTCAAAAGATCTTGTGACCAAATCCTTTGCTGAATGATGAAAATAGAAGATAGGTTGGAGAAAGAAATGTTGTAGAAGCTAGTCTGTAGAAATTGTGCAGGTGTCTAGTAAACTTCTGAAGACAGAGATTGAAAAACGAGACGTTAAAAAAAAAACAATCATTTTGATACTGATTTTTCACCACAAAGTTTTCTCTTATCATATGGTATATGTATAAAGTATATTAACATTAAATATATTATGTTCTATTAATAAAATATCCCTTCTTAACAATACTCAATGAAATCTCTGTATTTGTGTCTCCATTAATTTAATAGCATTTGATTCAGAGTTTGTTGAAATCTATATAAAGAGTCCCTAAAAACTTGAAAGGTATAGCTTGTAAATGTTGACTGATACACATGTGTTACATTAAACTCAAACAGCACAGATGGTGTTCCTATTAGGAGATGTAATTTTTCTCTAATAGTGAATAATTTCTGTTAAAGTTCTAAAGAAGGCTAAGTACCATCTTATCTAATTTATATGGTAGTTGTATTTTTGGAAAGTTCATTTTGTAAAACAAACCATGACAATACTTTGTGTTTATATGTAAAGCAGAACTATTGTATTTTTATTCATGAACATCTAACAGGATAACAAAATTGTGTGAGATATGGGATAGTTCCTTTTGAGTGAAATTGTCTGGCATGTTGTATGATCTCTGGTATCCTTTGAATGTTAGTAATGGCGCCCTCAGTTATTGAAATGATCCCTCCAAAGAAACCTTTCCTAAACATTAAGAACTGTTGCTCTAAGGTATTTTTCCCCTAAATTTACTTGATGGATTCTCTTTCTCTCTCTCTCTCTCTTTTAATCCCTGTGTAACTCTCCTGCAGACATACTGCTTATGAAATGTTCTTTGGGGAATGCTACTCTGTAGAGGTCTTTTCTTCTATTCTCTTTATACCTTAAGCCCTTGCCTTTTACTATTTTGTGTGTGGTTTTTTTCTTTTGAGGTAGGGGAGGGGCAGAGGAAGGAGAGAATTTTAAGCAAGCTCCACGTGCAGCACAGAGCCAGATGCGGGGCTTGATCTCACAACCCTGAAATCATGACCCAAGCCAAAATCAAAAGTTGGACACTTAACTGACTGAGCCCCCAGAGCCCCTATTTTGCAGCTTTTCAATTTTGTTCTAAAACCGTTCAGGAACAAATATGGACTTGTATTTAGAACTATTTGTGTAATTGGATTGTGAAACATATTAATTAACATTTATATTCTTTTAGGTTGGGTCCTTGGAACAAGCTATGCTTGATGCTCTTGTAATGGATAGAGTTGCATTTGTGAAACTTCTTATTGAAAATGGAGTAAGCATGCATAAATTCCTTACCATTCCTAGACTGGAAGAGCTTTATAACACAGTAAGTGCATGTTAAAATTCTTTGTTGACTAAAAGCTTTATCGCCTTTGGCAAGTGTCATTTTGCTTGAACATACCCAATTTTACTGCTAAAACCTTTAATGATTTGCTTGTTACTTGGAAGAAGTAAAGCCAGTCTTAGGGTGGATTGACAGTCTGAAACCCTTTCCTTGTTTCTGGAGATTTTCCCTGTCACCATAGTCACATAGGAAGGAGGTAAATTGTTACTAACCTTGTCTTCCATTCCTTCCTGTCACCCCTTTTTAAAACCATAGGATCAGGATCAGCTTCTTCTTCTTCTTTTTTTTTTTTTTTTTTAAGATTTTTATTTCTTTGACAGAGAGAGAGGCACAGCAAGAGAGGGAACACAAGTAGGGGGAGTGGGAGAGGGAGAAGCAGACTTCCCACCAAGCAGGAAGCCCGATGTGGGGATTGATCCCAGGACCCTGGGATCAGGGCCTGAGCCGATGGCAGACACTTAACAACTGAGCCACACAAGCGCCCCTAGGATCAGATTCTTTTTTTTTTAAAAAACATTTTTTTTTTTTTTTTAGATTTTATTTATTTATTTGACAGACAGAGATCACAAGTAGGCAGAGAGGCAGGCAGAGAGAGAGAGGAGGAAGCAGGCTCCCTGCGGAGCAGAGAGCCCGATGCGGGGCTCGATCCCAGGACCCTGGGATCACGACCTGAGCCGAAGGCAGAGGCTTAACCCACTGAGCCACCCAGGCGCCCCCTATGATCAGATTCTTAATTATAGTTATTATATTTCCTTCTTTTTCCTCTTGGTAGTCATTTGTTACACCAAACTTCTTTTGATGCCTTTTCTTTTCTTTTTTTATGCCTTTTCTTAAAGGAGAAACTACACGTTGTTTTTTCTTTTCTCCTTTTTGTTTTTTACGTTCATGACCTTGTGGTATCCACCTTTTAGCTTGCATACCATTTTTCTTTTTTTTTTCTAAAGAGCTCCTGAAAACTATTACCTTTACAAAGCCTTTCTCATTTCACATGTCTAGCATTGGAGAGAGTAAATACTGCCCTTGTTACTGGTTTTCCTTGTTAACAACATTAATATAATTGTATTATATTTTGAGGTAAACTATTAACCAAATCCTTGCTTTCTAACTTTGACTTCACTGCAAAGCTCTGTTCATTCATCAGTTCCTGCCTGTTTATCTCCTCCTTTTCATTCCTGTCTTTGTACTTTTTTTATAATAGTCATACCACTTCAGTAATCTAATCTCCTTGTCCTTTATTCAAATCATTTTTAAACTAGTTACTATAATCCTATGTTTTACCATATCTTTCCCCAGTTAAAAAAAAAAATTTTTTTTAAGATTTTATTTATTTATTTGACAGGCAGAGATCACAAGCAGGCAGAGAGGCAGGCAGAGAGAGAGGAGAAAGCAGGCTCTCTGTCGAGCAGAGAGCCCGATGCGGGGCTCGATCCCAGGACCCTGGGATCATGACCTGAACCAAAGGCAGAGGCTTAACCCACTGAGCCACCCAGACGCCCCCCACCAGTTAAAAAATTTTTGCTAGCTCCCCGGTGTGTATAGAATAATACCCAAGCCCTCAGCTTGATTTCCAAATTTCTTCAGCTTATGATATTTTGCCCTAGCTAACTCTTATCAATTGGCCTTTTATTCCCACCCCACCTTCCCATACTGGATGTTTCAATTATGTTGCCTATGTACTGTTTCCCAAAAATAAAAACTTCTAAAAAAAGCTTTTCTTGTTTACATACTGCTGGTGTGTGTTTTTCTCTCAGCTACTCTCTACTTACTGGTATTTTATTCATTATTTAGAATGTAGTTCTAATGCCCTGCCACTGCCTCCATGAATCCATTGGCATAGTTAGTTGAGGACAATTATATCTTCTCTGTGGATTGTAGATTTCTTTTGAGTAGGGAGTATATCTTTATTTTCCCCCATTTTTTTTAATAGTATCTAGCAGAATTAGATTGAACTTTGTTAGCATTCTACTCTTTTCTAGCAAACAGATAAAAAAATTAAAAGGATTATTCATTGTGCTGAAGTAATAAGGTTTATCTCTGAAATGTAAAGCAGATAAAAAAAATAAAAAATAAAAATTGATCCCATTAGCAAGGCAAGTAATTTTTTAAATTGTGTAACTCAGAGTTATTAAGATGATAGTTACTTTTCAGCATCAATTATTGATAAAATTTTTTTTAAGGTTAAAGGATTATGTACCAAAGTAGTGGAGGGTCTTCTCCATTTCTCTCTGCTATGTTTATGCTCTCTTTCTCTCAAGTAAATAAATTTTTTAAAAAATTTTTAAAAATGAGAGGGTACAGCTCCGTTATCGTTATCTTTCTTTCCTTCTTTCTTTTCTTTTTTTTTTTTTTTTAATTTTACTTATTTATTTGACAGAAACAGAGATCACAAGTAGGCAGAGAGGCAGGCAGAGAGAGAGAGGGGGGAGCAGACTCCCCGCTGAGCAGAGAGCCCGATGTGGGGCTTGATCACAGGACCCTGGGATCATGACCTGAGCTGAAGGCAGAGGCTTTAACCCACTGAGCCACCCAGGCGCCCCTACAGCTCCGTTATCAATGAAAGAAATGTAAATTAAAGATAGAATTAAAAGCTTGCAAAGTTTGCGTGATTTATTTATTTTTTAAAAACTTCATTTATTTGACAGAGAGAGACACGTGTGAGAGAGGGAACACAAGCAGGGGCTGTGGGAGAGGGAGAAGCAGGCTTCCCGCCGAGCAGGGAGCCTGATGTAGGGCTCGATCCCAGGACCCTGGGATCATGACCTGAATTGAAGGAAAACACTTAACGAATGAGCCACCCAGGCACCCCAGTTTGTTTGTGAGATTTAAAATTTGTGTTTTTGCATAAATAAAACATAACCTAAATTATACATGTTATTAAAGGTGAGTATGACAATATGAAATGGTTTATCTTTTCCTTTGTTCCATTTTATGAACAGAACTTATTTAGCTGAAAAACAATGTAATTTGAGCAGGAGGGTTCATAAAGTCCTATAAGTAACAAAAAAGTTGTTATATTATTTTAGAAGAAAAATAATAGTTTGCTTTAATTTTTTCTCTTTAAAGAAACAAGGTCCAACTAATCCAATGCTATTTCATCTTGTTCGGGATGTCAAACAGGTAAGAGTTCCTTTTTATTTTTGAAAATGCTATTTTAAAAATTGGTTACCTTTCATCTGTTTCTAAAACACATTTAAATATCGTACGCCTTAAAAATAGCAATAAAATGACATTTAAAAAAAGATTATTTATTTAACAGACAGAGATCACAAGCAGGCAGAGAGGCAGGCAGGGTTGGGGGTAGGGCAGGAAGCAGGCTCCCTGCTGAGCAGAGAGCTCCATGTTGGACCCTGAGATCATGACCTGAGCTGAAGGCAGAGGCTTAACCCACTGAGCTACCCAGGTACCCCATAAAATGACATTTTTTAGAACAAGATAAAATAGGGGCTAAATCTGTGGTGACATGGAAATAAAGAGCGTAATATATCAGAAGTCAAGTAAAAGAAAAGTTTATGAAATAAGACCAAGTTACCTGAGTTTCTGGTTATCTGAGATTGAGTGTGATGACTTTCATGATGCTCATTGTCTATAAAGAAAGATCATTGACAGAATGTATCTTTCTCTGTGTTCCAAAGAAACTTGTTACCTTGACCTGTAAAGGATATTGAGTAAATACATTGAAGGAAACACTGGATAGTGATCTTTGTGGCATATTTTGCTAGGGAAAATGGTGAAATGTTGAAATCATCCATGAATGCTCTCTTAATATCCATACTGACTGTGATTAAATAGACAACACTATTACATGATCTAAAGCCATCCTGTGGTGACCAAATTTGATATACTAATATCCCCCTTCTCTTCTGTTGGGATCCTTTGTGAATTAATAGTTTTAGACATTTACTTATTTTTTTTTAAAGATTTTATTTATTTATTTGACAGAGACAGAGATCACAAGTAGGCAGAGAGGCAGGCAGAGAGAGGAGGAAGCAGGCTCCCTGCTGAGCTGAGAGCCAGATGCGGGCCTGGATCCCAGGACCCTGAGATCATGACCTGAGCTGAAGGAAGAGGCTTTAACCCACCTAAGTGCCCCAGTTCTAGACATTTATTAAAAATGTTATAGTCATTTAAAATACTGATATCTAATAGTTTTGCTTTCCTAAATGAAAAGATAATCATTTAATGAAATGAAATATTTTTTAGTTTCTGAGCTAAAATGTTTGTTTTCTAGAATTCTTCATTCAGACTTCTACTTGCTGTTAAATGGAGTTTACTATTAAAAAACTGAAAAATTAAAATAGAAATGTCATTTTCTGTTTTAACTTTTTGTTTTGTCACTTATTTAATACTAAACTAAGATCCCATGGGGAGAACCTAGACTTTATTATATTTAAAAATATTTTTTCTTTAATTCAGTTTTTTAATCTGTCATTAAAACATTTTACATACCATAAAATTGATCCATTTAAAGGGTTTAGTTCAGTGGCTTTTAGTATATTCACAGTTTTGCAACTATCACTACAGTCTAATTTTAGAGTAACCCTGTACTCCCCATTAGTAGTCACCCCCCATTTCTGCTTTCTTCTCTGCTTCCTGCCACTCTCCTGCCTTAGACAACTGTTAATCTACTTTTTATCTGTATGGATTTGCCTATTCTGGACATTTCACACTGAATTGTGTTTTTTTTTCGTTGTTGTTAAAATAATTAAGGCTTTTTTTCCCCCCCAGAAAGCTTGAGTGATGGGGAAACCTTCAGTCCAGGGATTTCTAAAACACATTTGCATTATGATTTACTTATGTGGGTTAGCAGAAGGAACTATAGTGTTTTTAATTCTAGAAACAAGTAAGAGATTTGTTATAGATTGACTATTTTTACATTGTTGGCTATACTAAATAAGTCAAGTTTTTTTATTTCTGTAAGTGAAAAATCCTAAAGTAAAGTAGTAATTGACTATTATCTGATTCAAATTAATAAGTGAGTATTGTAAGTAGTATTTGTATAGTTTGAGAAATTGCTTATCATACTTTTTTTTTAGGTAACTCATGTTATTTCCTTTAATTTGAGTATTTCCCATTTAAGTGGGGTCATATCATGGTATTTCTCAAATTTTTAAAAAAGATTTTTATTTATTTATTTGACAGAGATAGAGACAGTGAGAGAGGGAACACAAGCAGGGGGAGTGTGGAAGGAGAAGCAGGTTTCCTGCTGAGCAGAGTCTGATGCGGGGCTCGATTCCTGGACCCTGAGATCATGACCTGAGCAAAGGCAGATGCTTTGCGACTGAGCCACCAAGGCACCCCTTTGTCACATTTTTAAAATTTATTTTTTAAATGTTTTTTTGTCAAAAAATTTTTAAAGAAAACTAAAAACGTACATGATAATCCTCATTCATAAAGCATATTTTGAGGTTGCTCAAAACAAAAAGAAAAATCTTGCATTTAAGGTGAAAAATGTGTTTTAAATATTTATATGAGAGAGAGCGAGCATGAGCAGGGGTAGAAGAAAAGAAGAAGCAGAACCCCCACTGAGCAGGGAGGTGGACACAGGACTTGATTCCAGGCTGATGGGATTAAGACCTGAGCCAAAGTCAGACGCTTAACTGATTGAGCCACCTAGGCATCCGAAAATATTTTTTGATTAATTTCAAATCAGAGATTTAAGGAATATAAGTATCTAGAAATTTAAAACTTCACAGATGAAACCAAATTATAAAAGGTATAAATATTTTTTAAAGTACTGCTGCACCTAGGGGCCCCTGGGTGGCTCAGTCAGTTAAGTATCCATTTTGTAAAGATAGATTTTTCTTGATTTTGGCTCAGGTCATGAGCTCAGGGTCATGAGATCCAACCCTGCATCAGGCTCTACACTCAGCATGGAGTCTGCTTGAGATTCTCTTTCTCCCTCTTCCTCTGCCCCTGCCGGCCCCTGCACTGTACGCGCGTGCATACTTGCGCGCGCTCTCTCAAATCTTAAAAAAAATTTTTTTAAAGTACTAATTTTATGAAGTTATAATTAGGGAAATGGAAAGAATGGTGATGGTAGGAGGGTAGAATTGGTTGATACATGTAAATTACCTAATGATTAAACCCTTTTAAGATTATTTAATGAGATTAACCAAATATTTGATTCTGAACAGGCAATCTTCCAAATTCACAAATGGCTCAGGTTCCAAAAAATTGTTGCCCTGGGAAAATGAATTCTTAGTTCTACACAGTGTTATAAAGTGGTGGTTTAAATCTTAGATGAAGCTATAGAAACTTGTGTACTGTATAATATAACCAATATAGTTTTGGCTAAAAAATACTTATAAGTACTTTTGGGCCTGTCTAGAAACATAATTAACATTTATAGCATTGTTTTTGCAGGGAAATGTAATTTATGATAACGTGCCACAGTGAAAATAGAGTACTTGGCTCTTGGAAGCTCCTTTGCTTCTATGCGTGAAGTATTAGGACAATGGAAAGATCGAATGATCTTACTGCTATAAGCCATGCTTCTGTCACAATACCTTTGTGACTTTAAAACTTCAGAATCACTTCTTTTTACAGAAGGAAATGAGAAACAAGTTACTTCCTTCTCCTGTAAAGTTAGCTGCTGGCAACCCCAGCTTCCTGTAACAAATAAACATTTATCATTTTAGAGAATAGGTGTATTTCTAGGCATGCTTGGAAATATTGAGAAATATCCTATTTAAAACTAATGTTTTGTTTCCAGGGGAATCTTCCTCCAGGATATAAGATCACCCTAATCGATATAGGTCTTGTTATTGAATATCTTATGGGAGGAACCTATAGATGCACCTATACTCGGAAACGTTTTCGATTAATATATAATAGTCTTGGTGGAAATAATCGGGTATGTAATATTTTGGGGGAAGTCTATATATGTACTTTGTATTGTATACTTTATAAGCTAAAAATTCTTAAAAACTCACATACCTTAAAAGTTTAAAATTACTGATATTCTTAGAATGGTGAAAGTAGCATCTTAAAATATGATATTTTCAACTGTAAGACTACATAGAAATATTTTGTAATTGAAATCCAAATCATTTTTTTTCTGTGTGTGTATAAACACATTTGTACATATGTATGAATTAATTCTCGAATTTTTATGACATCGGTATATTTAAATCTATAAAAACTTAATAAACTTTCATTTTCAGAGGTCTGGCCGAAATACCTCCAGCAGCACTCCTCAGTTGCGTAAGAGTCATGAATCTTTTGGGAATAGGGCAGATAAAAAGGAAAAAATGAGGCACAATCATTTCATTAAAACGGCACAGCCCTATCGACCAAAGGTATGTTCACATAAATTTTACCTTTTCTGGATTTTGTTCTGTATAATTTACTAGTATTTATGAAACAGAAAACTACTTGTTTTAGCAAGAATGAACTTTTGTTCCTAGATACATCTTTGATTATTCAGTTTGCCATATACAGAAAGATATTTATTATGAGTTAACAATTCTATCAGGTTTTTTATATTTAGCTATAATAAAAATTTTTAAATGTTTTGATAAATGCTTAAGTGCCTCCTTTTATTCCACTTTAACTTGATTAACAACATGTAAGTGTTTCAGGCATACTCTTCTTCCATTAAAATTGTTTTATCAGATACTAGTTGAAATATTTAGGCCCTTTAATTTCAGAGAACTTTATTACAGTGTTTTTTTTGTTTTTGTTTTTGTTTTTTTTTTTTTTAGAAATACCATTTCTATAAAACCTGAGCTGTAATAAAGTATATAAAATTTATACCATTTTGATTTGTGCAGTTATATGAAGTTGAAGAAAATATAAAAGACTTTATAAAAATTCTCACATTAATGTCATATGGCCTTATTATAATGAATCTTAAACATTTGTTTTTCCTTGAAGATTGATACAGCTGTTGAAGAAGGAAAGAAGAAGAGAGCCAAAGATGAAATTGTAGATATTGATGATCCAGAAACCAAGCGCTTTCCTTATCCACTTAATGAACTGTTAATTTGGGCTTGCCTTATGAAGAGACAGGTCATGGCCCGGTTTTTATGGCAGCATGGTGAAGAATCAATGGCTAAAGCATTAGTTGCCTGTAAGATCTATCGTTCAATGGCATATGAAGCAAAGCAGAGTGACCTTGTAGATGATACTTCAGAGGAATTGAAACAGTATTCTAAGTAAGTTATATTTTATCATTTCAAACATTTAAGAAATACAAGATCATGTTTAAGTGGAGGTTATAGTGTCATGCAGTAAATGGATATATAAAGGTATAATTTTATTGGCACAATTAAAATGTATTAGGTAATATTTATTTATTTTTCTTATTGAAAATAGAGGGAGCGGGGAGAGGGAGAGGAAGATAGAGAATCTTAAGCAGGCTCCTCACTGGGGCATGGACTAGGGCGAGTCTTGGGCTTGATCTTCCAACCCTGAGATCATGACCTAAGCCAAAATTGGGAGTTGGAAGCTTAACTGACTGAGCCACCCAGGCACCCCAAAATTTATTAGGTAATTCTTAAAATTCAGAAGGAAACTTTCCTGTTTATGCATGTAAATAGAAGTTATTGTTTACAATTCAAGAGTTAAATATTTTGGCAAGAAAGAAGAAATGCCAGAAGTCAGTTTTAATGCACATACTAGCAATTAATTAGATTAAAAGTTCCATTTGAAGTGGTAAGGAAAAGAAGAAAGTAAGGTTTTTGAGCTGTGTTCCAAGGAAATGAATTGAATTCAACCAGGTCATTTCAGAATGTGGATGTACATCTATGGAAGAGTAAAACAGTTCACAGATGTTTACACTTAGGGTAATAATGAATATTAAGCTGGAAAGATGGTTTGTAGGAAACTTAATGATAGAAAATAGGACTTACCTCTCCCAAAATGGGCTGTCTTTGGAAGAGAGTTAGTGTTATTACTGAAAATAACTCAAGCCGGGAGGGGTGCCTGGGTGGCTCAGTCAGTTAAGCATCTGCCTTCAGTTCAGGTCATGATTCTGGAATCAAGCCCCACATTAGGGTTCCTGCTCAGTGGAGAACCTGCTTCTCCCTCTCCCTCTACTGCTCCCCCTGTTTGTACACTCTTTCTCTGTGTCTCTCTCTTTCTCTGTGTCAAATATATAAATAAAATCAACTCAAGCAGGGATCTTATGATCACTTAACTCTGGGGATCTAAGATTCAGATATTTTTCATGATTAGATTAGTGTCTATTCACATTTTTCTTTCTATGGGGTACCAAACCTCTTTTATTTATTTATTTATTTATTAAAAGATTTTATTTATTTATTTGACAGAGATCACAAGTAGGTAGAGCAGCAGGCAGAGAGAGAGGGGGAAGCAGGCTCCCCGCTGAGCAGAGAGCCCGATGCGGGGCTTGATCCCAGGACCCTGGGATCATGACCTGAACTGAAGGCAGAGGCTTAACCCACTGAGCCACCCATGCTCCCCTCTTTTATTTATTTTTAAAAATATTTTATTTATTTATATATTTGAGAAAGAGAGATGGCAACAGAGGTAGTGAGAGAGAACACAAGTGGAAAGGAGAGGGAGAAGCAGGATCCCTGACGACACGGGGCTCCATCCCAGGACCCTGGGATCATGACCCATGCCTGAGGCAGTTACCTAACCAGCTGAGCCACCTGGGCACCCCTGTGTTTGAAATACTATATAAATAAGAGTTTTTGTAGAGAGCAGCTTAACATTGTCAGTTTGGGTTTCCTGTGAGACTAGAGTTTTTATTTCCAAGACCAATGAAAAATTCTCTGTAGTCTACCTTTTCAGACTTGTTCTTAATGTGACATATTTTAATATTTTGTGACATTTGCGTAGTAATAGATATCTGGAAACAGAGCCACTATGATTCTAATGCCTCATAATTCCCTGAGTATATGTTAAAATATTAAATGTAAATGTTATTATATTAAATATAAACATTAAATTTAAAATGTTATGAAATTGTATAAAAATAGTGTCTAAAACTGCAGTTTGGTAATACGAATGTTTTGGCTTTTATCTTTTGATAGTGATTTTGGTCAACTAGCAGTTGAATTACTAGAACAATCCTTCAGACAAGATGAAACCATGGCTATGAAATTGCTCACTTATGAACTGAAAAACTGGAGTAATTCCACCTGCCTCAAGTTAGCAGTGTCTTCAAGACTTAGACCTTTTGTAGCTCACACCTGTACACAGATGTTGTTATCTGATATGTGGATGGGAAGGCTGAATATGAGGAAAAATTCCTGGTACAAGGTATAACTTAGAAACAATTATATAAAGTATGTGATTAGATAAAAAGAGGAATTAGCCCAGATATATAGTAAAATGCCTTGATTTATGAGGGTGGTAGGGGTGGCATTGTTGGCATTTTATCTCTGGTGGCATGAAGTAGCCTTTTTTTTCCTTCTGTTCTTCACTCTGAATCCTTTTCAAGTATGATTATTGCCCCTCTCTGAGCCAGAGCAAGAGGGCAACAAAGGAAGTATTGGTATTTACAGCCCTGAGCAGCCATGAAAAAAAATTGCTTCTTTATTAAAAGATGATTTCCAAATTCTAAAATTGAGCTCCTGTCTGCTAACTTAATAATTTGTTACTTTTTTCTTAAATAATTTACATGAAGTATATTGGGTATGTGTAGTTTTGATGGTTAAGAATTTGGGTAAAATATTGGCTGGTACTTTTGGTTTCATCATAGTGAGAGATACTACTTTAAACTTTCCTTTTCATTATCTTAAATCTAAAATAAGGTACAGAGATGTAGAACGCAGAAATCAGGCAAGTGGTTTAACCATTGTAAGTAGATAACAAATACTGATATCTAATAAAAATAATGGTGAAAGATTAACCAGTAGAAACCCTGATACTCAATTATAATTTCTTTATGCTGTAGGATTATGCAGGTAATAACATAAAATTTTACAAATAAACCTCTTTGTTTATAGAGGCACAAGCTGAGTAAACATGTGATGACATGGAACAGTTGCAAAGAGATTAAGGATAAAATTATGCACATAATAACTTCATAAGGCTTAAATTTTCTTTAAAAAAATGTATTTTCTGAACAAACAAATAATTATTAGATCTTTTCTATATCCTCACATCATAGTGCTCAAATGTTTTGTTACTCCTTAAATCAATTCAACCTGGGCCTCTTTAAATATTATACGCAATTATAAAAATGAAGTTCTTGCTTTTTCCTATACTAATGGGCAGATTGGCTAACAAAATATTTAATACCTTTTTATTCTTGAAGTTAATTAATTTTAAAATGTAAACTTACATGTTTCTAAAATTTTTAGGTCATACTAAGCATTTTAGTTCCACCTGCCATATTAATGCTGGAATATAAAACAAAGGCTGAGATGTCTCATATTCCACAATCTCAAGATGCCCATCAAATGACAATGGAAGATAGCGAAAACAACTTTCAAAACATAGCAGAAGAGATTCCCATGGTAAGGAGGAAGAATATTTTTAAGTAAATATAAACTTTTGTGAATAAATATATGATGTGTTATTTTTATTTTAGGAGGTGTTTAAAGAAGTAAGAATATTGGACAGTAGTGAAGGAAAGAATGAAATGGAAATACAAATAAAATCAAAAAAGCTTCCCATTACAAGAAAGTTCTATGCCTTTTATCATGCACCAATTGTAAAATTCTGGTTTAATACGGTATGTTATATGTTTTTTAAATTGTGTGAGCATAATGTTTTTAAAGGATAAGCTTTAAGGGATCTTGTCTAAAGTCGATATTTATCTTGATATAACTTAGACCATTGACAAGCCATTTTCCACTTAAAAGAGTATAAGTTTAACTTAGTTTTATTCCAGTTGGCATCATATATAATGATAAATGCTAACAAACCTTAATTCTGATTGGAACTAGAAATTGTCTAAACAGAAATGTGATAACCATTTATCACCTGCCTTTGTAAGCAGGTATCAAATACTAATCAAATCTATCAAATCGACCAATAACATTGGTGAGGATTAACCAGAGGAGACATTGATATATCTTTGTGCTTTAGGATTTTGCAGAGAATGTGTAAAATTTTTGAAATGAACCTTTTTGCAGTGTTAATTTGAAGGTAAAAAGTAATCTGGATCATTCATGAAGTTTGTTTATCAGTGGCATAATAGCTTATTTCCTTAATCATATTATGGTACATATTATATCTGACCCTTAATTGGCTTTTGTTTTGTGGAAGAACGGTTTATTCTCCTAGATCTAAGAGTACATAGTCCATGGGGTATGGACTAATATCAGGAAACACATGAGATTAGCCCCAGCTTTTAACCATGGGTTGAATTAGTTTTTATTCCCCTTCCCAGAAAAAATCTTAAGTTGTGTATTTTCTTAGTGTTTTGTTGTTTTTCATTCTCATCATGTTTGCATTCATGTGAATGACTGTTTAAAAATGGACCTGGGACATCTGGGTGGCTCAGTCGGTTAAGTGTCTGCCTTTGGCTCAGGTCATGATCTCAGGGTCCCGGGATCGAGTACCGTGTCAGGCTCCCTGCTCAGCGGGGAGTCTGCTTCTCTCTTTCTCTCTGCCTCTCCCCTGGCTTGTATGCACACGCTCTCTCTCTGTCGCTCACACTCTCTCAAATAAATAAATAAAATTTTAAAAAAAGAACAACCCTGTTGGCCAAATAGAAATTTCTTTTTTCTTTTCTTATTTATTGGGAGTTTCCTGCCCTGCTTTGCAATAGCTTAAATCATGAATGTGATTGTTTTAACGCTGGTAGAGGCAAGGAGACTGATGAGAGGATTCTTAGATACAATTGTCCAAGGATAGACAAATCTGGGTTTTCCTCTGAAACGAAATAACTCTTCAGATGTTATTATACATAGAGCTTACATAGTATAATCTTTTTTTTTTAATTAATTTATTTATTTCACAGACAGAGATCACAAGTAGGCAGAGAGGCAGGCAGAGAGAGAGGAAGGGAAGCAGGCTCCCTGCTGAGCAGAGAGCCCGGTGCGGGGCTCGATCCCAGGACCCTGGGATCATGACCTGAGCTGAAGGCAGACTCAACCCACTGAGCCACCCAGGCGCCCCTAGTATAATCTTTTTTGTTGAGAGTATCAAAGGTGGTATGTTCCCGTACCTAGGGAAAATGCTTTCCATATCTGTTTTTATTTCTTGGGATTCAACCTCATTGACTAGGATTTAGGAGAATACCAGTTGTGTGCTTTCTTCAGCAGCACATATACTAAAATTGGAAGGAAAATACCAGTTGTCTTTCCTGGGAGTAGTATTTGATTGGAGGAAGGAGGAAGCAGGTGGTATGTGTTTCTTGATGATGATGGTGATGAAGTTCTTTAGTATACTTAATATGGTACTTTAGGTGTAGTATAAATTAAGTGGAATTATATAAGCTATGCTGAGAACATAAATATTTTATTATAAAATTCTTCTTACAGGAAATACTAAAAAGTCATTGAAGTTCTAGAACACCATAGTGTTCTGCTCCAGGAACCATTTATTTATTTATTTATTTATTTTAAAGATTTTTTTATTTATTTATTTGACAGAGATCACAAGTAGGCAGAGAGGCAGGCAGAGAGGGAAGGGGGAAGCAGGCTCCCTGCTGAGCAGAGAACCCAATGCGGGGATCGATCCCAGGACCCTGAGATTATGACCTGAGCCAAAGGCAGAGGCTTTAACCCACTGAGCCACCCAGGCGCCCCACCATTTATATTTTGATTGATAAATGCAGTGTCTGCACTGAAGTTACTTGTAAAACTTTTTTTTAAGACTTTATTTATTTTAGAGAGAGAGCACACATGAGCAGGGGGAGGGGCAGAGGGAGAGCGAAGACTCCACCACAAGCATGAAGTTCTTCTCACAACCCCGAGATCATGACCTGAGCCAGAACCAAGAACCAGACGCTTAAACTGACTGAGCCACCCAGGCACTCCTAAAACTGATTTAACAAATGAAGCTTGGAGATAGTTCACAGGGGTTTATTTAGTCTCTTTTGTGTGTTGGATTGAAAATTTTGATAGTAAAAAATTTTATCGTGTAATTAATATTCATATTTTGTGTTTTTCTAGTTGGCATACTTAGGATTTCTGATGCTTTATACATTTGTAGTTCTTGTACAAATGGAACGGTTACCTTCAGTTCAAGAATGGATTGTTATTGCTTACATTTTTACCTATGCTATTGAGAAAGTCCGTGAGGTATGTCTGTAGTTTTTTTTTTTTTTTTTTTTTCCCAAAGATTTTATTTATTTATTTATGTCCTTAGTTTTCGTACCAGTTACTTACTGTATATAGGGAGGGTGTTTGGTTTTTGACATGTATGTGGGTATGTGTATGTGTTATTCATAATCAGTAGGTGATAACATAGAAGTGTATAACATGTTTATTTTTGATATTCTAAAAATTACAACATAAGAATAGAGACTGGTAAGTTAACTTTGTCAGTTACAAAGTTGATGATTTGTCTCAGAAACATAGCCTAGATCTGTTTTATGTTTTGTTTCCTCAACATTTATATTAATGCTCTTTGTCACTCTTCAGAAAGTATTAATTACACATATAGCCAATCAGGTAGGTAAATTATAAACTGGTTTTTACTTTGCTGTTATATTGAATATCCCACTGAAGTGTGCTATATTACCTATTGAATCGTCATTTAGATTTAGATTCCTGTGTCTATCACAGTTTTCAGTTTAAATTTTCTAACATCTTGATTTTGAAAAATTCTTTTTTCCTTAAATGTTTATACTTTTTATTCAAGCAATTAACTGCATAATTACAGTTTTATAACATACTAACTTAAATACTTTGAATTATTTCATGTCTTTGCTGTAGATTTAGAGAATACATTATGCTGTAAAAACAAGTGAAAGCCTTGTACTTCCTTCCACTTGGGTGTCATAGGAATTTGTCTTCTTAAATAGTTTATTGTACATTTTTAATTCCTCTGAGTGCCATGGTTTATATGTTTATGAAATCTGTTGTTTTACCAACATGTTTAAAACATTAAATTGTTAAATGATAAAAAAAAAGTTTAAAATAATTTTTTTTAAAGATTTTATTTATTTATTTGACACAGAGAGAGAGATCATAAGTAGGCAGAGAGGCAGGCAGAGAGAGAGAAGAGGAAGCAAGCTCCCTGCTGAGCAGAGAGCCCGATGAAGGCCTTGATCACAGGACCCTGAGACCATGACCTGAGCTGAAGGCAGAGGCTTAACCCACTGAGCCATCCAGGCGCCCTCAAATAATTTTTTAAATGCATATTCAGAAAAGAGTTATACAAGGACTCATTAGATTGTAACAACTGGTTGCCTCTAGTGTGAAGGGAAGTTAATTGGCTAAAGGAAGAAGAATGGAAGGGAGACTTTTCAGTGCTTATTTTTATATACACTGTGATTTTGAATCTATAAATATATTACCATTCCCCACAAAGAAGAAATTTTAATTTTTTTTTAAGATTTATTTATTTGAGAGAGAGCAAGCGTGATTGGGAGGAGGAGCAGAGGGAGAGAAACTCAAGCAGACTATCCGCAGAGTGTGGAGCCCAGCACATGACCGTGAGATTATGACCTGAGCCAAAATCAAGATTCGGTCACTCAACTGACTGAGCCACCCAAGCAATGCAAATTTTTAATTTTTATATTCAAGAGAAGAGATAAGTACAGATACTTAAACCATCGAGTTGTTTGCTTTCTGTAAATAAGACACCTTTGGAAGATCCTATCAGGATATCCTGTTGTTTCGATGAAAAATAAAACAACTTTCAGAAGTATCTCACTTTCTAGAGAGCTCTGTTCTAATTTAAGATTTTCAGCTTCTTAGTAGAATGACCTTGGTTGAATAGGTCATTTATTTGTGGGTATATGTATACACACACACACACACGTATGTAGAATGAGGATATAGAAGTATCTGTCTCTGATATCTTACTGAATTGTTTTAGTGATAAAATACATCATCAGATCCCAAGATAATCAAACATACTTTGACAAATACTATATAATTTAATTTATATGTGAGATTTAAGAAACAAAAGCAGAAACAGACCTATAAATACAGAGAACAAAATGATCGTGGGGAAGGAGGAGAGGAGAGATGGGTACAGTGGGTAAAGGGGAGTGGGTAGCACAGGTGTTTAGTTACGGAATGAGTAAATTCCAGGGATGAAAGATAACAGCACAAGGAATATATAGGCAGTTGTATTGTAATAGCATTGTATGGTAACAGGTGGTAGCTGTACTTGTGAGCAGAGCATAATATATAGAATTATTGAATCACTATGTTGTATACCTGCAACTAATGTTTCACACTAACATGTGTTAACTGTACTTCAGTTTAAATAAATACTTTGAGGGGTGCCTAGGTGGCTTATTTGGTTAAAGTGACTGCCCTTGGCTCAGGTCATCTGGGATCGAGCCCTGAGTTGGGCTACCTGCTCGGCGGGCCGTCTGCTTCTCCCTTCTCCACTCCGGCCATGCTGACTCTCTCTTTCTCTCAAATAAAATCTTAAATACAAAAATACTTTGAAATACTAAAAGATATGTAAAATTCCATTGTGATATTATAATTGAATGCTGATACATGTTTTAATAGGAAGAAATTGATTTCTTAAACAATTCAGTTTAATTTCTTTTTTTTTTTTAAACCTGTAGATCTTTATGTCTGAAGCTGGAAAAATAAGCCAGAAGATTAAAGTGTGGTTTAGTGATTACTTCAATATCAGTGATACAATTGCCATAATTTCTTTCTTCATTGGATTTGGACTGAGATTTGGAGCAAAATGGAACTTTGAGAATGCATATGATAATCATGTTTTTGTTGCTGGAAGATTAATTTACTGTCTTAACATAATATTTTGGTATGTGCGTTTGCTAGATTTTCTAGCTGTAAATCAACAGGCAGGACCTTATGTAATGATGATTGGAAAAATGGTAAGTTGAGAGGCATCTGATAATACTCATGGGTTTATTGATATTTTTTCTTGAAATCCTAAAAACCTGTCCTTAATATAGTTTCATTTGAACTAGAGTATGTTATTTCATGTTTATTTGCCTCATACTTCATATGGGCCAATCTTCAAGATACTGATTTTTGAAGAAAATACGTGATGGGATAAGATTAAGAAAACCATATTTTATTCATTTTATCTTAAAATGTCTTATTTTTTAAATGCTACTTTCTAGGGCTATTTGAGATCAGAATGAAAAAAAAACAAATTTGTTAGCTACCATTTGTGAAGTTATTTTCATCTTTACTAATGCTAGCCTAGTCATCTGGCACCTGCAGCAATCTAGTAAAATCTGTTTACTCACAACCACTGCGGCCTGTCTTCAGTCTACATTATAGCTAGAGTAATTTCAAAATGCGTATCTGAGTATGTTACTTGCCTTCTTAAAAAAAACTTACACTTTCACATTACCCCTAGAGATCAGTATACTTAATGAAATCCATGAGTTCTGCCCAGTTTGACTGTTGCTTTTCTTTATTTTTCCAATAGGAACATCTTTGCTTTCTTTTAAAGTGTCCTCTCTTATCATTTTTGACCTCTGGTCTATGCTATAGTGACACAGGCCTTTCTATGTTTTCTTTAACATATCCCCTACCAAGGTACCATAAACTAATGTTCTTCTTTCTGCCAGGAATGACTACCCTCATCTACACTCAGATCATTAGCTCTTTCAGTTACATACAGATCACATTTTCAACATAATTTTTGTTTTGGGGAGAGCTTTTTTGGTCCTTTCCCACTAGATCAAGTTTATTTGCTTTGAAGTTTTATGGGACCTGTGTTCCTCTACAGAATATTTATCTCTGTGTCTAACCGTATTTTAAACTATTTTTTACTAGATTATTTATGTACTTCTCTAGACTATAAACTCTTTGGAGTAGGACCCTTGTCTGGAAAAAAAGACATAAAAATAGTGAACATTCATTGTGTTTTAATAGGTTGATTTCTCTTAATTTTACATGCTTAGCAGCAGATTATAAATTTTAAAATCTATAATCTTCCAAGTAGTTTTTAATGTTTATTTTATTCTCCTGTGCAAGATAGTATAATAATTAATAGGATAGTGCCTCTGAACTTCGTGAAATTACATTTCTCCTTTTTGATTTTACCAGTCCTGTAGTTATTTTAAATAATTGTATAATCTAGTTTGGAGCTTGTCCTACATAAGTATTTTTAGGAGATTTTATATGGTATTAGTAAACTATCCATGTGGTTTATTGATGAAATTAGTGAGTAGGGGACATAGGGATTCATGGAACAAGATAAATCTGGATGCTTTTATTAAAGTAGCGGGATCTGATCTGTTCTTTGAAAGCTTAAGATAGATAGGAGTAAAAAGGCACAACCTGACTGGAACTTTTTTTTTTTTTTTTTTTTTTAATGGTACAGCTCCTTTTTTTTTTTTTTTAAGATTTTTATTTATTTAATTGACAGATCACAGGTAGGCAGAGAGGCAGGCAGAGAGAGAGAGGAGGAAGCAGGCTCCCCACTGAGCAGAGAGCCCGATGCGGGGCTCGATCCCAGGACCCTGAGATCATGACCTGAGCCGAAGGCAGAGGCTTAACCCACTGAGCCACCCAGGCACCCCTGAACTTCTTTTATAAGGAGTTGTTGGTTAGCTGTCAAATTGGATAAAAGGGCCTAGCCTGGATAACATAAAATATTGAAAATTGGGACCTTAGGAAAGGAAAATATAGGGGAAACCACTGAAGAGTTTCCCCTCCACCAAATTTGAGTTTTCTTTTCCGTAGGAGAAGTGAGTTGACATTTCTTTATCTTCCCTTACTATTTCAGATAGTCTTTTCAGTGCATGGATGCTAAAAGCAGCTACTCAGATTATTTGTTAGATGATGATTTTCAGTCCTTGGGGAGAGACTGAAAAAATCTCCCAAGTGTTTCTTTTGCAGGGCTCAGGTTCCCCACACTAATCTTGTTTCATTATTATGTATTTGCAAGATAATGCTAGCTAAACAATGCTACCTGTGGTTTATGTTTTTAGCTTCCTCTTTTCTCCTCTCTTCACTGATTCAAACTATTTTTTAAAGTTACAGCCAGAACATCTTTTCCTGATATAATATGTCCAATATCTTGCTTTCTTACTGGCAGGGTGGTTTTTTTTTTTTTTATGTAAATGTCAGGTTTAATGTGTAATTTCTTACACATTGAACTGAAAAATCTAAAGTGTATTGTCCCTACTTCTGCCGTAAATTGCTTTCAGTTTCCAGTGGTCAAAAAGGCAGACACTATTATACTATTGTTTGTTTCAGTTTTATTTGTCAGAGAGGGAGAGAGTGCACAGGCAGGGGGAGTGGCAGGCAGAGGGAGAAGCAGACTCCCCACTGAGCAAGGAGCCTGATGTGGGACTTGATCCCATGATTCTGGGATCTTGACCAGGTGAAGGGCAGACGCTCAATAGACTGAGCCATCCAGGCTTCCCTATACTGTTGTTTTTGTAAAAGTAACTTTTCCTTCCTTATTCTAAATTTATTCATTGTAGAAAATTTTAGTAAATACAAACTACTGTCCAGAGGCATCCACTGTTAACAGTGTGGCATATACTTTTTCCATCCTTCAAGACATACAGGAATACATGCTTGTATGTTAAACTCCACACAAATAAATGTATATAATAGCTTTATCAAAGTAGGCTCGTTGTATGTGCTGTTTCTCAACTTTTTTTTTTTAAAGATATGCTCCCTTTTAATAAATGTAAAAGTCTATTCCTAGAGTTTCTGAAACCCCTTTCCTTAATTGTGGAAAATCTTTGTCTTCTAATTTAAATTTTCCTTCTGAATAATCCCACTAGCTCAAAGGATTACTACCATTATCAAAATGGGATTTTTTTTAAAGTTTTCTAGATATAAAGTTTAATTATTTGCTTTCTTGGCTACACATTTCCCTTCCAGTAGAATATGTCCTCTATTTCCCCAATCGAGAATTACTGGTTTACTATTTGTCATTTCAGAGAAGTACTCATTATTTATCTATTTTATATTCTTTCATAAAGTTGTGTTTGCAGGAAAAGTTAGGGGATTTAGGCTTGTGGGAAAAAATTAGTTTTAGCAGGGCACCTGGATGGCTCAGTGGGTTAAGCCTCTGCCTTCAGTTCAGGTCATGGTCTCAGGGTCCTAGGATCAAGCCTCGCATCCGGCTCACTGCTCAGCAGGGAGCCTGCTTCCCCCCCTTTCTCTGCCTGTCTCTCTGCCTACTTGTAATCTCTCTCTCTGTCAAATAAATGAATAAAATCTTTAAAAAAAAATTAGTTTTAGCATGCAAAAAGGTGCTCCAGCTTTCGTTGCCTACCAGATTATTTAATGATTTAGTGGCATCGGGTTAATGTAATGGTAGTGTACAGTAAATTAGAGGTATAGGAAATACAGAAGTGAACAACCATAATAATAAAAGATGGAAATTGGGGAAGTAGGGAGAAGCCAGGAGAAAGAAATAGGAGCTGTCTGGATTTTCATCTGAATCTTGTCTCTCACATGCTTCCAGCACTCCTGCCAGTTTTCCCATCTAAGTTATGAGGAATTCAAATATATATTTCATTTTCTTCTTTATCTGTGATCCTTAGAACTATTCTCCACCAGGATTATTTGTCTTTCCCCTCTTCAGCCAGTCATTTATCACATCATTTTCTGTTTCTCCTAGTGCCATTTTCCTTTTCTACCCCGTTTAGAACTTTCAAAATGGTTAATATTCTAATTTCCCGTTTAACTAGGTGCTGCGGAGTGTAAGAAATTCTTCATTAAAGTATACCTTTAAATAATAAAGGAGATGAGTTTTATAATAGTAGGTTTCTAGATTAATTTAACCTTGTTTCTTTTGTCATTATGTATCTGTTATATGCTATGCACTATACTAAGCTGAAACTACAAAGATGAATAAAACATGGTGCAGAGCCTCGTAGAACTCAGAGTTTAGTACATAAGACAAGCGTGTGAACAGATTAATAGCTACAGAAAGATAAACTTGTGTGAAGACTGATGAGAGGGGCGCCTGGGTGGCTCAGTGGGTTAAAGCCTCTGCCTTCGGCCCAGGTCGTGATCCCAGGGTACTGGGATCGAGCCCCGCATCGGGCTCTCTGCTCAGCGGGGAGCCTGCTTCCTCCTCTCTCTCTGCCTGCCTCTCTGCCTACTTGTGATCTCTGTCTGTCAAATAAATAAATAAAATCTTAAAAAAAAAAAAAAGACTGATGAGATAGTACTATTTCTGTCATGAAGGCTTTCACAAAGAATATGGTATTTGAAAGTTTGGCAAATAGGAACTTTTCCTGAGCAGGGAATTTCTAATCAGAGAAAAGGCTTTGAAAGGTTTAAAGATACAAAAGATGAAAATAGAAGAAATATTCTTTATTAATATCATTAATAAAGATCACACTTAGGAAAACTGTGTGGTAAATACTAACCTTTTCCCATTCACTCCATGTATCTGTATCTTCAAGCTAGAAATCTTCATTTTATATATGTGGAAATGAGATATTTAAATGTGTTTAATTAAATTTAGATCAGGTGTAAGGAAGGTTTTCAAATAGGCTTTATGTGAAAGGTGTGAAATCCAGAGACTTCTGTGAATCATTAGTTATAGACTTTGAATAATTTTAGGATACCTCAGTACAGATTTGAATATGGTTTTGAATTTTTGACTTGGCCTTTTTGTTTAATTACAGATAAATATTTGGATTCCATAGTATTTCAGATGTCATGAATAATGTTTTGATGATTTGTCTTTTAAACTATTTTATCCCAAGATTATGTTGAAACCTTGTTATGACAGCATACATTCTCTTAGTATGTATGTTAAACCCTCAAAGAAGGCATTATTTGACTATTTTACAAATAAGAAAACTGAATCTTGGAGAGTATTAGGACTCTTCGATTGCAGGTCTCAGAGACTAACTCTAAAAAGTAAATTAATAGGCAGATTTGTAAGAATTTTTAAGGTGAAGAATCAAGTCTAAATAATTACATATAAATATTTTGTAATTTTAAAAATTAAAAAAAAAGCAGAACTATGGTCTTTACCTTTCACATTCCTGCCTTCCATTTCTACTCACTATTTATTTGTTTGAAAATTTTATGTAAATGTCATAATAATTTTTTAGGTTATTTTATTACAATTATTGGTTTTTTAGGTTGGTTTATTGTAGTCATTGGTAAAGTACAGATTTATCATAAGTGTAGTCTACCTTGATCTGTGTGGATTTTCCCCTCCTAGATTATTTGTGGATAAATACTACATCGTTGGAATGAGACAACATTCACTTTTTTAGATATAAATGCTGAGCGCTTGTACCCCTAATTAAGTGGATAGAAATTGAAGTTCTATTATGGGATTTCAATTCACTCTTAGGTTTCTTGAGTAATGACTTCGAAGTTCACATTGTGACTTAATAAAAATTATTTTTCATTGATTTATTAGGTGATAGTCCA
This sequence comes from Lontra canadensis, assembly GCF_010015895.1. Lineage (NCBI taxonomy): Eukaryota > Metazoa > Chordata > Mammalia > Carnivora > Mustelidae > Lontra > Lontra canadensis. Next base: position 11,046,368 of record NW_022631006.1, read on the forward strand.
ATTAGGCTTTTTTTTCAACTTTGTTTAAATTAAAGAATTGCAGACTACCTGATTTGTGAAAGGGCTTTTTAACCAGTTAATTGGTGTCACTTATTTTTTCAACACCCATGCTGATAATTCCAGTTTATTATTTTATTTAGCTCCTAGAGGTTTTCACAGCCCAGGATAATGCATCATGGTATAGGGTTCAAGATGATTGAGAAGAATGTCTTTCTGTGTATGAAGTAGGCAAAGGACAGTTATCAAAGGGAGGTAGAAAAGTGAGTCTGAACCTCCAATACAACAACACTACAGTTTTAGGAAAGAGCACTTACAGAAATTGATTCCATGAATCTGCTCATGTATCTATACCTCTTTAAATCTTCATGGAGTCAAGATAGGCAGACTCCAGTTGGAACCAGTGATACAGTTCGTCATATAGAATGTGCCCCTGACCTGTCTAGCTTCACACATCACCTTTTACCATAATCTTGATGTTAAGATTTATGTCGTGATGAGATTTTCCTGAATGCTAGTACTAGGAGTGAAAAGAAACTCAAAGACTCCAGTTATTTATTAGAACATTAGAACTATTTTAAGATGAAAAAGTTATCATTGTTTTTAAATTCCCATGTATTTTAACAGTGTTCATTTTTTAACAGGTAGCCAATATGTTCTACATTGTAGTGATTATGGCTCTTGTATTACTTAGTTTTGGTGTTCCCAGAAAGGCAATACTTTATCCTCGTGAAGCACCATCTTGGACTCTTGCTAAAGATATAGTTTTTCATCCATACTGGATGATTTTTGGTGAAGTTTACGCATATGAAATTGACGGTAAGGGTTTATGTTTATAAATTCATCTTTTGGTTATTTTGTGTTTTAAAGTCATAATTGCATTACAATAATATTACATATTTTCACAAGTCAAACTGTTATTACGAACCTAAGCCTCCCAAAATACATTCATTAATAAGCCCAGAAAAAAATCTATAAACATTAATCCAAAAAAGTACTTTAGAATTTTTTCAGCCACAAATGGGAATCTGGCCTAACCTGGCTTATACAATAAGGATATTTATTAGCTCATGTAACACAAAGTTCAGAGGTAGAATGGTCTTTGGAGTTTGTTAATTCATAGTTAAGAACACCTGTTCTTTTTTATTCTACTGCTTTGTAATCACAGTGTCTGATTGATAGGGGTTTCCTTTCTGATTAGAAGACTGTCACTAGCAGTGGGAGGAAAGGGACAGTGTTTCCCATGGTTCTCTTAAGGCTAAAAAGTCCCTTTCTCAAAAAGCTCCTAGTAAACCTATTCCTTAAATCTCATTAGCTCAAATTGGCTTTAGTTTGCGAATCTATGAAACAGTTATGGCAAGGATGATAGGATTACAGTGATTAGACCAGTCATGGTAGGTTGGATAAACTCTTAAATTAACAAAATCCAACTGTGAATACATTTTCTGCATAAGGTAATAAATTTTTTAAAAAATTGTTTTAGCTAATGAGGCTAGATAACTTGTGGACATAGGTGATGTTGCTGGCTTTCGGGGATGTTCTTCTACTGAGGTCCACAGTTGCACTTTAGAATCTTTATTTGGTTAGTTTGCTCTTGATCTCTTTTGCAGTTTCTCTCGTACCTCCCTTACCCCCACTGGTTGTTGCTCCCTACCTACCTATTTACAGGTGATTAGGTCAGGAGGTGGGTACCTAGTGGTCTTTAGTTGTTACCAGGTTTTGCTTAAAACAGTGAAGTTTTACCAGCCTGGTCAAACTTTGTGTTCAGTGCTTTCCTGTTCAGTGTCATTTTCAGGTTTTCATTTTCTGCCCTTTTTCTAACGTGGCTCTGGTATAGTTGTTATAAAGCATTGGATATAGCTTTTTAGTCTCCCTCATCCTCTTCCTTGGGTATTTGCTACATCATACAAATCTGAATAGAATGAAATGCATTGATAAAACTTTTTAAGATTGAAAGAACCCTGTGCATTCATTTGCCTGTGAAACAATTTGAAAGGAATGATACCGCCATTGAGTGTTTTAATGGTGTGTATGTTCTTAAATGATTGCTATAGAAATACTAATTGTAAGCATTTATATAAAACTTGTCACTAATTCATGATTATTTAATTCTAATCCTTACACTACTTAACTTGTTTTGCTTAATTCTTTAATACTCTGCTGGGTACTAAAGCTCTTCTTTTCCTTGCTTTTTTATTCAGCTGTGTTTTGGCTTCAGAAACATTCCTGGTGGGGTTAATGAAAAGCAAGGAATTCAGACCTAATCATTGTATATATTGACCACTCTTTCAACTCTCTTGTGACATAATAAGATTAACTCAGTGATCTTTATATTTGTAAATTTACTATGAGTTTACTATACTATTTTATAGTTCAGTTATTTTTCTTACAGAAATGATAAAGTGTGGCTGAATCTGCAGATTTTATTCTACTTACTGTTCCTCAAGCTAAACTCTTGTGCAGATATAACGTACAACTATGTACCTCCTCCTCTGGAATAGAGTAGTAGAACAGATACCCATATCCCTCACAAAATTTTTCTGTGTTGCAGTATTTTTAAGTTTGTATTCCAAGTGCTTGCCCATAAGCTTTTTACTAGAGTCTGAAACAGATTTGTACATATTGAAACTTCCTTCAAACAAACAAATACTAATCAAAAATAGTTACTGGTGTGATTACTGTATCTAATTTTTGTTCTTCTTTCTAAAGTGTGTGCAAATGATTCCACTATCTCTCAAATCTGTGGTCCTGGAACATGGTTGACTCCATTTCTTCAAGCAGTCTACCTCTTTGTACAGTATATCATTATGGTCAATCTTCTTATTGCATTTTTCAAGTAAGACTTTTATTCAGTTGCTTATTGTAATGAGATTTAATATATAATTCTTATTTTGAAGGAATTATACAAAATTTCAAGTCTAAAGATTTTCTTGAAGTTTAAACTACTATAATTATCTTAGAAAATTACAAATGAGAAGGCATACTTTTTCAAATCAAATGAGACTTTAAAGTTGAGACTTAATTTATCTTTCAACATGTAGTTCTTTTATAAATTTAACTTTTATTTGGGAGTTATACTAAGTTGCCAAGGAATACACATGTTCAGTATATAAAACAAAAAGGCAAGTCATCAAAAATCTCATTAATATTTTGGCATATATCTTTCTGTTTTTTTATGAATATATATGAATCATTTTTTCTCTTCAAAAATAAAATTCTTAATATTTTGTATACTGTTTTTGACTAAGCAAAACATGAATATTATTCCACATTAATAAATATCTCTATTTTATTTTTAATGCCTACCTGGTATTCTATGATGTAAAGACCTTAATTTTTCAAACAATATGATAACATTGTTCAGTTAGGTTGTTTATAATTTTTTGTTCCCAGAAAATATGTTGTGGTTAAATTCTTGATCATTCCTTAATTATGTCCTTAGATTGTTTTCCTAAGAGTAGAACTGTTCAGTACACATTTTTAGGACTTTGCATTTAAGCTAAAGTAGGCGTGCATCCCCAAATCTCTGCCGACACTAGGTATTATTATCTTTAAATTAAGGTTGCTAATTTGATAGTACATAAGAGTATCTTGTTTTGGTATGCACATATTTTGTTGCTACTGAGATTGAATATTTTCTTATAGTTATTTACATATAACTTTAAAATCGTAAGATCATATTTTCTGCCCATTTTTCTGGGAGTTTGTAATTATAAGACCCTCAACAATACCAAACTTGTGCCTTATACTTACTGCATATATTTTTTCCAGTTTCTCATTTGCTTTTTAGTCTTGTGTATGGTAGAGTATTCTTTTGAATCCTTGTTTAGAGCAGAACTGCAGTAAAATCTTTAGTATTTAAAATTTTATTATGTGATTTAGCTATGTTTTATTTTAATTCTTTGTTATTCAAGCAATGTATATTTACAAGTGAAGGCAATTTCCAATATTGTATGGAAGTACCAACGTTATCATTTTATTATGGCTTATCATGAGAAACCTGTTCTGCCTCCGCCACTTATCATTCTCAGCCATATAGTTTCTCTGTTTTGCTGCATATGTAAAAGAAGAAAAAAAGATAAGACTTCAGATGGACCAAGTAAGTAAAATATATTAAGGGAAATGTTTTTATTTTATCATTTAATCAGTATTATAGTGAAAGTTAAGTATTAATTTTATTCAGAAGACTTAATTGGTTTATTTTACTAATAAAAAGCTTTTGTTGAATTTGCCTGAGCATAAAGGAATTTTAAGTATAATACAGTATCTATAAAAGTGTATTTAGTATTAAACTTCTTTTTGAATATGGCATGTCAGTTTGTTTTTGTTAAAATGGTAATATAAACCATGACATTTGCTGTTCTACAAACCATTTTTTTGCTGCTCTGTAAACAACACTTTCAGTTTATTCTGTATACTACATGAGACTAATCATCATATCTGTGCTTAAAATTTTATAGTGACTTTCTATTCTACAAAGTTGATTCTTAAATCCTCTACCTGGATAAGTGAGGGAGAGGAATAAAGAGAGATAGGGGAAGAGTGGTTTTTTTTTTAAATTATTTTTATTAACATATGTATTATTTGCCCCAAGGGTACAGGTCTGTGAATCACAGGCTTACACATTTCACAGCACTCACCATAGCCCATACCCTCCCCAATATCCATAACTCAACCAGGGGAAGAGTGTTTTGTAGGAAGAGGAAATTAGAAGAAGAAAGGTACCTGAAACTGTTCTGCTGAAGAAAAAAAATGGAAATACTTGTCTAGTGCTTTAGAAACATTAGAGTAAAAAGAGAAAAAAATTACAGATGATGGATATAGTCTTATGAACCCTAAATCATAAGACTCATGAGCTGTAATTTGATATCTTGATAGTCTTCGTTGATTTTTTTTTCTTCTTTTCCCTCCTTAGAACTTTTTTTAACAGAAGAAGATCAAAAGAAACTACATGACTTTGAAGAACAGTGTGTTGAGATGTATTTTAATGAAAAAGATGACAAATTCCATTCTGGGAGTGAAGAGAGAATTCGTGTCACTTTTGAAAGGTTCAGAAGTTCTTTAATTATAATTGATTATGTCACAGTGGATTCTGATATGCCTTATACATGATCATTGTTCAATTTATGTCAAATAAGTAAGCTTAGTAATAGTTCTATATATCAGAAGACAATTCACTTCTAATACTTAGTATAAGTCAGTAAGTCAGTTTCTTATTATTTTTTAACATTTGTTACAGAGGACAGAAGAATTAATGTTCTTTACTAGTCAGTGAAGAAAAGTGAAACTATATTTTAGAGCTTTTTTTTTTTCTAATGGCTTTGCTACATTCTGGAAGCAGATAGTATAGTTATAATGGTAATGGTATTTCTATGTATATGTAATTTTATACTCATTTTCATGTGTCTTACTTTGATGTGGGCAAATTATAATAATAACAAAAATGTTTTTTGAAATCTTGATTTTATTATAATAAAATCAGCACCAGACCCGTTTTAAACCGTAGGTGTGTCTTTTATAAAGAAATAAATAATCATTTTATTTTATATCTTAGCTTATTTGAGTGCATGTAAAATTTCTTTTTACTGTTGTCATTTATTGAGATTACAAAAAGAGTCTCTAAAACATTAATTTTTAACATTTATAAAAAGCCTGTGTTTTTCCCTACAGGGTGGAGCAGATGTGCATTCAAATTAAAGAAGTTGGAGATCGCGTCAACTATATAAAAAGATCATTACAGTCGTTAGATTCTCAAATTGGCCATTTGCAAGATCTTTCAGCCCTGACTGTAGATACATTAAAAACACTCACTGCCCAGAAAGCTTCGGAAGCTAGCAAAGTTCACAATGAAATCACACGAGAATTGAGCATTTCCAAACATTTGGCTCAAAATCTTATTGACGATGGTCCTGTAAGACCTTCTGTATGGAAAAAGCACAGTGTTGTAAATACACTTAGCACCTCGCTTCCTCAAGGTGGTCTTGAAAGTACTAATCCCTTTCTTTGTAATATTTTTATGAAAGATGAAAAAGATCCCCAATGTAACATATTTGGTCAGGATTTACCTGTAATACCCCAGAGAAAAGAATTCAATTTCCCAGAGGCTGGTTCCTCTTGTGGTGCCTTATTCCCAAGTGCTATTTCTCCTCCAGAACTGCGACAGAGAATACATGGGGTAGAAATGTTAAAAATGTTCAGTAAAAATCAAAAATTAGGCAGTTCTTCTAACAGCATACCACATCTGTCATCTCCTCCAACCAAATTTTTTGTTAGTACACCTTCCCAGCCAAGCTGTAAAAGCCACTTAGAAACTGTAACCAAAGATCAAGAAATTGTTTGCTCTAAAGCTGCAGAAGGGGATAATGTAGAATTTGGAGCATTTGTAGGTAAGTTTGGCAAACTACTATTTGTATATCAATATTCTTTTATTAAAATTAATACCTTAGAGATAAAATAAATAGCTAATTAATAAAACTATGCACTTGTATGGTTAAGTGGGGACTGCATTTCATAGAATATAGTTCTAAAACTTTTAAAAGGAATCAGGTGGGGGAAATAGGTTGAATTGAGCTGTAATGGTTCTGTTAGCACATAACCTCTTCAGTGAATTTACTCTAATAACATTTGTATATAAAACTTACTTGGTCTCTTACTTTTGATTTTGAGAATCTTTTATTGAATTTGGTTAACTTGTTGAAAGAACCTGAGTGATTCATAAATGTTAGATACTTAGGGAATAATAAAAAAGGTACAGGGGAGGCTAGATAGAAATAACTGGAAAAGAACAGTGTCTTATAAATTGGGTGACCATATAATTTTTCATCTCAACCTGTACACTTTTGATAGTGAAAGGGTGTGCTAATAATTACAATTAGGCTAATAGGGAAAGCCAGGACTCTACTTGGAAAGTGAGGATTTATGGTCAAACCACTATTACCCAGAGAGGAGAGCATTTCAGAAAGGAATGATTCATTCTTACACTTCAGATAGCTAAAGTAAAATAAGGACTGAAAATATATTTATTTTGGCAATGATAAATTGATGGCTTTGGTGGAATCTGTTTCAGTAAGTGGTTGAGGGAGAAGCCAGATTATATTGAAATAAATTGTGAATGGGAGGAGGGAATGTAAAGAGGAGTACTTGGGGAGCAACAATAAAGCTCACTGTGAAGGTAAAAAGAAAGAAATAACTAATACTGTGGTTCGTAGGTAAGGTTTTTTATTTGTTTTGTTGTTAATGATGGAGAAGACCTAAGCACATTTTAATATTGACAGTGTGCCATTGGAAGAAGGTGAAGAGAGAATATTTCATAGAGCTAGCTAGGTCTCTATTATTTGGGAGAATATAGTGTTCTAACAGTCTTCCTATTAGATTAGTAAAGTTTAAAGTATTTAACAAGTTCTTAGATGGGGTGCCTGGGTGGCTCAGTGGGTTGAAGCCTCTGCCTTCGGCTCAGGTCATGATCCCAGAGTCCTGGGATTGAGCCCCGTATTGGGCTCTCTCCTCAGCAGGGAGCCTGCTTCCCCCTTTCTCTCTCTCTCTCTCTCTCTGCCCTGCCTCTCTGCCTACTTGTGATCTCTGTCAAATTAATAAATAAAACCTTAAAAAAAAAAAAAAAAGTTCTTAGAAAACAACTTAGGTTGTTTGTGGGCATGACCAGAATGTTCTGAGGCATGAATGAGGCCCTCTGTCTCTTCAGGTTTGAATTTTTCCATCAGGTAGCTTCCTAACCTGGTCTTAACATTTGTTTGAGCCTTCCTAACTTAGAAGTTTACCTAGGAATGAAACATGTATGGAGATTGGTCAGAGAATATGGTATGTCTATATAATCTCCACATTGAGGTAAACCCTGTGAGTTATCTAGGTACTGAGCATCCTGATCTCTGCTGCTAGACTGTGTGCATTTCACTGTAGATTTATAGAGACAACTTTTCCTACATAAAATCTATCGCAATTTATTTTTTAACAGTATAATACAATCTGTATGCTAGTATATTGTCACTTGAATGAATATGCATAGATAACCTACATATTTATTTCTAGATACGATGTGTGTGTGTATAGTGGATATATTATATGTGTGTGTATATAGTGGATGTATATGTGTAGTAAATATTATATATGTAATTTTATATTTTTAAAAATAATTTTTAAAAAATTTTTATTAACATATAATGTATTATTAGCCCCAGGGGCACAGGTCTGTGAGTCGCCACATTTACACACTTCACAGCACTCAGCATAGCACATACCCTCCCCAGTGTCCATAACCCAACCACCCTCTCCCTCTCCCTACCCACCCACCCACAACCCTCAGTTTGTTTTGTGAGATTAAGAGTCTCTTTGTAATTTTATATTATTAATATTGAAAGTAATTGCTTCCCTTTTTTCTTTCTAAATTTCAAGCAATTCATATCACATGTAGGGTTGTTTGAGGAGGCCTTTGACTTTTGCTGTTACTGTATACTGAACTAATCTTCTCTAGCTTCTTGACATATTTTTGATATATATCCAAAGATCTACAGGAAACTTCAAAACTACTTAGAAAACAATACAAATCACTTTTTTATGTAGACTTTAGGCAATGACATTATTTTGATAAGAAAAAAGTATATATTTTATGTTGTAATTTTTTTTTTCTCTTTAAGGACACAGAGATAGCATAGATTATTTACAGAAGTTTAAAGAAGCATCAAACAAGATAAAAGAAATATTATCTGTAAGTAAATCCTTACAACAGCACAATTAAATCTTACTTTGCTATTTGGGGATTTAGTTCAAAATAGAATTGAACATTTCAGTAGAAACAGTTTTAGCAGAGACCATCATCAACATGATTATCCCAAGTATTTAAAAGCTGTACACCATATAAAAAGAAGAAACAGAGCACCCAGGTGGCTTGGTCAGTTAAGCATCTGCCTTAAGCTCAGGTCATGATCTCAGGGTCCTGGAATCGAGTCCCACATCAGACTCTCAGCTCATTGGAGAGTCTGCTTCTCCCTTTCACTCTCCCTTTGTGCTCCCCCCCCTTACTTGCTCGCTCACTCTCTCTCAAATAAATAAAGTCCTTTAGAAAAAAAAAAATATGAAAAAATCTGTGAATAACCTGCATTTTTAAATTGATGAAAATAAAAAACACCTATTTAACATTTCTCTTTTTAAAAATGCTTCTCCCTGTACATTTCCCCGTGACTAAATACTGAACTGAACTCTTTCCCAGGCCCAGAATTTTATTAGAACATAAACCTATCAGGGAACCTGTAGCCAAGCAGTAAAAAGCTAAATATGGCAATAACTACAATATAATGTGCAGGTGTAAGATACTCAATAAAATGTTTAAGTAAATTTTTAAGTGTATGGAATAATGAGTAAGAAGTATTTCTTAACCGTTGCTTTCATAAATACCCATAATGATAGTCTTAATATGAGGGAAAGGAACGAGTAGGGAATCCAGTTTTTTTAAAGTTGTATCTCTTGTTTTATCTTTCAGTTTCGGACAGGGAGGGAGGGCTGACTGGGAATTATAATTTAAAAACAAGAAGACATGGATGGAGTGAAATTGAGCATTCAGATGATAAGAATTAACAAGTATAACTTCTTTTATGGGAAGACTGACAAAATTGTTGCACAGGTGTTTTGAGTTGGAAAGAAAGACTGCTAAAACTGTTCTCTAACTTACCATTTAGGAATCTGTGTATTTCATCCTATATAAACTATGCAAACCCTTTTTAATATTAAAGGGGATTAAATAAAAAAGTAGTCTGGGGAGGGTGCTTGGGTGGCTCAGTTGTTTGGGCATCTTCCTTCGGCTCAGGTCATGATCCCAAGGTCCTGGAATCGAGTCCTACATTGGGCTCCTTTTTCAGCGGGGAGCCTTCTTCTCTCCCTGCATGCTGCTCCTCCTGCTTGTGTGTGCTCTCTGTCTCTGACAAATAAATAAAATCTTTAAATTTAAAAAAAAAAAGTGATCTGGGGAGTTGTTGGTACTCTTAAGGCGTTTGTTTTTCTAGTAAGGCTGGTGGAAAGCACGATGAAATACATGAGAAAGAGAAGGTTCAGAGTAACCATTGTGTAAAGTTATTAAGAAGTCAAGAGAATACCAGGAATATAATTTCTCAGCTATAGAGTTGAAATAGCATGAATTCTTTTACTGGCCATATCAGCATTTGGATTTCTGCCAGGAAAACCGAAGGCTAGGAAAACCGAAGGCTAGGGAAAGTAAATCTTTGGAGTGATGCTGACTAGAGGATTGGCATGACACCACAGTAAAAGATTAGAACTGCTAACTAATTGGAAATCTTAAGAGTTGTCAAACTCAGCAGTCAGAACCTTAAATTCACCATCTTCTTGCTCAGAAGACATATTTCTCCTCCTGTATTTCCTGCTTCTGTTAATAACATTAACATTTTGGTTTACTAGGACAAAACTGCACTCCTACTTTCTTCCATTTAATAGCCAAGTCTAAGTCATTTTGCTTCCTAAATATTTTTTTTAGTATCTGTGCTTCTCTCAGTCCTCAGTAACAATTACAGTTACTCTGACTTAGGCTGTCATTCTCTAATACGTATTTCATTAAACTTTTTTTTTTTAAGATTTTATTTATTTATTTGACAGAGATCACAAGTAGGCAGAGAGGCAGGCGGTGGGGGGGCGGGGGGAAGCAGGCTCCCTGCTGAACAGAGAGCCCGATGCAGGGCTTGATCCCAGGACCTTGGGATCATGACCTGAGCTGAAGGCAGAGGCTTTAACCCACTGAGCCACCCAGGCGCCCCTTTCATTTCAACTTTTAAAATGTCTCTACACATGTCACAGTGGCAGTTGAAAGAAATGTATCAGCACATTCTCGTGGCATCATTTTGCTATGATGAAGCAATTGGTGTACACAGGAAGTCATTTAGGATAAATGGATGTTCCTTAATGGGGAAGGGTATATGTGAAGGTTTCCCCACAGATTTCACCTTTTAACAACAAACCTATTAAATGAACTTAAAGCCAGGACTATGCTGAAAATTTATAAATGGGCAGGTAACTTTCTGGTAAAAGCAAGAAGAAATTACACATTTCTGTGAGGAGGCAGAAAACTGGTGGTTGTGTTTTGAATTAAACAATTTTGAGTAATTTACTTAGAGAAAAAGAACTCAAACTGTAAGAATAATGAGCTCTAGCTCATGGTCATCAGAGACTTAGAGTTCTTGAATGTTTATGATTTATACACCCCTTTGAAAATCAAATGAAAGCTATAGACCCTCTTCCCAGAAAAATGCACATACACAAAATTTTTATCTGTTAAGGTACATGGAGTTTTACAAATACCTTGAAGCACATCACCAATCCTGCACTAGAATTTCTGTCACTAGAATGAAACCGATATGTCATTGCATCAAAGAGTTTATATCAAGGAAAGCACTTAAATAAAACAAATAAAAAATAGCTAAAACTGGTTTCAAAAGAAATCAGAAAAGAAATTGGAGTTGCTTTGTGGCTACAGGTAAAAGTGAGAGCATTCTCACTTGACTGTATAAATCAGCTATATATGAAGAGTGCAGAGCATCAAAGGTAGAAAAGCTAATTTTCTTGAGATGTAAGCTAAATCTACTTAATAAAAGTAATAGTTTATTGTAGTAACATTTTAAAACTCACTGTTTCTGAAAGGTGGTAGAGGTTTGGGAATAATTTTGAAGTTGCATAATAGTGTGTGACATGTTTATAGTTGAAAAGAAAACAGTATGAATGTATTGGATTGTCCCCACATTAAGTTTAATGCAGTTTGTTCATCCAGGAAAAAGTACAGGTAAAAAGAAGAAAGGAAGGGAAAACTAGACTATAAAATACTATTCAGGTAGAACAGTTGAAATAATGAAGATTTAGCTAAACATTTTGGTGACTCCAAAATAACCCTTCTGCAAATAACAATTTTTTTTTTTTAAGATTTTATGTATTTATTTGACAGAGAGATCACAAGTAGGCAGAGGGGCAGGCATGGGGGCGGTGGGGGAAGAGGGGGGAAGCAGGCTCCTTGCTGAGCAGAGAGCCCGATTGGGGGGGGGGCTTGACCCCAGGACCCTGAGATCATGACCTGAGCCTAAGGCAGAGGCTTAACCCATTGAGCTACCCAGCGCCCTGCAAATAAGAATTTAATAGGAAGGATTGGATCAGAAATTGTTGAGAAGGAAAATGCTTTGTCAGTAAACACAAATTGGGTAATTGAGTAGAAATTTGGAAAAGTCTGTTTATGTTTTTTTTTTTTTTTAAGATTTTATTTATTTGATAGAGATCGAGCACAAGTAGGCAGAGGGGCAGGCAGAGGGAGAGGGAGAAGCAGGCTCTCCCCTGAGCTAGGAGCCTGATGGTGGGGCTCAATCCCAGGACCCTGGGATCATGACCTGAGCCAAAGGCAGCCCCATAAGTGACTGAGCCACCCAGATGCCCCTATTTATGTTTTTCTATCACTTCATAAGCTCAGATGAATTCTAACTTTAAATGTAAAAACTCAAATCATTTAAGAAAATAGAAATATTAAGTCAGTAAAATCAGGAGGACTTTCTAAACATTCAAGGAATTGACAATATTGAAGGATGTGAAGAGATTTAAGTACCAAAAAATGGAAATCATAGATAAGTCAAAACAGATCTGGAAAAAAATTGAAATGTGACAAATAATGATCAAATAGATCTTTGTTATATAAGCAGCTCATATAATCAATAAGAAAGCTACCCAGAACCTCCCTTCTTTCCCATAAAAACCACTCTTCCACCCTCTAAACTGTTATAATCTGTCCATGTTGGTGTAAAATAGCTTTTTGTTTTTTAGGTGAGCTGATAAATGTTTTATTATTTTCCCTACAGCTTTTCCTATTTTCCCCCAATTTTTTTATGAAGTTGTATCACTATGAAAAACAATTCATTCAGATGGATTTATGAACAATAAGCAAGTAGGATATTTTGATGTAGCTTTTTTAGATTGTCATTGAAGAAAATTAACCGTGACTTTTTTGGTCACAGTTAATTTACTCTTTGGTGTAATTTACTCTTTGGTGTCCAGATAGATTAAAGCATATTGAACTAAATAAATACAGAGACTCTTTTGCTACTTAGAACAGTTATTTGAAATTCAGTTTGTTTTTAAATTGTGTATTTGTACAATATGCAGAATGATGTTCCTTCTGAAAACACTTTGAAACATGTGAGTTCTCATGGTGGATTTACTGAATGTCGCAAAACTTCTATTCCTCTTCATTCAGAACAAGGTAATTTTTGACTACATGAATTATATTACCAAACATGCTCATTTAAGCTTTAAATGTATTTTATGTATGTCACACACCTGAGGAGTAAATGTTTTCAAGAGTCAGAAAGTGATGATTCTGGTCCATCACTGTTGCTTTAAGCTTGAATAAAATACATAATCCTAATATTCTTTTTTTAATTTTTTAAACAAATTGTTCAGTACATAAAGATGAAATATATAAAGACTTGATTTTTAATGAATCTGCTGATTTTAACTTTTACAAATGAATCTGTATTTTAATCTATATAGTCATTTAGTTAACATATTTTTCTAATTTAACTTTTAAAAATAGCTAATGCATTTATTTGTTTCAGAATTGAAATACAAACACATTCAAGCAGTTTGAAAATAGCCTCTCATTTCAGCCTCACATGTAACCACTTATTTTTATTTATCCTCTAGAGTTTCACACCTACGCATTTTTTACGGCAGAAGTCTTTTCTTCCTCTCATTTTTTTTTTTTTAAGATTTTATTTATTTATTTGAGAAATGGAGATCACAAGTAGGCAGAGAAGCAGACAGAGAAAGAGGAGGAAACAGGCTCCCCGGCTGAGCGGAGAGCCTGATGCGGGGCTCGATCCCAGGACCCTGGGATCATGACCTGAGCCGAAGCCAGAGGCTTTAACCCACTGAGCCACGCAGGTGTCCCTCTTCCTCTCATTTTTACACAGAAAGTAACATATCATACATGCTGCTCTGTACCTTTACTTTTTCACTGGGTAATATAAAGGCCTGGGGATGTTTTCATATCATACTTTGTTATGAATCAGTTATATATGCATATAAATTTATTAATCACCTTCTTGTTAATGTGCATGTAATCTTTATAAGGTTCCTTAAGAAAAACATCTCTACCATGTCCACCTGACCATCATTTCCCTTTTCACTCTCTTTTGGTATAGATCAGTATCAACTTGGATGTTTTCCAGGAGTGCAAGTTGGTTTAACATTAACATAAAAAATATAATTGACTAGGGGTACCTGGCTGGCTCAGTCAGTAGAGTATATGACTCTTGATTTTGGGGTAGTGAGTTCAAGCCCCATGTTGGGTGTGGAACTCACTTTAAAAAAGTACACACACACACACATATACATATATATGTATATATATTTTATCTCATTTTAAAATAATTATTTGTGTATGTATCATTGAGGCATGATAGTAACAGGTTAGAGGAGAAAAATCGTTTGATTGTTCCAGTAGCTGCAGAAAAGGCATTTGATGAAATTCTGCATCCATTCATTATTAAAACTAGCAAAGTTAGAATGAAGTTTCCTTAATATGAATAAAGGGTATCTATAAAAAGTTATCACAAATACCGTATCTTATAATGATACTTTGAAAGCCAGGTGGGGAATCAAGGCAGGGATTCTGGCTGTTACCATTTCTATTTAACATTGTAGCTGGAGAAATAAAGTAAGAAAAAGTAATGGTAGAAGGGTTAGGAGGGAAGAAATAAAACTCATTTTCAGTAACATGGATATTATTTCTAGAGTTAGCATGCTTCTAATTTTGCATCCTCATATTTCAGTTTTAGATAATAACTATTGACCTCCCATTAAAGAAGGCAAGGATAGAACTCTTCCTCTCTCTGTTCCCCAAACACACACACACACACACACACACACACACACACACACGTGTGCACATATACACTCACATGTTTACTCTTTCCCACCAATGTAGTCCTGTTGTCATTTTGGCTAGATCAATACTAGATTCTCTGCTGTTTAACTACATTTCTTCAGGATACTTAGATGCATAATACATCTGTCAGTTTCATTATCTTGAAAAAGTTTTGCCCAGACTCTTTTAATGAACTTAAATCTGACCTTCCCCCCCTCTACATTTGGAATACAGGTTTTGTTCTAAGTTTCTCCATCACATTCATTCTGAGGTTTTTCTTTACTATATCATAAAGTTGTGAAATCTAAGGTACTTTAGAATTTAACATCCTGGCTTTTTAAAATAGGCTTAATCTTAAAGTTTATTTAGGATAAAAAAACCAAGATATGATAAAGATGGTATCTTAAATCACAAGAGAAAAGATGAGATATTTTTTTCCGTTACTGTAAAATGATGTATGTATAAGATTATTATTTGCAATGTTGTAATGGCAGGAGATTGAAATCATACCAAATGTCCATCAATAGGAGTTTGGTTATTATTCTGTACTATAATTGTGTACCCATAGTATGAAATTCAATATAGCATCAAAATAGAATAGAGAAATTTTCTGCGTACTGATAATGGAAAGATCTCCAAGCTTAAAGTTATAAAGCCAATAAGAAAAAAAACCCAAATATATAATAAATATCATCCTACCATTTATGGTTTAAAAAATGGTAGGTGTGCATACACACAAAATATTCATGGTAGGATATACAAGAAGTGGAAATACGAAGAGTAAGACTTTTTCCTTCATACTCTTTTTTACTGCCTTTTTACAAAAATAAATAATTTTGATGTCCAGTAAAAAGACCTCTGTCCTTATGCAGTTCTTATCTTCAGCAATGTTGGGGAGACAATAAATTATCTTACGAAAGTTACAATGTGTAGAAACACTTGCGTTTGGTAGTTAATATTAAAAAAATTTTTAGTTTTGTAACTTATGTTTTAAATTTTTCTTCAAGTGGAAAGTAGCAGTAGAAGGCCATCTACACAAGAAACTCATGAAGTAGATTCCAAAGCAGCTTTACTACCGGTTTGTACATTTCAATTAAATAAATGTGTATTTTAAGGTACATATATTTATGTATTTAGGTACATATGTATGTATTATTATTTTTATACTTTTATGTATTTCATCATGGTAAATGTAGTCTTTAATCCCCACCCCCTATTTATCCCATCCTCCTACCCATCTTCCCTCTTCCCAAATCATTAGTTACTCTCTATAATTAGAGTCTTATTTTGTCTATTTCTATTTTTGGGGTTTTTTTTTTTTTGCTCATTTATTTTGTTTCTTAATTCCACATATGAGTGATCATACAGTGTGTGTCTTTCTCTAACTTATTTCACTTAGCGTTACACTCTCTAGCTCTATCCATGTTGTTGCAAATGGCAAGGTTTTATTTTTTATGAGTAAATAGTATTCCGTTGTATATATACCATATCTTCTTTATCCATTCATCTATCACTGGACATTGGGCAGCTTCCATTGTTTGGGTGGTATAAATAATGCTGCAGTAAACATAGGAGTGCATATGTTCCTTTGAATTAGTGTTTTGTATTTTTGGCTAAATACCCAATAGTGCAGTTACTACATCACGGGGTAGTTCTGTTTTTAGCTTTCTGAATAACCTCTGTACTGTCTTCCATAGTGTCTGTGTCAGTTTGCATTCCCACCAGCAGTACAAAAGAATTCTTTTTTCTTCACATTTTCGCCAACACTTGTTTCTTAATGTTTTTGATTTTTGGCCGTGCTGACAGATGTGATGTGATACCTCATTATAGTTTTGGTCTGCATTTCCCAGTTGATGAGTGATGTTGAGCATCTTTTCATGTGCTTGTTGGCCATCTGTATGTCTTTTTTGGAGAAATGTCTTTTCATGTCTTCTGCCCATTTTGATTGGATTATCTGTTTTGGGGCTATTGAGTTGTATGTCTATGTATATTTTGGATGCTAACCCTCTATCAGTTATGTCATTTGCAAATATATTCTCCCATTCCATAGGTTGCTTTATAGTTTTGTTGATTGTTTCCTTTGCTGTGCAGAAACTTTTTGATGTAGCCCTAGTAGTTTATTTTTGCTTTATTTCCCTTGCCTCAGGAGATAGATCTAGGAAAATGTTGCTACAGCCAGTGTCAGATTACTATCTGTGCAGTAGTTAGAAAATTTTAAAGAAAAGTTTATGCAAAAGAAAGAAAGGCAGGAATCTCTTGTTTGTACTGGAACTAATTATATGAAGTTATTCCCAGCCAGCTGAAGTAATGTTTGATTTTAAAAACACTCTTTAAGAGCATACTCTGGCAAGCAAGACAAATAGCTTGGGAAAAAGCAGAAAAATTGCTCCTTTAGTCAGTCAAGTATAGAAACCTCTAAAAATTTTTCTGGATCATCAAGAACATGTTAACTTACATTGTTCTATAAGGAGATAGATAATATTATTGAAAATCCTGTTATCAAAAAATTATTTCCATGAGGAAGGGGAATTAGTGAACACAGTTTCACAGTAGCAGTTCCTCTTTTCTGGAAGGACCCATTGTGAAACTAAGCAGCACAATTTTGCCATAAATAAATTTCCATTGAAGATGACTTGAAAAATGCCAAATAACAAACTTCTGGGATTTGAGTTACATAAACAGTATTGAGCCTCTAATAACTTAAGATAGTAGAATTATTGGCTACAGATTTAAAACAAGTATGATTAAAGTGATTAAAACCATAAAAAAAAGAAAAGATACTATTCAAAAAATTCTGGAAAATTAGAAAAAAAATCTAGAATAAAAAGGAACTCATTGGGAGATATGATAACATAGATCAAGGATAGCTGAATAATTACTAAATTGGATCAGAACATGCAATTATGATTTTATTTAATCCTATTTCCAACTTGCTGTTGAATAAATTTATTCAAAGATCTACTTTGACACTTTAGCTAGTTATAGTTAAAATTGGATGAAAAATCTGCAGAATAAAAACAATACACACATATACAGAAAAGAGCTTCATTGAAATATGCCTACATGTTTTTGGTAATTTGTTTATAGTGTGCATGATTTTAATTTTACTCTCTATGTTTTGTTGTGTTTTTCTTTTGACGGTGGGCACATATTATTTAAGAATATAAAATTGTCATCAGAAAAAAATGAGCCAGACTGTAATTATGTTGTAATAAATAACAATCATGAAATTCTTTATTCTGTCTTGTGCAGTGGCCTTAGGGCAGTTATATCCATTTATTATTTTATTAGTTCATTTGTATGAAAGTCCTTACTTCACATTAATTTTTCAGCCTTTATTCTTAAAACATAGTGTAGGAAACAAAACAGGGTTAACCATTTATGCTTCATCTGAAGATTTTTTTCTTTAACCTTTGTTTTGTGTTTGTTTTGACTAAAGGATTGGTTACAAGATAGACCATCAAACAGAGACCTGTAAGTAAGCCTTTTCTTATCATTAACCTGAAAGTATCATAGTTATTTGAATGTTGTCTTTTTTCTGTTCTTTATGCCATTTCTTAAAATACCCCTTTATATATGGATCATGATGATTTATTTTATTACTATTTTTTAAAAGATTTTAATTTATTTGAGAGGGAGAATGAGAGAGAGAGCACAAACCAAGGGGAAGGCAAAGGGAGAAGCAGACTCCCTACTGAGCAGGGAGCCCAGTGTGGGTCTCAATCCCAGGACCCTGGGATCATGACCTAAGCTGAAGGCAAACGCTTAACCAATTGAGCCACCCAGGCGCCTGATGATTATTTATTTTAGTGCCTTTTGTCTCTACATAGAAGAGATTGGGAAAATCATTTTTTATGAGTTAATGTATATATTTTAGTTATTTTGTATAGTTACACTGTTATTATAGCCATACTGTAATTACTACTCTACTAAAATCTTCCTTATGATGATACAATTATGATTTTATTTAGTCCTATTTCCAACTTGCTATTGAATAAATTTATTCAAAGATCTACTTTGACACTTTAGCTTTGCAGTTGGCTGACTTCTGTGCCCATCATAAGCAACAAGCTTGCATCTGCTTTTGGAAAGATAATTAGAGTAGTAATTACACAGTATACATTAGAAAGTCTGCATATAGGAAGATCCATGACAAAGCTGACATGATAAACCAGAATCCAAAGTAGAAACAAAAGGCAATCTGATAGGTAATCATCCCAGCAAAATAAAAATTTTTAGTACAGATTAAGCATAAAGATAAAGAATCAAAGATAATCTATGTGTTTCCAGCCTGAGAATTAGTATTATAGAATTCTAAAGAACATTAAAAAAAAAAAAAGGTCCTCATGTTTTGATGCCCATTTAATCCAGGAAGCATGGTTAAGTTACTTTCATATATGGGCTACCTGAGAAAGAAATTATATATTCCACAGTGTTCCCTATTTTCTTCTGTCTCCCAGAAATATATGTGAATATATAGAGAAAAAAGTAAACCAGGTGCCACATGGATATGCAATATTCGGGTTCTTTGGATATTCAGGGCTTGCATGGCATTCAGAAGACTAAACTATAGTTAGAACTCTTTAGAGTGTACGGTCTTTTATAACCAAAACCATAGGATGTAAATGCAGAATAGGTACTTGAAGTTAACATTCACTCAGCTAACAAAAGAATGTCTCATAGAATGTTGAACCATAGAAATACCCAGAAAGGTGGAGTTGGTTAGCACTCTTTGGTTCCTGAGAAAAGAGTAGTTCATTAGCAAGGGGATGAGGGTGGGGTCAAAATATTTAGTATGCTAAAATATTTATATTGAGGTGAAAACCAATGGGAAACATCAGGATCACATCAAGTTAAGAACTAGAAAGAAATGCAGAAGTTCCCTACTTCAGAGGACCTTTCTGAATCTGGTCTTTTTAGTCCTGAGCAAGGCCCCAAAGCAGTATGATGGGAAAGCTAAGTGTCTAACCCATTTTGTTTGATTCTTATTGCATTCTCCTTTCTATTATACCTGTCTAATTTGCACTGGAATTCATGGAATTAATAGACCCTCCACTTGGTATCAGTATATGTTGTTATAACTAAATATATTCAATATTGGAAAAAATTTTTCAACATTAGAAATTAAGCTATGCCAAATGATGGCTGTTTGCTGTTCTCTCAGTTCTTTGCCCATCAATTCTGTTGGAAGTATTTTTAGAATTTTGCAGTTATTTCAAGGCATTCTTAAGGTATAGTACAGAATTAATCTCCATGAATAGAGAAGTCATGGAGCAATTTATTAGTACTGGAACCTTCAGTTTGGCAGCAAACCACTAATAATATTTATGTAAGCATAAATTGGAGGTACAAGTTGATAAAGTATGTGTATATTGACATTCATATCTGTGTATAAATTTGACATTGGCTTGAGGGAAATGGCATATGCTCAAACAAAAGTGAGTCTAGATCTCAGAATTACTCTATAAGTATTCTATTAAATAATCATAATAACCATAAAATTAAAAATTGTGGTAGCCAAAACAAAAATTCTGTCACAACTTATATTTTTGGTTTTCTTTAGGCCAACTGAAGAAGGAACATTAAATGGTGAGTCCATGTGGTAGATTTAATGTGAGAAAATGAGGATTATATGTGATCTGTTATAGCAAATACCTCATTCTAGCCAAGAAACTTTAGACTTCATGTTTAAAAGAGCCAAGGTAGTAAAAATTTCTAACCTCAGCTAGTTTTTCTTCTAGCAGCTTCACAAATACATGAACTCTCCATGTAAATGCTGCCATGTCTTTACTGTCACCCCACCCCCCTTCATCCCTGTGACATAGTCTGCACTTTCCCTTGTACTCCCTGTTTCAGGGAATGATACTCTTTCAGTCAGTTGGGTCAAACCCAAGGAGGAGTTATTCCTGACCCCCTTGACCTTGTCCTCACCTAGTCCGGTTGTATTTACCTTTTAAATATCTCTAGAATCCATCTTCCAGTATACACCATGCTGCTGCTTTCCATTCACCCTCTTCATCATTTTTTAAACCTTCTACTGAAGTGTATAGTATGCATACAAAAAAGTAGAGATAAACCTCCACCTCAGTGAATTCTCACTAGGTGAGTATATCCATGTAATTAGCACCCAGATCACAAAACAGCTCCTCATGTCCTCTTCTCGTTGTAAGCTCTGTCCCTAAATAACACAGTGTATTACTTCTGTCTGTGTGTATGGAATCATAAAGTGTGTACTTTTTTGTCTGGCTTTTTCTTCCTAACACATGTTTGTGAGATTCATCAGTATTTTTGTGTGTAGTGGTAGTTGGTACATTGTCATTACTACATAGTATTTCCTTGTGTGAATATATTGAGTATATCCATTCTATTATTTGAAGGGTATTTTAGTAGCTTCCACTGTATGATTATTATGAACAGTGCTATAGTGAGCATTCTTGTCCATGTTGTTTGGTACACATATGTATTTTCTGTTGGGCATGTACCTGGGAATGGACTTCATAGGTTGTAGGGTATATATGTGTTCACATTTAGTAGATAGTGCCACGTAGGTTTTTTCCCTTTTTTTAACTATGTTATATTGGTCACCATACAGTACATCATTAGTTTTTGATGTAGTTTCCCTGAGTCATTGTTTACGTATACCACCCAGTGCTCCATGCAATACGTGCTCTCCTTAATACCCATCACTGCCAGTCAGGTTCCCTTGCATTCTGTCTTCTGTGCTGCCACCAGACTGAATCTCTTCTGCTTTACATTTCCTCCCTGTCATTCCTTCCTTAACATGGCATATTTGGTTCCTAACAATTAAGTATTCCCTGATTCTGTAGCTTTATTTCCTATAGGTATGCCTGTACTCTTGCTCATTAATTTGTAGTCTTGGTTACATATCCAGGTACTTGTGGAGAATCACTTAATGCCAACACATAACTACAGAATTAGAATATTTTGGAGTGATATCTGGGCAGGTGCACATTGAAAAAGCCCCACAGGTGATTCTGATTTGTATTTATTATAAATTTATATATTATATAACATTTATATATAAAATTAGTATTGAAAACTGCTGTTGTAGTCATACTAAACAACTTGCAGTTTCTCAAGTATAGCATGCGCTTTAACAATTCCATGCCTTTGCAGATGTTGCCGTGACCACACCACTGCCTTCCAAACTACACTCGTTTTGTGCTTCTCTTTTCTGAGACATTCTTCAACCTTCTCTCAAGCAGGAGGCATTTGGTACCCCTCCTCTAAAGTCCTATTAGTATATACACATCATACATACACGTCTATATGCTATAGTCCATATGTATGTATATATTATATATATAATGTGTATATTTCATAGTTACTACATGTATTAAAAATGTTGACTGACTTCCTTCTCTTGCAAGACAGTATTTTCTTTTTCATTTATAGTCTAAAAACTTAACACATAGCAGATTCAGTTTATTCTCCACTCTCCGTATTATGATTAAAAAGTGAAGTCCTCAAATACATTTAAGTATGGAGCAGGGGCTTTGGGGGTATGTTTCATATTCCAGAGTTCATCTTCTTATGGTCAGCCCACTTAAATTGGTTTCTTGGCTATAGGCCCTGCCTCCTAAAGGTTGAAAACTAAAAGATATTTTTCTTTTTGACCAGGGGAGTATAGGAAGAATACAGTTTATGACAGGAGAGTATCAAACGTGCTTTTTTTCTTTTCAGGTATCCCAGTGCACAGTTAGGACTAATCTGGCATAATAAAAAAGAGTAATATAGCAAACATGTGATGAATATATTTTACTGTTTTTTTCTGTTTTTGCGAAAAGAGCTTACATGAAGGAACTTAGGATGATTATAAGAGAATAAGCAAAAATTTATGCCACATTAGTACTTTTAAAAGGGTTTCATTTGTTTATTTGCCATTTTAGGTCTCGCCTCTCCATTTAAACCAGTTATGGATACAAATTACTACTACTCAGGTCAGTACTATTAAAAACAAAATCTTAACAATATTTTGAGCTTTTAGGGATTTCATTATTTTTCTCTCATTTTTGTGCAGCTGTGGAAAGAAATAATCTGATGAGATTATCCCAGAGCATTCCATTTACTCCTGTGCCTCCAAGAGGTAAATCCTAAAAGTAAAGAAGTGAAAGGGAAAATAAACCTTTCATTAATAATGTGATATTTAACTGTTGTATAGAACGTTAGTGGTGACAGAAGGAAGGGTCACATTAAGTATCAATTACATATAAATTTTAATTAGCAAGAGTCAAGTATCAGTCATCAGAATTATTAGATTTCTCTGTTTCTGGCTTATCCAGAAGTAATAGTGTATTCTAATTCAGCAAGGCTCTTAATCCATTGTCTAGTAAAGAAAGCATAGATAATTTGACATCACAGGGTTGTGGAACAGTTGCTTTCTTAAAAAGTTTTTCTTGAAAATGTTCATAATTTCAAAAATGCTTATCATTACTAAATACACATGAATTTTAGAGGTATTAGTAGATTCTTGATTTCTGAGAATTTGTTGCCCTTAAACTTCTTTTATAAAATGACACACAACTTTGTCCAGTTCACTTTCTGTTCCTTACTTAATCTTAAAAAAGATAACCTGCTAATTTTTATCTACTTTGTCATTTTAAGAGAGTCATAATTTGACCTCAGAATGTGTCCATTCATCTTGCAGGTGAGCCTGTCACAGTATATCGCTTGGAAGAAAGTTCACCCAGTATACTGAATAACAGCATGTCTTCTTGGTCACAGCTCGGCCTCTGTGCCAAAATAGAGTTTTTAAGTAAAGAGGAGATGGGAGGCGGTTTACGGAGAGCTGTCAAAGTACAGTGTACCTGGTCAGAACATGATATCCTCAAATCAGGTCATCTTTATATTATCAAATCTTTTCTTCCTGAGGTGGTTAACACATGGTCAAGTATTTATAAAGAAGATACAGTTCTGCATCTCTGTCTCAGAGTAAGTGCTAGTGAATGTGTAACAGTGGAAGATTATTCGAGGTTCATCTTTTCACTTCTAAAGTTTGTTAAGCCAAATAAGATCTTAGTTTCAGTGTTCAACAAGGTGTTTTTTGTGTGTTGTTGTTGTTGTTGTTCTATAGGAAATTCAACAACAGAGAGCAGCACAGAAGCTCACATTTGCCTTCAACCAGATGAAACCCAAATCCATACCATATTCTCCAAGGTAAATCTTGAAATATTTCTTAACATCTTTTGGTTTTATGTGGGTAGCATTCTTTTTGACCTTCATTATTAATGCTGAATATTTAATTATTTACCCATTTTAAAGCTCAATTATAATTTTGTTCTAATTTGTTTAACTATTAATTATTGTAGTTAGTTAAAATAGTTAAATATAGTTAAAAATTCAACTATTTAAATTATTTAAATTAAAGCTACTTAAATTTAAATAGCTAGAAATTTATTAATTATAAAACTATTAATTTCTAATCTATTTAACTATTTTTCGTAAGGTTCCTTGAAGTTTTCCTGCTGTATTGCCATTCAGCAGGACAGTGGTTTGCTGTGGAAGAATGTATGACTGGAGAATTTAGAAAATACAACAATAATAATGGTGATGAGATTATTCCAACTAATACACTGGAAGAGATCATGCTAGCCTTTAGCCACTGGACTTATGAATATACAAGAGGGGAGTTACTAGTACTTGATTTACAAGGTAAATTTATTAAAGTATTGCTAAAGTGAAATTGTACAGTAGATTCTCAACTAGTTGTATGTTATGAATGATAAACAGAAATCCACTAACTTATAGATAGGTAAAACCATGTGTCAGTAATGAAGCTATTACTAAAAAGTAAGTAACAGCCATAGCATATAGCCATCAGGGCCCTGAATAGTGGCATCTTGTTATTTCAATTGTTATTTAGGTGATACAGATGTTTTGATAAGCAAAAACGTACGCAATCCACTATTCTACTCTTAGATGTGTATGTAGCCCCAGTCTTTCTTTCTTTTTTTTTTTTTTTTAAGATTTTATTTATTTATTTGACAGAGAACACAAACAAGGGGTATGGCAGGGAGAGGGAGAAACAGGCTCCCCTGCTGAGCAGAGAGCCTGGTGTAGGGCTTGATCCCAGGATCCTGGGATCATGATCTGAGCCAAAGGCAGATGCTTACCCAGTTGAGCCAACCAGGCACCCCGTAGCTTCAGCCTTTTAAAATTATAAAGAGGGAGCGCCTGGGTGGCTCAGTGGGTTAAAGCCTCTGCCTTTGGCTCAGGTCATGGTCTCAGGGTCCTGGGATTGGGCCCCGCATCGGGCTCTCTGTTCAGCAGGGAGCCTGCTTCCTCCTCTCTCCCTGCCTGCCTCTCTGCCTACTTGTAATCTCTGTGTATCAAGTAAATAAATAAAATCTTTAAAAAAAATTATAGGGGCACCTGGGTGGCTCAGTGGGTTAAAGCCTCTGCCTGCGGCTCAGGTCATGATCCCAAGGTCCTGGGATTGGGCCCCGCATCGGGCTCTCTGTTCAGCAGGGAGCCTGCTTCCTTCTCTCTGCCTGCCTCTCTGCTTACTTGTGATTTCTGTCAAATAAATAAATAAAATCTTTAAAAAAAATTATAGACTTTTTGAAACAGTAACAAGTGTATCTGTTGTTCCTGATGTTTATGTTATATATTATTGTGACTTAAACTACCTAAATACTTAATGGATTAAAACAACCATTTTATTTGATTACAGTTCTTTGGTTCAGGAATTTGGATGGGACATAGTGAGGATGGCTCATCTCTGCTGTCTTCTCAGAGGGTTTGAATGGTTAGAGCCTAAGCATGGACAGCTTGCTGGAGTCAAATGTCTGAGGTTTCTGTTCACTGACATCTGAATCCCTCAGTTATCCACCATGTGATCTCTCCCCATGGCTATTTAACTGGGGACTTTCTTATAGCATGGTAGTTTCAGGTAGTTAGACTTTTACATAGCAGCTAGCTTCCTCCAGAGAGAAGGCAGTAACTCTTAGGACTAGGTCCAGAACTGGTGCAGATCTCTTCCTCTGCATTTTACAGTCCAGGTGATAAGGATAACTCAGATTCAAGAGGTGGTGAATGGCTTCTGAGTAAATACTACTTCTTGAGTAAAGTAGCGTGTATACAAAGAAGGAAAAAGTGATCATAACCGTTTTTGCAGGTAAAAGGGGGAAAAAAACAGAAATTGTGGCTGGGAGAGGGCCAATTTGCTTACAGTAATGTCTGAAGCTTCACAGCAGGGTCAAAGGAAAGTAAAATTTTATGAGTAATTTGCCAACTCTGCCTGAGTGGTACTTTCACATGATAGCTTCCATAATTGTTTTTCCTTAAAGAGCAGCCTTAATTTCAAATGTCAACACAGACCAGATCTCAGAATCACAAAGATGATTATTTAGAATGTTTATCACTTGATGGCTTTTTTATTATAGACATAAGTCACAAATATCAAGGATTGTGCTGAAAAGCAAATGGCATTGTTTCGAGCTCAAGAAAGAAAATCTGTAAAAATAACTATCCTTTTTTTAGTAGTTCACCATTTTATATAAATGATTTAGTAGTATATATAGTGACAACTGGTATATATTATTAGATGGGTCAATCCAGTTAAGTAAAAAGGATCTTCAAGTTTATTCTTTTTTTTTTTTTTTAAGATTTTATTTATTTGACAGAGATCACAAGTAGGCAGAGAGGCAGACAGAGAGAGAGGAGGAAGCAGGCTCGCCACTGAGCAGAGAGCCCGATGAGGGGCTCGATCCCAGGACCCTGGGATCACGACCCTAGCTGAAGGCAGAGGCTTTAACCCACTGAGCCACCCAGGAGCCCCTTAAAGTTTATTCTTAAATAAGTATTATTTAATTATCTTCAAACATGCATAGGGGGTAAAGCCAAATTGATTTTGTCTGAAACAGTTAATTTGAAAGATAAGAGTTAGTGTGCCAGGCTGGGTCATTTAGTAGGACTTGCAACTCTTTTTTTTTTTTTTTTTTTTTAAGATTTTATTTATTAATTTGAGAGAGTGTGTGTGTATAAGCGGGGAAGGGGCAGAAGGCAATGGAAGCAGGGAGCCCAATTCAGAACTCCATCCCAGACCCCCAAGATCATGACCTGAACTGAAGACAGACACTTAACCAACTTAGCCACCCAGGCGCCCTAGGACTTGGAAACTCTTGATCGCAGCATCATGAGTTCAGGCCCCATGTTGAGCGTAGAGCTTACTTTGAATAAATAAAACGATGGAAGTTCTTTTCAATAAGCAAAGTAGTTGTGTTGTTCTTTACATCATTAATATGTTCCTGGAGCCATTTTTCTTAGGAATATTTGACACAGTTACTACAGACAAGTTAAGCACTATAGAAATATGTAAAGAACAGTTTTCCATCTTTACTGTTTTCTCTTCCTCTGTGAAGACAAATACACAGAGGCTTTTTTTTTTTTCCTTACCTTTTTTTTGTCTTTTTCTTAAGAGAGAGCGTAAGTGGGGAGGGGCAGCGGGAGAGAAAGGATCTTCAGCAGGCTCCATAGTGTGGAGCCCAACTCAGGGCTCAATCTCACGACCCTGAGATCGTGACCTGAGCTGAAATCAAGAGTTGGACACTTCTGAGCTACCCAGGAACTCCTTTCTTCCTTATTTTTAAATCATTTTGTTTTGTGTTGTGATTTTCCTCCAACTAGGATGATGCTGTGTGTGTGTCTGTGTGTGTGTGTATTTCACTTGTTTTTTTCCTAACAGTATATCATGGGCATCTTTTGGGTCATTACTGATAAATCTAAGTTATTCCTTTTAATATCTGCATAGCTTATAATATAGAGGAGTGACATGATTAACTCTTTTTGTTTCTTTTTTTTGCTACTACAAACAATGCTGCAACAAGCATACTCATGGACTACTACTTTTATTTCCATGACGTAGATTCTTGAATTGGCTTAGTAAGAAGAAGAGTTGAGTGCAATTTTTAAAAAATATTTATTTTTGAGAGAGAGAGCACGAGCAGGGGGCTAGGGTAGAGGGGAGAAGCAGACTCCCTGCTGAACAGGGAGCCTGATGCAGGACTCAGTCCCAGGAGCCTGAGATCATGACTTGAGCCAAAAGCAGACGGCTAACCAACTAAGCCATCCAGGTGCCCCTAGATAAGTGCAATTTTAATAGCTGCTGCTGAGTTACTTTTCTAAAAGGGTAAGAGCACTGGAATTCATATGTAAGACTTTATGTGAGTGCCCGTTTCTCCACAGACGACTTTTTTTTTTAAGGATTTATTTATTTATTTATTTATTTATTTTTTTTTAAGATTTTATTTATTCATTAGTTAGAGAGAGAGAGAGCATGAGCACAGGCAGACAGAGTGGTAGGCAGAGGCAGAGGGAGAAGCAGGCTCCCCGCTGAGCAAGGAGCCCGATGTGGGACTCGATCCCAGGACGCTGGGATCATGACCTGAGCCGAAGGCAGCCGCTTAACCAACTGAGCCACCCAGGCGTCCCAAGGATTTATTTATTTTATTTGAGAGAGAGAGAGCGTGAGCAGAGAGGAAGGGTAGTGGGAGGAGGAAAGAGTCAAGCAGACTCTGCACTGAGCACGGAGCCAACGGGCCGGGGGCTCAATCTCACAATCCTGAGATCAGGACCTAAGCTAAAACCAAGAGCTGGATGCTTAACTGACTGCACTACCCAGATGCCCCTCCAGTATTGAATATTCTTAATCTTTGCCAATCTGATAAGTAGTAGGTCAGTACATAGTCTTTATTTATATGAATAAGTAGATAAGAGAAACTGAAAATATTTGACTACACTTTTAATACCGCTGGGAAAGGATGAAGGTAAAGGAAGATGTTTGCAATCTTACTCTTCATGTAACCTGAATTTTGCAAGAAGATCTATTCGTGAGTTAATGTATGAGTTTTAAATATCCAAAATACTTTTTAAATGGCCTATAAATTACCTAATTGTTCTTTGCTAACTAAGTTGTAAAAAGGGATGGGGCACCTGGGTGACTCGGTTAAGAATCCGACTCTTGATTTCAGCTCAGGTCATGAGATTGAGCCCTGCATCCAGCTCTGTGCTCAGTGAGGAGTCTGCCTGAGGATTCTCTTCCTCTTCCCCTCCCTCTACTTGCATTTGCTTGCTCTCTCTCTCTTAAATAAATAAATCTTTAAAAAGGTGGGATCTCGAGATCATGTAGACCTTTTTTTTAACATAAGTAGATGTTTATTTGCAACTTTGTCCCTGTTTGCATCACAAGCAAGTGCCATTGACCAACTCTGACAATTAACTCTATTCCTGGTGTAGGAGCTGTTTGTCTTTGGTACAGTGTTAAGGTCTTAAGTCAGATTATGAAATAACAAGAGAAAAACTACAGGCTTGAATAGTTTAACAGCATATATGTTTGATGCTGTAAAATCTCATGACTTTTCATTATGCAAATGTCAGTGTTTATATCAATCATATAAATTGTCTTTTTTTTTAATATATATATACATATCAAGGTGTGGGTGAAAATTTGACTGATCCATCTGTGATTAAAGCAGAAGAAAAGAGGTAATAAATTTTAATTTCATTAAGATAGTTTATAATTTCAAATTCTACATTTGTTTGCATCAACTGCCTTTTTTTTTTTTTTAAACTACCAATTCTGCAGATCCTGTGATATGGTTTTTGGCCCAGCAAATCTAGGTGAAGATGCAATAAAAAACTTCAGAGCAAAACATCACTGTAATTCTTGTTGTAGAAAGCTGAAACTTCCAGGTAAACATTTTCTTAACCAGTCTAATTTATAAGTTGTTAGGAAATTTGGTTACTACTATACTTCATAAGACCAAGGGCACAAATACACATTATTTAACAAATGGATCTATGCTTTTTTTAATTGCTTATAAAAATACAAAGTTCATTGATTTAATACATATTGATTATGTGTCTGTTGGATGCCAAGAATTGTACTAGATGTTGACAATACAGTAGTGAACCAGACAAATGCCCTCTATGGAATTTAGTCAAATCTTTAATACCGGGGCACCTGGGTGGCTCAGTGGGTTAAAGCCTCTGCTTTCGGCTCGGGTCATGGTCTCAGGGTCCTGGGATCAAGCCCCGCATCGGGCTCTCTGCTCAGCAGGGAGCCTGCTTCCTCCTCTCTCTCTCTCTCTCTCTGCCTGCCTCTCTGCCTACTTGTGATCTCTGTCTATCAAATAAATAAATAAATAAAATCTTTAAAAAAAAAAAATCTTTAATACTGACAGGATTAACAGGGAGTTATAGGACTGTATAAATGCCAAACAGAAAAACTAGAACAGGTAAGCAAATCACTTAACACAAACTTAAGAGGTTGGGGAATCCTACCTGGGGAACTGACAGATTGCCTAAAATTGAAGGTTAAATAGACTTTCAAGTTAGCCTGGCAGAGTTGGAGAAAGACTAGTCTATGAAGCAGGAACAGATACATTCTCTCAGGATTGTAATTTTTTTATATTTAAATAATTATAAATTATGATTGAATCGAAGTTAAAGCACAAACCTGTGGTTCTCACCCTGTGGTGTGCATCAGCATCCTTGTGGAACTTCTTAAAAATTATAGGTCTCTGGAACTCAGCCTTGTGTTGTATTTTTTAAAGTCCCTGTCATTATGACCAATAATGCAGTAGTTGGAACTAGACTGCATGGCTCCAGAAAATACCTGCATTATAGAGGTATAGTTTTGCTTGCTTATTTATTTGAGGATTAAATGAGTTGGTATTTGTGAAGTATTTAGAACAGTGCCAGGCATATAGTAAGCATGTAAATGGTATGTTTTTTAACTTCTTACTTGTTCATTATGAGTATACAAGAAATACCATTAATTTTTATGTTTGTTTTTTGTTTATTGACTTGTATCCTGCAACCTTTCTAAACTCACTTAATTCTAGGAGTTGTTTTTGTTTTGTTTTATAAACTTCCTGAAATTTTCTGTGTAGATAGTAGAGACAGTTAAATTACTTCCTTTCCAACCTACATACCTTTTTTTTCTTTTTCTTGACTTTTTGCACTGGCAAGGAATTCTAGTACAGTGCTGAATAGGAATAGTGAAAGTAGACTTGCTTTGTTCCCAATCTTAAAGGGGAAGTGTTCAGTCCTCCATCATTAACATGATGTTAGCTTGTAAGGGTTTTGTAGATGTACTTCATGAGGTTGAGAAAATTTTCTTCTACTTGTTTCTTGAAAATGCTTATCCTGAATGGTGTTTAATTTTGTCAGGGTTTTTTGTTTTGTTTTGTTTTGTTTTTTGACGTCTATTTATATGGTCATTTGTTTTTTCTTCTTTAATAGGTTACTATTACGTTGTATTGCATTGATTTTTGAAATGTTGAACCAGTCATTCAGGACAAACTGCTTTGTCATAATATATTATCCTTTTTTATGTATTGTTGAAATCTGTTTGCTCATATTTTGTTGAGGCTTTTTCATCTGTGTGCATAAATAATATTTTTCTATGTTTCTTTTACCTTGTACTGTCTTTTGGTATCAGAATAATACTGACCTTAAAAAGAAGTTAGAAGTTTGTTGTGGGGAGTTGATTGTTTAGAATGGATACTTTCCCCCTTTTAAATGTTTGATAGAATTGTCTGGTGAAGCCATCTCATTGTAAAGTTCTTTGTCAGATTGTTTTAAATAAGTTTAATTTTTTAGGCAGATATATGACTATTGGGGTTATCCATTTTTTTTTTAGTGAGTTTTAGTAGTTTGTGTCTTTTAAGGAATTGGCTTATTTAAATTGTCAAATTTATGGGCATAGGATTATTTATATACTAATCTTATATTTTTAATGTTTGGGGTCTCTTGAATCCTCTCTGTTATTATGGTAATTTGTCTTTGTTTCTTGGTTATTCTGGTTACAGTGTCATTTTTATTGATACTTTGAAAGAACAAACTTTTCATTGTTTTACTCTACTTTCTGTTTTCAATTTTACTGATTTATTCTCTTTATTATTTCTGGTTTTTTGCTGGCTTTCATCTAGTTTGTTCTTTCTCTCATTTGTTAAGGAAAAAAGCTTAGATTATTGATTTAAGACCTTTTTTGTTTTTTTTTTATTTTTTATTTTTTAAAAGATTTTATTTATTCATTTGAATGAGAGAGAGAGCAAGAGGGAGAATACAAGCAGGGGAAGTGGGAGAGGGAGAAACAGGTTTCCTCTTGAGCAGGAAACCTGACACACAGCTCCATCTCAGGACCCTAGGATGATGACCCGAGCTGAAGGCAGACGCTTAAGGACTGAGCCACTCAGGCACCCTGAGACCTTTTTTTAAAAATTTTATTTATTTTTATTGACATAATGTATTATTTGTTTCAGGGTTACAGGTGTATGATTCATCAGTCTTACACAATACACAGTGCTCGCCACAACACATAGCCTCCCCAGTGTCTATCACCCAGCCACCCCATCCCTCCACCCTCCTCCAGTCCAGAAACCCTCAGTTTTTGTTTTTGAGTTTTTGAGTCTCTTATGGTTTGTCTCCCTCTCTGGTTTCATCTGTTTCATTTTTTTCCTCTTTTCCCCTATGATCGTCCGCTTTGTTTCTCAAATTCCACATATCAGTGAGATCATATGATAATTATCTTTCTCTGATTGACTTATTTCCTTTAGCATAATACCCTCTAATTCTGTTGATGTTGATGTAAATGGCAAGATTTCATTTTTTGATGACTGCCTACTATTCCTGTGTGTGTGTGTGTACATCATCTTTATCCATTCATCTTTTGATGGACATCTGGTCTCTTTCCATAGTTTGGCTATTGTGGATGTTGCTGCTATAAACATTGGGGTGCACGTGCCCCTTCAGATTACTACATTTGTATCAATGGGGGATTTGAGACCTTTTCTAAGAAAACATTTACTGCTATAAATTTGTCTTTAAGCATTATACTGACTGCATCCCATAAATTTTGGTATGTTTTATTTTTGGTTTTATTTAAAATATTTCTTATTAAAAAAAATAATAATAATTAAATAAAATGTTTCTTATTTTTCTTGACCTTATTTTCTGACCTAGGGACTATTTAGAAGTGTTTTTCTTAGCTCTCAAATATATGTTAATTTTCCAGATAGCTTTCTGTTGTTGACTTTTTTTTTGTTTAATTCCATTATGAGAGTATGCTTTTGTATGATTTCAATTTTGACAGTTTTTTTTAACCTTAATATAGTTTCTCTGTGAATGTTACATATCCACTTGAAGAGAATATTATAATGTTGATGGAATGTTCTATAAATGTTAATTATGGAAAGTTTTTTGATAATGTTCAGGTTTTCTGATATCCTTGATGTTTTGTCCCCTTGTTCTGTTGATTACTTAGAAAGGAGGTCTTAAAGTACAGTTATGGATTTGTCTATGTTGCCTTTCAGTTCATCAGTTTTTTCTTCATGTGTTTCGAAGTTTTGTCCTTAGGTACATACACATTTATAGTTGTTATGTCTTCTTCGTGAATTGATTCTTTTTATCATTATAGAATGCCATGGTAATTTTCCTTGTTCTGAGAAGTCTACTTTGTCTGATATTAACATAGCTACTCCATCTTTTTTTTTTTTTAAGATTTTATTTATTTATTTGACAGAGAGAGAGAGAGCACAAGTAGGCAGAGAAGCAGGCAGAGAGAGGGAGAGGCAGGCAGAGAGAGGGGGAAGCAGGCTCCCTGCTGAGCTCGATCCCAGGACGCTGAGATCATGACCTGAGCCGAAGGCAGAGGCTTAACCCACTGAGCCACCCAGGCGCCCCCCACCATCTATTTTTTGATAAATGCTTTTATCAAGTATATTTTCCCATTCTGTTTACCTACATATATTGTTTTTAAAGTGGGTTTCTTTAAAAGAAAGAATGTGGGATCCAAGCATATAGTTGAGCCTTAGGTTTAATTTGTTTTTTGTTTTTAAGTTTACGGTTTCCATTTTTAACTGGCATTTCAGACTTTTTACATTTAATGTAATTATTGATGTGGTTAGATTTAGGTTTTCTTGTTTTCTGATTGACGCCTTTGGTTTGTTTTTTTGTTTTGTTTTGTTTTGTTTTGTTTTGTTTCCACTTCTCTTTTCTGTTTCAGTATTCTGTTTTATCTCTCTGTTTAGTTTTTTAGTGCTTGCTCTTAGTTTTTCCTAACAAGAATATGTGTGTTTTGCTTTTGTTCATGAAGGGTATTTTTACTGGATCTAGAATTTTAGGTTGATACTATTTTCTTTCAGGGCTTAGAAAATGTTCTGTCTCTGGCCTGTGCTACCTCTGATGAAAATTGCACAGTCGTTTGAATTGTTCTTTCCCTATATGTGATGTGTCATTATAACCTAGCTCCTTTCAAAATTTGTATTTTTAGTGGTTTGATTCTGATACATATAGTTATAGCTTTGTCTGAGTTTATCTTGATTCAGGTTTACTTAGCTTCTTGAATTCACAAATTTATGATTTTTATCAAATTTGGGGAGTTTTTAGCTCTTCTTCAAGTATTTGTTCTGCATCAGTCTCTTTTCATCTCTTTCTGGAACTCCCATAAGAATATTAGACTTTTTTTTTTTTTTTTTTTATTTGATAGAGAGATCACAAGCAGGCAGAGAGGCAGGCAGAGAGAGAGGAGGAAGCAGGCTCCCTGCTGAGCAGAGAGCCCGATGCGGGGCTCGATCCCAGGACTCCGAGATCATGACCTGAGCCGAAGGCAGCGGCTTAACCCACTGAGCCACCCAGGCGCCCCGAATATTAGACTTTTTGATATTGTTTCACAGGGACTTGAGTCTCTGATTTTTTTTCCTTAAAAATTATTTTTTATCTGTTGTTTAGATTGGATAATTTCGATTGATGTATCAAGTTCACGGACTCTTTCCTTATTCTTCATTTCTTGATTCTCCTACCCATGCACTGGATTTGTTGTTTCAGTTATATTTTCCAGCCCTATAACTTCCTTTTGGTTCCTTTTAAACTGATATTTCTCTGCTGAAAACTTGTTTTTCTATTCTTCTTAGGTCTGTTTGTCATGGAGTGTGGTTATAGTAGCTGGTTTAAAGTCTTTAATCGTTCCATCTCAGTAATCTTGAGGTTGGCATGTCTTGTCTTTTTTGAGATTCTTTGAGATATTTCTAGTTCTTTGTATCTCTAATAATTTTAGCTGGATATTTTGAAATTATGAGATTCTGGGTCATATTAAAAATACTCTAAAGAGTGTCGATTTTTTTTGTTTATGTTAGTAGACAGCTCGGTTAAGCTCAGTTTACAATCCCCGTCTACTTTTTGTATATGTGATTCCAATGTCAGTTTGGTTTTCAAAGCCTTTGCAGTATTACTCTGATTTCTTTCACTGTAAATAGACATGGTCAAGTCTAGGAACTGACTGGAGGTTGGCACCATCGTTTAGTCCTCAAAGCCTCTCCTGTGCTATCTTTCCAAATGTGTGCCATTGGAGGGTGAACTTGGGATTTCTTACACAAATTTAGAGTGCCCCTCTCCATTTTCTTCCATTCCATGATTTCTTCCATACTTTGTGATTCTGAAGGGCCTCTTTTTAGGCAGGGTAGAGGGGCCAGGGACAGAGCAGGTACTCTGATTAGAAAGCCAGGATTGTGGCCTCCCTATATTGTCCCACATTTCCTTCAGCTGAGTCCATTTCTGATACTAAGTGTCAAGGAAAAAGAGAAACTTTTTAAATCATAAAGATAGTGATTTTTAGTTCTTGTGGTCCCAGGGAAGGGTTTTTATCTTGGAATTACAGGTACTTGCTCAGCTGCCACACCCTGAGTCCCTCTCCATGACTGGGCGTTGTCTTATGTAACATCCAGAGGAGCAAAAAGAGAAAAATAAGAAAGAGGGCATTTCCCTCAAGATTCTCCATTCCACAGAGTCCTCCTTCCTGATGTCTGGCCAGGAAATTCTAGAATTTTTTCTGTACATGCTCACTGTACATTTCTGAAATTAAGCTGTATGTAATTCTAAGCCTGGAAATAAGAGGGGGAAAAAACCCCAAAACACTCACCACTAATCGAGGTCATTCTTCAAGTTTTGATCCCCTTCCTCCATGTGTTTGCTCACTCTTTTCAGGAGTCTCAGATAGTGGCCTTATGTTTATGTGAAGGGTTTTAACTTGTACTCTGTGGAAAAGATAAAATTGAATGTGCTTAAGTCCATTTTAGCCAAAACTAGAACATAACAGTGGTGAATTTAATAGGCAGCCCAGATACAATTTTTATTTGGTTATTATATAATAAAGTATATTACTTAAAATGGTATATAAATTATGTGTCATTTGGAGCCAATGTTATTTTAAATATAGTATATCTATTTTTTAAATTATTATCATAATTAGTATTTTATAGCTTGAAAGAGACCTTAAAAGCAATCCAGTCAAAATCTGTCATTATCCAGAACATATCATTAGAAGTGACATGATTTGTTCATGGTTACACCATAAGTTAACATTTTCAGGACTTGAATTATAATTGGGTTTCTCTCCATTGTTCTTGGTGTACGATATAGCTATAAGTTAATTTGCATTCCCTAAGACCATAGTGACAACAATCTTGGAATTAAAAATTTATCAAAACTTACTCATATAATGTAGCAAGTATGTATTTGGATATTGAATACAGGCTATCACTCAAAATAAAGAGTTCATATTCTGAGTGCCAGTTATATTTTATGTAGAGATAAAGAAGTATATGGATATATGTAGGACTGTGGTTAGTTTTAAGTTAAATTTGTTATTATTGCATTGTTTTCCAATTTTGCAGCCATTGTCTATAACTCCCAAAGTGATTTCATCCTATCCCATAGCTATAAATATAATCCAAATACTGATAATATCAAACTTAACTGAAGACATACTGTCTTTCCTGAGCTCCTGTTTCTGTATTCAGTTTCCTACATCTCTACTGGGATACTTTATAGCATCTTTATAAGTAGTACGTCCATTGCAGAACTCTGGACTCATTTCCCACCCCTACACTTCCCTATCTCATTGTTTACCCAGTTGCTCAGGCTCAAAACTTAAAAGCTAATTGGTTTTTCTTCTCTCACCTTTCATAGCCAGTCTGTCAAATTCTGTCTACTCTTTTTCTGAATGAAGTCTTTCTAGAATTCATCCATTTCTCTTAATCCTAATTGCCACCATTCGTTTCCTGTGTTCTTGCCAAATGCCCTTAACAAAGCTTCACATGACAGAATAGTCACTTAAATTTGATTATGTTCCTCCTTCAACACTATTTAATACTGTCAGCTTCATACCTTACCATAGCTAGCATCCCATAGATCAGGGGTCAACAACTTTGCTGTAAAAGGCAAAGTAGTAAAATATTTTAGGGTTTGTGGACCATATGGCCTATGTCACAGCTCCCTGGCTCTACCGTGGTAGTACAGAAATAGACAAAGGCAGTCTAAACAAATAAGCATGGCTCATTCCAATAAAACTGTTTACATGATGGACATTGGGGAGGGTGTGTGCTATGGTGAGTGCTGTGAATTGTGTAAGACTGATGAATCATAGATCTGTACCCCTGAAACAAATAATACCTTATATGTTAATTTTTAAAAGTTTAAAAAAAAAAAAGGCAGCCGGTGAGATTTGGCTCACTGTATTTTGATAACCCTTGGCCAGTAACTTCTGCTTGACCCCATTTTCTACTAGTCTTCCCCTTAGTTACTGCATTTGCGCATGCTGTCTTCTTGCTATTTTTAGGAAACACCAAGTCCATTTCCTTTTTACAGTCTGCAGTTAATCTTCCCGCTACCTAGAACACACTTCCTAGAGCTTTGAGTCATTTCTCAGTATTCGGGTCTTCACTCAGATACGACCTCCTGTGCCTCTTCTGCCTAACTTTAAAAGAATCAGCGTATACCATCTTCTCTCTGGCCCTCATCATACTGTTTCCTTCAGAGCCCTTATTATTACACAATTCTGTT
This sequence comes from Lontra canadensis, assembly GCF_010015895.1. NCBI lineage: Eukaryota > Metazoa > Chordata > Mammalia > Carnivora > Mustelidae > Lontra > Lontra canadensis. The sequence goes on from NW_022631006.1 coordinate 11,084,142, forward strand.
ATTTTTTTGTTTCTCTTCAGCCACAAGAATATAAGCTCCATGAGAGCAAGGACTTTGTCTGCCTTGCTTATTACTGTGTTTCCACTCTTACATAAGTTACTGAATCATGGGCGCCTGGGTGGCTCAGTGGGTTAAAGCCTCTACCTTCAGCTCAGGTCATGATCTCAGGGTCCTGGGATCGAGTCCCGCATCGGGCTCTCTGCTCAGCAAGGAGCCTGCTTCCCTCTCTCTCTCTCACTCTCTGCCTGCCTCTCCATCTACTTGTGATCTCTCTGTCAAATAAATAAATAAAATCTTAAAAAAAAAAAAAGTTACAGAATCATGGTCAGAACATAATACTTATTTGTTGAATGAATTCATTTTTATGTGTGTAAATTTTGTGACTTTTGGATTTAAAACAACCTGCTAGACTGTAGATCTGTGGCACATTTAGAGGAAAATTGATTTAGAAAATGTTAATTTTTCATTTCTGTGAAATACTGACTCTTTTATCTTTTTTTTTGTTGTTGTGGGTGTGAATATAGATCTGAAGAGGAATGACTATACACCTGATAAAATTCTGTTTCCTCAGGATGAGCCTTCAGATTTGACTCTTCAGCCTGGAAATTCCACCAAAGAATCAGAATCAACTAATTCTATTCGTCTGATGTTATAATATTACTGAATCATTGGCTTTGCCTACACCTCACAGAAATGTTACCTTGTCATTTTTCCTTCAGGAGGAAATTGTTGAGTAATAGAGAAAAATGTATGCAAATGAACGTACTAATTCAGGCACAGTTAAAAGGTCAATATTCTTTTGACCTGATTAAAGTTGTTAGTCAGGAACTCCCTATAGGATACAGCTGGCAGCTGTTAAATTTTTAAGGTAAAGGAAAATTAGTATTTATAACTTTTTAAAGGGCTCTTTTTAGCAGAAGATTCATTTGACTTCGTTCTGATGAGGGTGATACCCTCTGTCATGCGGTGCAATACCATTAACCAAAGTTAAGTGTCTGTGCAGATTTTCTTGGCAGCTGGTTTACTGCCATTCAGCTAGTGAAATGAAGAAATCACCCAGCCTTTTGGTTAAATGGCAAGATGTCTTCCTCAGTGTGTTTTAGTGTGTTCAGTGGTGATGTCACTAGTTCCCAGCTAGATGCTTATTGGCCATGGGAAAGGAGATGACTTACTATTCTAGATCCATAGGGATACAAGAACCCTGAGCTGAAAACCATTTTCTAAGAGGACTTTTATGAATCAGGATTAGGCTCCATATTTAAAGATGGAGGCAGTTTTTTTGTTAAATAGAGCCCAAATTGTGCAGAAGTATTAGTTTTTTTGTTTTGTTTTGTTTTTTTTTAACATTGTTTTATCAAGTCCTTGTTAAGTAGAAGAAAGCCATGGTAGACTGGTATAATCTAAATATATCAGAGAGAAACCTAACTCACTGTTGAAGAGAAGTTACCTTGTAAAAAAAGTTCAAGTGCTTTTTTCCTATCTCTATTTATAGTGACAACCTGGAAGCTACATACTTCTCCAAAGATTTTATTGACCAGTATATCAAATCAGAATGTAAACATAAATTCTTGCATATATTTAAAATTGTGTAGGAACATCTGAACATGAGTATTGTTTGTGGTACTTACTTAAGAAATTGAGTTGGATTATCATTATGTGATGTCGGGAGATTGCAATGTAACTTTATGCAAATAAAATGTAATTTAACTGTCCCAGATATTGTTGAATACTCAACAACAAGAAAAGCTTTCATCTGACTAAAGTTTTATGCTTTTTTTTTCTTTTTGTTTGTTTCCTAGGTACTAATTTTAATTTTTATTTAGGAAGGAGCAGTGTAAATCTTACTTGTATTCAGTAGTGTATCTCATAGATACAGACAAGGCAAGAAGAGATAAGCTGTTTAAATAGTGTTTAATATTAAAGGGGGGGAAGAAAAAGTGTATTAAAGATATTATACTATATACATTTTGTATATCATAAAATCTTTAAAAGAAATTAAATAAATTTATTCTTGTTTACAGATGTTTAGTGAGTTTAATCATTCTGAAAAATTGTCTTATGTTTTCAGAGTGTCTTGGTTTTTTTATTTTCAGAGTATCAATTTTTTTAAATGAACCATTTTGTATACTTAAGCTTTTTCATTTCCTGTCCTGTATATTGTTCAGAGTGGTCTTGTTTCCTACTGTTTCTCTCTTTTTTTATAGATTTATTTTTAAAGAGAGAGAGAGAGATCAAGCATGTGCAAGCCAGGGAAGGGTTAGACGGAGAGAATCTCATGCAAACTCCCCACTGAGCATGGAGCTCAATGTGGGGCTTGATCCCATGACCCCGAGATCATGACCTGAGCTGAAATCAAGAGTCAGATGTTCAGGGGCACCTGGGTGGCTCAGTGGGTTAAAGCATCTGCCTTCGGCTCAGGTCATGGTCTCAGGGTCCTGGGATCGAGCCCCGCATCGGGCTTTCTGCTCAGCAGGGAGCCTGCTTCCTCCTCTCTCTCTGCCTGCCTCTCTGCCTACTTGTGATCTCTGTCTGTCAAATAAATAAATAAAATCTTAAAAGAAAAAAGAGATGTTCAACCAACTGAACTACCCAGGCGCCCCCCCCCAGCCTTTTAAAAGTCTGTTTCTTGTTCTGTCAGATACAGAGATAGGGGTTATCACTATGTTTAATTTTATGTTGATTATTCTCACCAGATAATAATAGTAGAGAACATTTATATAGTACTTAATATATGCCAGGCATTAATTCTAAGTACTTTACATATGTTTACCCATTTAATCCTTAAAATAGTCTTATGAAATAGCTATTATATTATCATGAAATTAGAAAATAAAAGCATTAGGTAAAGTAACTTTCCTAAGATTCTTATAATTAGTATGTAGCAGCACTAGGATTCAAACCCAGGAAGACTTGCTTTTTTGTACGCTTCTGAGCTTCATGTTATGTTGACTTTTCAAGCATGATGATGAATCATTTCTGTACCAGTTCCTGCTTTCTTTTATAAATCTACTCCATAACTTCTCTTTGCTAATTCTGGAGAGTAACAGTTTTCCAGAAAACTCTATTTCTCATTCCAAAGAAGTGTGATCTTTCTTTAGATTACTGAATTTCATCATTATTACTCTGGTCCAAAAGTGTCATTTGCTTAATTTCTTTAATATTTTTTTCTCAGGTTCTTATTACTGAGAACAAAGCTCCATCTCTTTACCAAACTACTTCTTAAAACATTGCAGATGTTCTTTGATAATATGCCTTCATCAGCCTGGTTACATATGAGCCATCATCATTTTAAAAGTAATGCATGGTTGGTTGTATTGGAACTAAGGTAAAGATTCTAAAGTGTAAAGAAAAAAATATAAAAATTACCCTCATTTCCCATTCTTAAGTTGAACTGTGTTGTTTTATAGTTACATCTCTTTTTACCCCATTAGATTATACACTTCACAGAGGAAAGAACCCTTCAAATTTTTCACTACTATAGCACCCAACACCTTACATAGTACATGATTTGTGATAGGCACAACATTTAGAAGAAACTTTTTAAAAATGTTCTTCTGCAATACCAAACTTTGTCTTGAGGAAGATAGATCATAGTGATATATAGTCTTTTGTGTTTAAGTGGACAATCAAGGCAAGAGTAGCCAATAAATAGCCATTTATCACTCAGATCAAGTAATTACTTGCAGGAAAGAATAAATCTACAGGCAGGGGTTTTTGTGATCCTCCTTACTTACCGGATCTGCTCTCATTGTTTCCTAGCTAGGTTTCACATAAGGTATCTGTATTTGAGGAAGCTGACCCCTCAGATCTGTCACAACTAGCACTGTTAATGTAATACTTAGTAATTATGTACTGGAGTGAAGCCTCTCAACCACTCTATCTCTGAAAACTTGGTCTGTGTTACCAGCTGAGAGCTGTCTTACTTATTTTTGTATTTCCCTTAGAGACTTGCTGGCATGTGTGTCATAGACTATAGATGGTCAATAAATACATGTTGAAGAAGTACCACAGAATATTTCCAATATTAGACCATCTGTGAGCTTTTCCTTAGGTAAAATCCCAAGCTGTTGTTTTGAACCTCTCTGAAATATGTTTTTCTTCTCTTTGGAAATTGCTCAAACTGGAGTTTCTGACTGGGGTCCATGATAATGCCTTAGTGGTCATGGGCAGGAAGCAGGGAGGGAGAGCACATGGTTATTCTTCAGAAAAGCTGCATCTCCAGTCCACAATGAAGAGCACCAGTCAAAACTGCGTGCTGTCATGTGCTGCCCCACCGCACACGTAGCCCTCTCCTTTACTGTTCTGTTCTTGGGATTTCTATGTAGTCTCCATCAGTGGAACTTCTCTTCCTTTTTTTTTTTAATATGAGGAAAACTTTTTTTTTGAAGATTTTATGTTTTTATTTGACAGATCACAAGTAGGCAGAGAGGCAGGCAGAGAGAGAGGAGGAAGCAGGCTCCCCATGGAGTCGAGAGCCCCATGCGGGGCTCAATCCTAGGACCTTGAGATCACAACCCAAGTCAAAGGCAGCGGCTTTAACCCACTGAGCCACCCAGGGGCCCCTCTTCCATTTTAATTATAAATGCCTTAGTATGTGTTTTTAAAATATGAGAACTATGATATATTTACACCTAAAAAATTAAGTTTCTTAGTACCAGAAAGTGTCATTCTCAAAAAAAAATTTATTTTTACAATTTGTTTCAGTCAGTACCCACCTGAGATTTATTACACATTGCAGTTGCTTGATTTGTCTTTAAAATTTTAATATATAGGCTTCTCTTGCCATCTCCCCCGCCCACCACAACCTAGTTTATTTTTTAAAGAACCCAATTGTTTGTTCTAAGAAGTTTCCCACATTCAGGGTTTTGCTGATTATTTCCCTTAGGTGCCATTTACATCTTTCTGTTTCTTGAATATGCCATGAACTGTTAGGCTGAGGTTTGGTCAAATTCAAGACTGATTTTTTGTCAAGAATGTGTCATCAGTGGTAGTGTATACTTCCATTAGGAAATGCAGGAAGTACACACTTTTTGATGGGCATTAATTAGGTCAGTAATTCTTGAAGTACCCCAGGGTACTTTCATGGGCCCACAAGGTCAAAACTAATATAATCTGGGACGTCTGGGTGACTCAGTTAAGCGTCTGCCTTTGGCTCAGGTCATGATCCCAGAGTCCTGGGATAGAGTCCCACATGGGGCTCCTTGTTCAGCAGGGAGCCTGCTTCTCCCTCTGCCTGCCACTGCCTCTGCTTGTGCTTTCTCTCTTAAATAAAATCTTAAAAGAAAAAGTAGCTGTGAGCACAAATGCAAAGCTAAAACATCAAGATAATTCAAATAAAGTAACATCATATGAGGGCTCAATCATAACACATGTAAGAAAGTAAAAAAAAATGGAAAATATTTGGTAAGAGTTGAAAACAATAAATCCAAGTGATCAATAGATTGTAAGCTATGTGAGGGTAAAGATTTGTATTTTATGCTATTAAATATCTAGCACAGTGACTGACATGAAGTAGATGCACAATAAATATTTTCTGGATTAATGAATGAGATGCAACAACTGTTTGATGCAAGACCTAGAAAGGAGGAAATAAAAGTCACCTACTTCATGCCACAGTTTGGTTAACTCTGCAAATAATGGCAAAAATAGTAATGACTTTACAAAAGAAAAAAAAATTGGATTGGCAAAAGAATTCTCACCTGTCATATAGTATCCAGGAGGTAGGAAAGCACAATTATTAGGAGAAAGGGAGGTTTTGAACACAGCCATGTGATGGCATTCCCAGAAAGTTTACCATTTTCTCAGAAAATGTCAATCGAGGATATATTCAAGCAAAAAGAAAGACAGGACCCAAATAGGAAGACATGAGATAAAAGAGGCAAACAAATATTCATAAAATACACAAATTCTAATACTTGCTGGCAAATACTTATACATGGTAAAAAATTTTAAAGGAAACTAGAATAAAATGTTTTTAAATATTAAAAGATTCACGGGAAGATGATGGTTAAGCACACTAATGGTCTCATCTATTTGGGTAAAGTTAACTGATTTTAATTGATCAAAAAGTACTTTTAAGTATGGGTACTATCCTGGCTGATTATATGATCTCAAGGAACTAAATACAATTTCACACACAGTCATTACAAGCCATCTAGAACTTAAAAACCAAGTAGACTGGCAAAATAATGGTATCCCTTGTTATTCAAACTTTGGACCCAAATAAATGAAGGTAATAAGGGGCTACTTGTACAATTGTTGAAATATTTAAAAGAAACAATCCAAGAATATAAAAACAATGTACGACTTCTAGACAAGAGTAGGAAGGGAGGTTTTAAAAAGTTAATCCAGGGGTGCCTGGGTGGCTCAGTGGGTTAAGCCTCTGCCTTCAGCTCAGGTCATGATCTCAGGGTCCTGGGATCAAGCCCCGCATGGGACTCTGCTCAGCAGGGAGCCTGCTTCCCCCTCTCTGCCTGCCTCTCTGCCTACTTGTGATCTCTCTCTGTCAAATAAATAAAATCTAAAAAAAAAAAAAAAAAATTAATCCATCAAAGAAAGAAGCAAAAAATAACAGAGCCAGATTCCTTTCTTTTCTTCCTTTAGACATTCACAATTTGGTTTAAAAACTATTAGTTGAGACCAATTTTGGTGGGCCTGGGATTGTGGCTAAGCAGCAGTGATCTAGTATGAGTGTCAAGGAAGCAGGGTGAGGATAAGGTGTGTGTAGTGTAATTGGGGGTGGAGGGGGGCAGCAGCAGGAGATCAGTTGCATGCCTAGGGGTTGATCAAAAGGAAACATACTGAAGATAACAGCGAGCTGTGACTCTGTAATAGCATGAGTACATCTAGCTTCTAGATCTTGGCTTCTATATACTAATCTCTAAAAGGAACCAGGGCTCTTAAAGAAGAGGACTGGGGCAGGTTAGTCTAGAAGATCTTACTTTGCCAAAAGTAAGGAAGTGTTCAAAGAATGATGGGGACATGTCAAACAGGTACAGAAAACATCTTTTTTCATTTTTTTCATTTTAAGATATTTATTTATTTATTTGACAGAAAGAGACAGCAAGAGAGGGAAGGCAGGCTTCCCTCCAAGCAGGGAGCCTGATGTGGGGCTCGATCCCAGGACCCTGGGATCAGGACCTTAGCTGAACGCAGATGCCTAATGACTTAGCCACCCAGGCACCCTGGCACAGAAAACATCTTAAAGAATCCCTCTGCTGGCTAATCTTGAAAAAATTTGTGATCAAAAATAAATGTTAATGGATTATAATCTACTGAATAATGTAAGAATTAATGAGTCCACACTGTTTTTTTTTTAATCTTTGAAGATTTTATTTATTTATTTGACAGAGAGATCACAAGTAGGCAGAGAGGCAGGCAGATAGAGAAAGGGAAGAAGGCTCCCTGCTCAGCAGAGAACCTGATGTGATGCGGGGCTCAATCCCAGGACCCTGAGATCATGACCTGAGCTGAAAGCAGAGGCTTAACCCACTGAGCCACCCAGGCACCCCTACACTGATTAAAAGAATAAATGAATGGGGAAAAAAAATTCTCTTTATAATAGGTTACCAGCTGATGAATGTAGTTGGAATAATGGCATTAGAAAAATCACCATTTGGCAAGCACTATAGTTATAATTAATCCAGCCAAGCAACACCAATTAATGTTAAAACTAGTTTGTGAAAGTTTGATGAGAAACAGATCATTTACATTGTCTCAAAGTTCTCCCTACAGAATACTGATTACAGAAGGGAGAAGTAACTACAGTAAAGGAAACTGGCAGACTTTTTTACTTAATCACTTTTTTCACTTAATCACTTTTGGATGATTACAGTGAACACCAGTGTTGGAACAATTCAAAATTGTGTAGTACCTAGTACAATGCAGTAAGAAGAACACAGCATTACTACTGTGATATTCTTACTAGAAATGTATAGTGTGAATCTGATCATGAGCAAACATCAGACAAATTCAGGGATATTCTTTAAAATAACTGGCCAGTAGTTTTCAAAAGTGTCAAGTTCTTGAAAGTCAAGGGGATGCTTAAGAAAGATTTCAGGATTGGGAAGGAGTCAAGATGGCGGAGAAGTAGCAGGCTGAGACTACTTCAGGTAGCAGCAGATCAGCTAGATAGCTTATCTAAACATTGCAAACATCTACAAAACCAAGGGGAGATTGAAGAGAACAAGAACAGCAATTCTAGAAACAGAAAATCAACCACTTTCTGAAAGGTAGGACTGGCAGAGAAGTGAATCCAAAGCGATGGAAAGAAAGACCGCGGGGGGAGGGGCCAGCTCCCGGCAAGCGGCAGAGCAACAGAGCACAAAATCAGGACTTTTAAAACGTCTGTTCCGGGGCACCTGGGTGGCTCAGAGGGTTAAGCCTTTGCCTTCAGCTCAGGTCATGATGTCAGGGTCCTGGGATCGAGCCCCACGTTGGGTTCTCTGCTCAGCGGGGAGCCTGCTTCCCCATTTCTATCTGCCTACTTGTGATCTCTCTGTCAAATAAATAAAAAATCTTTAAAAAAAAAAAAAAAAGTCTGTTCCGCTGAGGGACATCGCTCCAGAGGCTTAACCGGGGTGAAGCCCACGCGGGGTCAGCGTGGCCTCAGGTCCTGCAGGGTCACAGAAGGATCGGGGGTGTCTGAGTGTCACAGAGCTTACAGGTATTAGAACGGAGACAGCCGAGGAGTGAGCTCTAAGCTCGGGGTTACCTTGAACCAGTCGCAGGCTTGGTCAGCTCGGAGCGTGGCCGGAGGCCAGGGTGACGGGAGTAATTGGGCGCTGTTCTCTGAGGGCGCACTGAGGAGTGGGGCCCCGGGCTCTCGGCTCATCCGGGCCGGAGACTGGGAGGCCGCCATCTTCATTCCCGTCCTCCGGAACTCTACGGAAAGCGCTCAGGGAACAAAAGCTCCCGAAAGCAAACCCGAGCGGATTACTCAGCCCGGTCCCTGGTAAGGGCGGTGCAACACCGCCTGGGGCAAAGACACTTGAGAATCACTACAACAGCCCCCTCCCCCAGAAGATCAACGAGAAATCCAGGCAGGACCAGGTTCACCTACCAAGGAGTGCCGTTTCAATACCAAGGAGAGCAGCGGAATTCCAGAGGAGGAGAAAGCAAAGCACGGAACTCATGGCTTTCTCCCCATGATTCTTTAGCCTTGCAGTTAATTTTTTTTTCTTTTTCAATTTTTTTTTCTCTTCTTCTGCCAAAATTTTTTTTAACTTTTACCCTTTTCTTTTTTAACGTTTTTTACCTAGTTTATCTAATATATATATATATATTTTTCTTTTTTATATTCTTTCTTTATTCATTTTCTTTTTTTAATTGTTTCTTTTTTTTTTTTTTCTTTCTGAACCTCTTTTTATCCCCTTTCTCCCCCCTCATGATTGGGGATCTCTTCTGATTTGGTTAAAGCATATTTTCCTGGGGTCTTTGCCAACCTTTTAGTATTTTACTTGCTCCTTCATACTCTTATCTGGACAAAATGAGAAGGCAGGAAATTTCACCACAAAAAAAAGAACAAGAGGCAGAACCAAAGGCTAGGGACCTAATCAATACAGACATTGGTAATATGTCAGATCTAGAGTTCAGAATGACGATTCTCAAGGTTCTAGCCGGGCTCGAAAAAGGCATGGAAGATATTAGAGAAACCCTCTCAGAAGATATAAAAGCCCTTTCTGGAGAAATAAAAGAACTAAAATCTAACCAAGTTGAAATAAAAAAGCTATTAATGAGGTGCAATAAAAAATGGAGGCTCTGACTGCTAGGATAAATGAGGCAGAAGATAGAATTCGCGATATAGAAGACCAAATGACAGAGAATAAAGAAGCTGAGCAAAAGAGGGACAAACAGCTACTGGACCACGAGGGGAGAATTTGAGATATAAGTGACACCATAAGACAAAGCAACATTAGAATAATTGGGATTCCAGAAGAAGAAGAAAGAGAGAGGTGAGCAGAAGGTATATTGGAGAGAATTATTGGAGAGAATTTCCCCAATATGGCAAAGGGAACAAGCATCAAAATCCAGGAGGTTCAGAGAACCCCCCTCAAAATCAATAAGAATAGGTCCACACCCCATCACCTAATAGTAAAATTTACAAGTCTTAGTGACAAAGAGAAAATCCTGAAAGCAGCCTGGGAAAATAAGTCTGTAACATACAATGGTAAAAATATTAGATTGGCAGCAGACTTATCCACAGAGACCTGGCAGGCCAGAAAGAGCTGGCATGATATATTCAGAGCACTAAACGAGAAGAACATGCAGCCAAGAATACTATATCCAGCTAGGCTATCATTGAAAATAGAAGGAGAGATTAAAAGCTTCCAGGACAAACAAAAACTGAAAGAATTTGCAAACACCAAACCAGCTCTACAGAAAATATTGAAAGGGGTCCTCTAAGCAAAGAGAGAGCCTAAAAGTAGTAGATCAGAAAGGAACAGAGACAATATACAATAACAGTCACCTTACAGGCAATACAATGGCACTAAATTCATATCTCTCAATAGTTACCTTGAATGTTAATGGGCTAAATGCCCCCAATCAAAAGACACAGGGTATCAGAATGGATTAAAAAAAACAAAACCCATCTATATGTTCCCTACAAGAAACTCATTTTAAACCCGAAGACACCTCCAGATTTAAGGCGAGGGGTGGAAAAGAATTTACCATGCTAATGGACATCAGAAGAAAGCAGGAGTGGCAATCCTTATATCAGATCAATTAGATCTTAAGCCAAAGACTATAATAAGAGATGAGGAAGGACACTATATCATACTCAAAGGATCTGTCCAACAAGAAGATCTAACAATTTTAAATATCTATGCCCCTAACGTGGGAGCAGCCAACTATATAAACCAATTAATAACAAAATCAAAGAAACACATCAACAATCATACAATAATAGTAGGGGACTTGAACACTCCCCTCACTGAAATGGACAGATCATCCAAGCAAAAGATCAACAAGGAAATAAAGGTCTTAAGTGACACACTGGACCAGATGGACATCACAGATATATTCAGAACATTTCATCCCAAAGCAACAGAATACACATTCTTCTCTAGTGCACATGGAACATTCTCCAGAATAGATCACATCCTAGGTCCTAAATCAGGTCTCAACCGGTATCAAAAGATTGGGATCATTCCCTGCATATTTTCAGATCACAATGCTCTGAAGCTAGAACTCAACCACAAGAAGAAATTTGGAAAGAACCCAAATACATGGAGACTAAACAGCATCCTTCTAAAGAATGAATGGGTCAACCAGGAAATTAAAGAAGAATTGAAAAAATTCATGGAAACAAATGATAATGAAAACACAACGGTTCAAAATCTGTGGGACACAACAAAGGCAGTCCTGAGAGGAAAATATATAGCGGTACAAGCCTTTCTCAAGAAACAAGAAAGGGGGGCGCCTGGGTGGCTCAGTGGGTTAAAGCCTCTGCCTTCAGCTCAGGTCATGATCCCGGGGTCCTGGGATCGAGTCCCGCATCAGGCTCTCTGCTCAGCGGGGAGCCTGCTTCCTCCTCTCTCTCTCTGCCTGCGTCTCTGTCTACTTGTGATCTCTGTCTGTCAAATAAATAAATAAATAAAACCTTAAAAAAAAAAAAAGAAACAAGAAAGGTCTCAGGTACACAACCTAACCCTACACCTAAAGGAGCTGGAGAAAGAACAAGAAAGAAACCCTAAACCCAACAGGAGAAGAGAAATCATAAAGATCAGAGCAGAAATCAATGAAATAGAAACCAAAAAAACAACAGAACAAATCAATGAAACTAGGAGATGGTTCTTTGAAAGAATTAATAAAATTGATAAACGCCTGGCCAGACTTATCAAAAAGAAAAGAGAAAGGACTCAAATAAATAAAATCATGAATGAAAGAGGAGAGATCACAACTAACACCAAAGAAATACAGACAATTATAAGAACATACTATGAGCAACTCTACGCCAACAAATTGGACAATCTGGAAGAAATGGATGCATTCCTAGAGACATATAAACTACCACAACTGAACCAGGAAGAAATAGAAAGCCTGAACAGACCCATAACCAGTAAGGAGATTGAAACAGTCATCAAAAATCTCCAAATAGACAAAAGCCCAGGGCCAGATGGCTTTCCGGGGGAATTCTACCAAATATTTAAAGAAGAACTAATTCCTATTCTCCTGAAACTGTTCCAAAAAATAGAAATGGAAGGAAAACTTCCAAACTCATGTTATGAGGCCAGCATCACCTTGATCCCAAAACCAGACAAGGATCCCATCAAAAAAGAGAATTACAGACCAATATCCTTGATGAACACAGATGCAAAAATTCTCACCAAAATACTAGGCAATAGGATTCAGCAGTACATTAAAAGGATTATTCACCACGACCAAGTGGAATTTATTCCAGGGCTGCAAGGTTGGTTCAACATCCGCAAATCAATCAATGTGATACAACACATTAATAAAAGAAAGAACAAGAACCATATGATACTCTCTATAGATGCTGAAAAAGCACTTGACAAAGTACAGCATCCCTTCCTGATCAAAACTCTTCAAAGTGTAGGGATAGAGGGCACATACCTCAATATTATCAAAGCCATCTATGAAAAACCCACCGCAAATATCATTCTTAATGGAGAAAAGCTGAAAGCTTTTCCGCTAAGGTCAGGAACATGCAGGGATGTCCATTATCACCACTGCTATTCAACATAGTACTAGAAGTCCTAGCCTCAGCAATCAGACAACAAAAGGAAATTAAAGGCATCCAAATCGGCAAAGAAGAAGTCAAACTCTCACTCTTCGCAGATGATAGGATACTATATGTGGAAAACCCAAAAGACTCCACTCCAAAACTGCTAGAACTTGTACAGGAATTCAGTAAAGTGTCAGGATATAAAATCAATGCACAGAAATCAGTTGCATTTCTCTACACCAACGACAGGACAGAAGAAAGAGAAATTAAGGAGTCCATCCCATTTACAATTGCACCCAAAACTATAAGATACCTAGGAATAAACCTAACCAAAGAGACTAAGAATCTATACACAGAAAACTATAAAGTATTCATGAAAGAACTTGAGGAAGACACAAAGAAATGGAAAAATGTTCCATGCTCCTGGATTGGAAGAATAAATATTGTGAAAATGTCTATGCTACCTAAAGCAATCTACACATTTAATGCAATTCCTATCAAAGTACCATCCATTTTTTTCAAAGAAATGGAACAAATAATCCTAAAATTTATATGGAACCAGAAAAGACCACGAATAGCCAAAGGAATATTGAAAAAGAAAGCCAGAGTTGGTGGCGTCACAATTCCGGACTTCAAGCTCTATTACAAAGCTGTCATCATCAAGACAGCATGGTACTGGCACAAAAACAGACACATAGATCCATGGAACAGAATAGAGAGCCCAGAAATAGACCCTCAACTCTATGGTCAACTAATCTTCAACAAAGCAGGAAAGAATGTCCAATGGAAAAAAGACAGCCTCTTCAATAAATGGTGTTGGGAAAATTGGACAGCCACATGCAGAAAAATGAAATTGGATCATTTCCTTACACCACACACGAAAATAGACTCAAAATGGATGAAGGACCTCAATGTGAGAAAGGAATCCATCAACATCCTTGAGGAGAACACAGGCAGCAACCTCTTTGACCTCAGCCGCAGCAACATCTTCCTAGGAACATCGCCAAAGGCAAGGGAAGCAAGGGCAAAAATGAACTATTGGGATTTTATCAAGATCAAAAGCTTTTGCACAGCAAAGGAAACAGTTAACAAAACCAAAAGACAACTGACAGAATGGGAGAAGATATTTGCAAATGACATATCAGATAAAGGGCTAGTGTCCAAAATCTATAAAGAAGTTAGCAAACTCAACACCCAAAGAATAAATAATCCAATCAAAAATGGGCAGAAGACATGAACAGACATTTCTGCAAAGAAGACATCCAGATGGCCAACAGACACATGAAAAAGTGCTCCATATCACTCGGCATCAGGGAAATACAAATCAAAACTGCAGTGAGATACCACCTCACACCAGTCAGAATGGCTAAAATTAACAAGTCAGGAAATGACAGATGCTGGCGAGGATGTGGAGAAAGGGGAACCCTCCTACACTGTTGGTGGGAATGCAAGCTGGTGCAACCACTCTGGAAAACAGCATGGAAGTTCCTCAAAATGTTGAAAATAGAACTACCCTATGACCCAGCAATTGCACTACTGGGTATTTACCCTAAAGATACAAACGTAGTGATCCGAAGGGGCACATGCACCCGAATGTTTATAGCAGCAATGTCTACAATAGCCAAACTATGGAAAGAACCTAGATGTCCATCAACAGACGAATGGATAAAGAAGATGTGGTATATATACACAATGGAATACTATGCAGCCATCAAAAGAAATGAAATCTTGCCATTTGCTACGACGTGGATGGAACTAGAGGGTATCATGCTTAGCGAAATAAGTCAATTGGAGAAAGACAACTCTCATATGATCTCCCTGATATGAGGGAGAGGAGATGCAACATGGGGGGTTAAGGGGGTAGGAGAAGAGTAAATGAAACAAGATGGGATTGGGAGGGAGACAAACCATAAGTGACTCTTAATCTCACAAAACAAACTGAGGGTTGATGGGGGGAGGGGGGTTGGGTGAGGGGGGGTGGGGTTATGGACATTGGGGAGGGTATGTGCTATGGTGAGTGCTGTGAAGTGTGTAAAACTGGCGATTCACAGACCTGTACCCCTGGGGATAAAAATATATGTTTATAAAAAATAAAATTAAAAAAAAAAAAGATTTCAGGATAAAGGACCCTAAAGAGATAAGACAACTGAATGCAACATATGATTCCAGCTAAGCCATGCCTGGACCCTGACCTATAGAAACTGTAATCAACATGTGTGTGCGTGGTTTTTAAAGATTTTATTTACTTATTTGACAGAGATCACAAGTAGGCAGAGAGGCAAGCAGAGGGAGAGGAAGGGAAACAGGCTCCTTGATGAGCAGAGAGCCCTATTTGGGGCTCGATCCCAGGACTCTGGGATCATGACCTGAGCTGAAGGCAGAGGCTTTAAACCACTGAGCCACCCAGGCGCCCCTTGTGTTGTTTTAAACCACTAAGTTGGTGACAATTTGTTACACAGCACCGAACACTACTACATGGGTTATTTTACTCATGAACATGGATATAAAACTCTTGAACCAAAGATTAACAAATAGCAGCAATTCATGAAAATGATACATCTCTAACAAGGTAAGTTTATCTGAGGAATAGAAGACTGGTTTAATATGTGACCCATCAATTATTAACCACAACAACAGACTAAAGAAAAAAATCTCATGATTAAATCAAAAGATACATAAAAACCTGATCACGCTCAATGTCTGTTCATGATTACAACTCTCAAAAAAAGTATGCCTTTAGGGGCGCATGGGTGGCTCAGTCGGTTAAGTGTCCAACTCTTGATTTCCGCTCAGGTTGTGATCTCAGGGTCTTGAGATCAAGGGCCACATCAGGCCTCGTGCTGGGTGTGGAGCCTGCTTAAGATTCTCTCTCTCTCTGCACCCCTCCCTACTCTCTCTCTGCCCCTCCCCCCTCTCACTTTCTCTGTGCCTCTCCCCCTCTAAAGAACAACAACAAAACTATGCCTTCATTCATACTTACTGGTGAATTATTCAAAGCCTTCCCTCTTAGTTCAAGAGTGAGCTAAGGGTGACTACCATCCCCACTTCTATTTGGCATTTTACCAGAGATGCTAGCTAGTTCAAAGGGTAAGAAATAAAAAACATAAAGATTGGAAAGGAAAAAAGAAGACTGATTTTTTTTTTTTGCCAATGACTTGAATGTTTGTAGAAAATCCAAAGAACCTATATAAAAATTAGACTTCAAGTTTTGAAAGGCCCCTGGATATAATAGTGTCAACATATGAATATGAGTTGTGTTTTTACCTGTAAGTATCAATCATAAAATGAAATTTTAACAAGACTCCATTGATGAGAAACAAGTATTTGGAAGTTCACTGACTGAAGGAGGAGCAGGGTGACAGGATTTAAGTCCTGCAGAATCACCACTGAGGTGACTTCATGAAACCCCTTTGTAAATAGACCACAAATACAAAAGAGCTGTAAGACTCAGCACCTCTAGTTGCCAGCATCCCTTATACGGGCAGCAAAGAATGATCGTTCTTAATGTCTCTCTGCAGTCTGACATAAATGCATTTGGAGATAAATGGGGTGACTGCTATAGACAGACTCTTTCAGAACCTTGCTTTTCTGACTGACCAGTAACATATCTTGGAGATAAATCCATACAAAAATGATATTTACTACATTCTTGTTTCTTTGAACTCTGTAGTTTGAGATAATTTCAGATGTAGAGAAGAACTGCAAGAATTACACAAAGAACTCCTATACCTTCACCAGATTCACCCATTGCCGACATCAGGCTGTATTTGCTTCATCTTTGTTTTATCACTTTATCCCCTTCTTTCCTTTCTTCATGTAAATCTATGTCTCTGTGTGTGTCCCTGAACCATTTCAGAGCAGTTTGCATATATCAGGTCCTTTTAGCCCTAAATCCTTCAGTGTGTATTTCCTAAGAACAAGGACATTCTCTTTCATAAACAGGATACCATCTTATAAATTTCAGAAGATTCGGGGTGCCTGGGTGGCTCAGTCGGTTAAGCGTCTGCCTTCGGCTCGGTTTGTAATCTCAGGGACCTGGGATCGAACCCCTCATCGCGCTCCCTGCTCAGGGGAGAGTCTGCTTCTCTCTCTCCCTTTGCCCCCTCCACTAGTGTTTCTCTCTCTCTCTCTCTCTCTTTTTCTCTGTCAAATAAATAAATAAATCTCTTAAACATTTTTCACAGGATTCAACATTGGTACAAAACTATTCCTATATAATCCTATTTAGATTTTGTCAATTGTCCCAATAATGTCCTTTTATAGCAATTTTTTTCCTGATCCAGGATCCTACTCAGCATTGGGTACTATATGTAATTGTCCTGTTTCTCCAGTTTTTAAATTTTATTTATTTGTTTGTTTGTTTATTTGTTTATTTATTTTTGAGAGAGAGAGAGCAGGAGGCGAGAGGGAGAGAGAGAACCGCAAGCAGCCTCCACACTAGCACAGAGCCTGATGCAGAACTCGATCTCACAACCCTGAGATCATGACCTCAACCAGATGGTCAGTCAGCTGAGCCACTCAGGTGCCCCTCCAGGTCCTAAACCAAGAGCTGGACGCTAACTAACTGAGCTACCCAGGTGCCCCTATATCTAATACTTTTAAAGTTTTTAAGCATCTGAGTAATGGTCTCTCATGGCAACATGTTAGAATTTTGAGGGTGAATGGAAATTATTATGATGCGTGGGAAATCCAAGTTGGAAGGTACCAGAGTACAGAGAGAAATCAGTCTGCAGCTCCTCCAGGGGGAGAGAAACACATACATTGTTGATTACAAACAAAAAGAGCCAAAGTAACAGGCTTGAAGAAATGAAGTTAAAAGGATTCAATGCAGCACCTGAGTAGAAGTGAAAGTCCACCGTGGTCTCACTACAATGACTTCACGGCGGCCCCTCCCTCCAGATGACTTCGGCATCTACTACGTCCTGTGAGCCACTCTCTACTATAGCTTTCTCAAGAACTCAGGGGCGGGGCGGGGGGCGCGGAATGCCATGTCAAAGGAGTCAGGGGGTACATGCTGCATTTGGAAGGGTTCCCTCAGGTTTGACCCCGTGGAGGTCCCCCAAGAGGAAGAGAAGATGCTCTTTGATATCTAGGCAATAGACACCCCTAACAAGGGACCGTGCAGGACCTCTGAAGACGTCAGAAAACAAACATGAAAATGACCATCTGGTAATAGCGGACACGTTTCAAACTGACAGAATTGTAAATAGAGGTGCTGAGGTGAGCTAACAGTCTCATGGAGACCCAGTCTTAGATCTTGCACATGGGAAGAAAAGTCATAAAGGATACCAGGCTGCCTTGAGCAATAGCTAAAGGACAAAAGGAAGCTGTGTGTGGACAGAGGAGGCCCCCCACCCCCGGGAGCCTCTGGCGTTCTCTCCTCTGCACAGGGCTGGCCCCTGCAAAGAACTCTCTAACTCCATAGCTTCCTGTTGAGGACATCCTACATCAGTCACTTGGTCAAAAATGGGTTTAGGTTCCTGTTTATTAACTACGTAATCTGCACCTTCCTAATAGATGTATATATGCTCTTAGAATGTGCATATGCTCTCAATATGTATATATACCATATATGTGTATGTGTACACACACACACACATAAACACACACACAGTTAATGTACAATACATAAATCCAAGTAACTTGATAGGTAGGTAGGTGGATATTCCTTTTCTCCAGATACCACCACACATAATATATATGTGTTTAGGCAAATGACTAAACCATTTAAATGTGGTATCTGCTCTGTAAAACAGGATTTAAAAACAAATATACACACCCCATAAAATTGTGGAAAGAATTAAATGGGAAAATGCAAAATCCACCCATAATAGCTCTTGTTATTATTAACTACTATCTATTGCTATTATTGTTACTACTAATAATAATTAAATTACTTGCCCAGAAAAAAAAAAAAGAAATACTTTGGTATTGATTTATTTAAGATTTATTTATTTATTTTAGAGTGAGGCAGAGAGTGTGTGGGTGAGCAGGGGGAGGGACAGAGGGGGAGGGAGAAGCAGGGTCCCTGCTGAGTGCAGAGCCCCACAGGGGGCTCAATCTCACAACCCTGAGACAATGACCTGAATTGAAATGAAGATGACCGAGCCACCCAGATGCCCCAATACTTTAGTAGTTAGAGGGAAATTCTGCATTTTTAGCCAAGCAATTCTAGGTCTCTGAAAGGCCACTATTTTCTGTCCTCTGGCTGTGGTTTCAGGAAGAGATTTTTACTTCTGCTTCTTCAGCCACCGGCACTGTTCAGAGTTCCAGAATAAGTGATGGGATTTTAGATTTGGGTTCGAATACTTCTGTCCCTGGTCAGGAATGTCTTCAACAGAAGTCTCGCTGAGAACTATAGGTGGCATGGGCTTGAGAGGGCCTTACGATCATGGGTACGTATTTTGGTCCTTCAAGATGCTTTCCTTTCCTCCCACATGGCACCCACACAGTGCAGAGTGCACAGATCATTATGACAACTGCCCTGTGAACGAGGCGGAGGAGAACCAGCCCCATTTCCAGGGAGTGACCGGCCTGCGGAACTTGGGCAACACGTGCTACATGAACGCCATCTTACAGTGTCTTGGCAGCATTTCGCCGCTGGTGGAATACTTTCTCTCGGGAAAGTACATTACTGCTCTTCAAAAGTAAGACCATTTGCGTTCCCTGCCACCCAGCCCCCACTCCCTGCTCCCCCAAGGTGAGGTTAGAGAGGGAGCCCTCCGAAGTCCCTACTCAGGGCTAACCAAGAGCCCCAGAGGCCCCTGGAGACCATTGCTGGGGTGAGTAATGACGAGGGAAATTCAGCTAAGAAAGGAATTTTTTTTTGGTCTGATGCCGCATGCTTGAGTTTTTAGGTGCCTTCCTGTCATTGAATCAGCTGGAAACATTCTCTGTCCCTCTCCCAAGGGAGTGCAGTGAGGTTGCCACCGCTTTTGCCTACGTGATGACAGACATGTGGCTTGGAGACTCAGAATGTGTCTCACCAGAAATATTTCGGTCAGCTCTTGGCAACCTCTACCCAGCATTTATGAAGAAGACACAGCAAGATGCTCAGGAATTCTTGATTTATGTCCTGAATGAACTTCATGAAGCCCTGAAAAAGGTATGTAGAATTAATGGCCTTTGAAATAAGAGGGACCCTTCAGCTCTGTCAGCAACTTTCATTTTTTCGTTCTTTAATCTGTCCTGTCAACATTGCCCCCTCTCTGCCAAGCACAGGTCCTGGAGTACTGCGGCTCACATTCAAGTTAGTATTTGAATTGGTCTGTGTTTACCAAATAATCATCAGAATCACCTGGGAAGAGTTTTACGACACACATCCTAAGCCCCTCACTCGGTGTTACTGAATTAGAACGTCTTGGGCTGTCCCTTGGGAAAGCTCACGTGGTGTTTCCAGTGATCAACAGGTGTGGGAACCACCAATCTGTTCTCTTTGCAAGTAACATTTGCACACACTAGTTTTTTTTGAAGTGAAAATCTCAATTTTTTAAAAAAATATATTCCTTGTGAGATATACAGAGCTTTACAATATACAACATACTACAATATAACATACAGAGCTTTACAATACATGTTCTTAGTAACTACAAACCCAAGAAAATATGAAGCTGGGTATCAAAGGACACACCCAAACTGCAAAGTTTCATCTTCATGCCAAACATTCCAAACTGGAGATCTTCACCGATCAGGATGTACCACCATTTAATAAAACATGAGCTGGCCAGTTACGAAGGGTTTTACTCTTCTTTGTAAGACTCATTGCCTTTAGCCTTGATATGAGTTCACATACCTTCCAAAGATAGGTCCTTGGTTTTATGCGGTGTCCTTGTGCTGATGTTAGCTTACCTCATACTTCCCATCCAGGAAATGCTTTGGCAAAAGATCGCAAATGATAACCATTAATCATTCTCATCTGCAATCCTCAGTTCCATTTTTCATTTTTACTGCTACTAAGATATTCATGGTAGCACTTTTTTTTTTTTTTTTTTTAGCCAAAGGGGTAGGGTGGTGGTCAGCAAAAACACATAGGTCCTCATTTGCAGCCAATCTGAAATAAATAGCATTCTCACTCCCAAGACCAGAGCTGGAATTAAGCGCATCAGAGGCTCATCAGGTGGAAGACCTTGGCAGTAGAGCCTGACAAAAGCAGCAAGGCGAAGGGGGGATAGTCTGCATGGCTCAAAGCAGAGCTGGCTGTGGGCTAACATGTCTTCCAAGTGGTCCGTCTAGTGAGGCCGTTCAGACACTGAGAAGTCAGGCTACGCTCCCGGAAATGGTACCCTTCAACGTGAGTAAAGTTCAAATCAGTCCGCAAGGCTAACTTGGGCTGCCTTAAGAATTTAAGATTTGCTCTTTTAAAAAAGTGTTTTCTAACAATAAAAGTAAAAGAGGGCAAATCTGAAGGGGCTGGAAGGAGGACAGTTTCCTCCATTTCACTCCTCCACCAGTCTGCATGAGCGAAAGCTAGCTCAGAACCCTACTCAGCCTCTTCCCAGGAAGAACTGCCTCTAGGAGCCTGTGCCACATTATCACAGGCTCCATGGAGGCTTCTGGGGCTCAGACATGTGTTTTCACAGGTTAGCGTGTCATCATCCTCAGCTTCAATGAAGGAGGAAAATAATTGAATTATCAGAAATCAAACCTAATATATACCTTTTTAAAAGGTTTTATGTATTTATTTGACAGGCACAGAAGAGAGGGAACACAAGCAGGGGGAATGGGAGAGGGAGAAGCAAGTTTCCTGCCAAGCATGGAGCCTGATGCGGGGCTCAATCCCAGAACCCTGGGACCATGACCTGAGCTGAAGGTAGATGCTTAATGACTGAGCCAGCCAGGTGCCCCCTAATATATACCTTTTTAAGAAAGATTTATTTATTTAGAGAGACAGCATGATGGGGGAGGGGCAGAGAGAGAATCTGAAGCAGACTGCTTCAGACTCCCTGCTGAATGTGGATTTTTTTCCCCATGCAGAGCCCACTGTGGAACCCTGCTGGGGCTCCACACAGGGCTGGATCTCACAACCCTGAGACCATGACCTGAGCTGAAAGCAGGAGTCGGAGGCTTACCCTACTGAGTCACCCAGGCGCCCCACCTAACATGTATCCTTAAGAGGATCTGACTCTATGTATCGTCTAAATCCAAAACTAACTGGTTTCTGGTAGCGATGTATCATTCTGATAGAAACAAATATCAAGTCATTCCATCAAAAGCTTTTTTTGATAACCAAGAGTTGATTTGGGGCTAATTTGTTCCTTGATTCAGTACCATCGGAGAAGATCATACAAGAAAGGGTCTATTCCAAGGTGCTGCAGGAAGGTGATTGCCAATGAGTCCTCCATCATCACACAGCTGTTTGAAGGGCAGCTCAACTACAGCTTCATGTGTTTGAAGTGTGAGAGCTGTACCTACAAGAATGAAGTCTTCACCATCCTCTCCCTCCCCATTCCATCTGAATATGAGTGCTCTCTTCAGGTAGGGAGTGATTCTTGCTCCTGGATGCTCCCTCTCAGGGCTGTTCCCTACACTGTGTATTATGAGGGTGCTGCTTTGTCACTTAAAGCAAATTGGAAGCCCATGAGGACAACATTTACAGCCGAAAGTGACTGTGAATTTGGTTGTAATCCTTTTTTTTCCAAGTTTTTAAAAATTAACATATAATGTATTATTTGCCCTGTACCCTGGGGGTACAGGTCTGTGATTCATCAGTCTTACACAATACACAGTGCTCACCACAACACATACCCTCCCCAATGTCCGTCACCCAGCCATCCCATCCCTCCCCAGCCCCTTCGCCTCCAGCAACCCTCAGTTTGTTTCCTGAGATTAAGAGTCTCTTATGGTTTGTCTCCCTCTCTGGTTTCATCTTGTTTCATTTTTCCCTCCCTTCCCCCATGATCCTCTGTCTTGTTTCTCAAATTCCTCCTATCAGTGAGATCATATGATAATTGTCTTTCTCTAATTGACTTACTTCACTTAGCATAACACCCTCTAGTTCCATCCACATTGTTGCAAATAGCATGCTTTCATATTTTGATGGCTGAATGATATTCCATTGTGTATGTATATTTATATGTGTGTATGTGTGTGTCTGGCTATTGTGGACATTGCTGCTATCAACATGTGTGTGCACATGACCCTTCGGATCACTACATTTGTATCTTTGGGGTAATACCCAGCAGTGCGATTGCTGGGTCATAGGGTAGCTCTATTTTCAACTTTTTTTTTTTTTTAAGATTTTATTTATTTGACAGAGAGAGCGAGAGATCACAAGTAGGCAGAGAGACAGAGAGGGGAGGAAGCAGGCTCCCTGTGGAGCAGAGAGCCCGACGTGGGGCTCGATCCCAGGACCCTGGGATCATGACCTGAGCCAAAGGCAGAGGCTTTAACCCACTGAGCCACCCAGGTGCCCCTGTTTTCAACTTTTTGAGGAACCACCATACTGTTTTCCAGAGTGGCTGCACCAGCTTGCATTCCCAGAATTCGGTGGTATTTCTAAATGTACTCATTAAAACAGCCTCACTGTAAAAGTGAAATGACAGGTGGGCTTTATTCAGTCTTCTGAGATGGCTTGGGGCATATAGGGAATTTACCTCTTTAATTTTATTCACCGTCATACCTAAGATTAATCTGTAAATCGGGGTGGTTGTAGAAGGCAGAGAGCAATAAGTTTCCTTGCAGAATAATACCCATTTGATTTTTCTACCTAAATTATGAAAGCACATCTACTGCGAAAAGTTTTCACATACCAGAATTGGAGAATAGAATCCTACTACTTATTTAGAAGTGGGCTTTGTTCTCAGAATAAATTGTTAAAGATGACTGGAAACAAATTCCCAAGAGACTAACATGTATACTGAACACATGATCTGTGCTCATCGTCCTTGTTAGGTTAGTGGCTGGCAGAGCTGGGGGTCTGGCTGCATTCAGGGTGGCTCCCGTGTGCACAGGATCAAATTCTGTCCGTTCCGCTGTCAGCCCCCAAAACACTGCATATGGTCATTTTTCAGTCTCTGGATCCCTTCTGTGATGAGACGCATAAAACAGTTGCCTGACTTGGTTAGTGGAAACTGCACTGTCAATATTGTTCTGAAATAAACCAGAAAGATTAAAATGCTGACCCAGAGACTGGAAGTGAGATGGGCACTTGGATCCATTTCAGTAACTGAGGGAGAAAGAAGCCCCTCCTTCATCAAGTAGACTTTACAGCTGTGCAGGCTGCCGCTAGTGATGCTGGGACCTCCTGGGTATGTTGACTTTGAGGAAAGCGCTGAGGATCACTTTTCCGCAGCTGTTGCAAAGTTGTAAACAGAGAGCCCAGGCTGCCCTTGATCCAGTGTAGTCACCAAACGCGTTTTTCCTCCACAGGACTGTCTCCAGAGTTTTTTTCAGCAAGACACACTGGCCTGGAATAACCAAATTCACTGTTCCTTCTGTGAAACCAAGCAAGAAACAGCTGTAAAAGCCAGTATCTCCAAAGCACCAAAAATAATTATCTTTCACTTAAAAAGGTATGGATTTTGGCATTTTGTGAAAAATTTTTTTAAACCTTTATCAAAATATCACATATCATGCAGTTCACCCATTTAAAGTGTATAATTCAGGGGTGCCTGGGTGATCCAGTCGGTTAAGTGTCCGACTGTTAGTTTCGGCTCTGGCTGTGATCTCAGGATCATGAGATTGAGCCCTGTGTTAGGCTCTGAGTGCTTGAGATTCTCTCTCCCTCTGTCCCTACAGCTTGTTCATGCTCTCTCTCTCTCAAATAAATAAATAAAAATAAGTAAAGTGTATAATTCAGTGGCATTCAGTTTATTACACTAATTTTTAAAAATCTGCGATAAAATATATGTAACATAAAATCTGCCATTTTAACTTTTTTTATTGAACTCGAACAGTGTTATATTAGTTTCGGGTGTAAAATAGTGATTCAGCAATTCTATACTCAGTGCCCATCACGATAAGTGTGCTCCTAATCCCCCCTCGCCTGTTTCACCCATCCCCTCCCCTCCCCTCTTCTGGTAACCATTAGTTTTGTATTTGAATCTGTTTTTGTGTGTGTATGTGTTCGTCCTTTGTTCATTTGTTTTGTATCTTAAATTCCACATGGGGTGGAAATTATATGGTATTTGTCTTTCTCTGACTGATTTTACTTAGATTTACACCCTTTAGATCCATCATGTTGCAAATGACAAAATTTCATTCTTTTTTATGGTTGGGTAATATTCCACTGTATATATACACCACATTGTCTTTAGTCGCTCATCTATTTATAGACACTCATGTTGCTTGGCTCAAGCAACACTTGGCTCAAGCAACACTCATCTTGGCTACTGTAAATAATGCTGCAATAAATATAGGGGTACATAAATCTTTTCGAATTAGTGTTTTTTTCTTTTTTCTTTTTTTTTAAGATTTTTTTTTTTTATTTGCCAGAGAGAGAGAGAGAGCGAGCAAGTGAGTACACACAAGCAGGCAGAGAGGCAGGCAGAGGCAGTGAGAGAAGCCGGTTCCCTGCCGAGCAAGGAGCCTGATGCGGGACTCCATCCCATGACCCCCGGGATCATGACCTGAGCCGAAGGCAGCGGCTTAACCCACTGAGCCACCCAGGCGTCCCTAGAGTTTTTGTTTTCTTTGAGTAAATACCCAGTAGTGGAATTACTGGTTCATATGGTAATTCTATTTTTAATTTTTTGAGGAAACGCCATACAGTTTTCCCCAGGGACTGCTCTAGTTTGCATTCCCACCAATGGTGCACGAGGGTTTTTCTCCACATCTTCACCAACACTTGTTATTTCTTATCTTTTTAAATTTTAACCATTCTGACAGGTGTGAGATGATAGCTCACTGTGGTTCTGATTTGCATTTCCTTGGTGAGTGATGCTGAGCATCTTGTCACATGTCTGTTGGCTGTCTGGATGTCTGCTTTGGACAAATGTTTATTCAGGTCCTCTGCCCTTTTCTAATTGGGTTTTGTTTTGTTTTGTTTCTTTTTAAGTAAACTGTACCCTGAGACCAAGAGTCCCACGCTCTACTGACTGAGCCAGCCAGGGCCCTGGGATTATTTGTTTTTTGGATGAATTGTGTAAGTTCTTTTTTGGTAGTTAGAAGTCTAACGTGGGTCTCACAAGGCTAAACTCAAAGTGTCTGTAGGGCTGCATTCCTTTCTAGAGGTTCTAGAGAAGAATCTGATGCCTTCCCTTTCCAGCCAGAGGCTGCCCAAGTTCTTTGTGTTGTGACCCCTTCCTGCCATTTTCAAACCCTCAGCCATTTTAAGTGTATAATTCATTGGCATTCATTACATTCACAATGTTGTGCAAAAATTACCCCTACTTCCAAACCTTTTTCATTTTTGTAGCAAGAATCCATCTGAGGGGATGTTCTGTATTTGTCACCACATTATATCAGGAGGCACATTGTAAAAGTTTGTCTCACTATTGGTGATGTTAAGTTTGACCCTGAGTTAAGGTAGTGACTCTAAGATCCCATCATTCAGAAAGGTATAGTTTCCCCTCTGTAATCAGTGTGACTCTGGACTCTGGGATATTTTTAAACTTAATGTGCTTAATATCCATTACTATCATCATTCTTAATGTTTAAATTGTTCAAAACTGGCCTGTGGGAACTCCTTCAAGTCTGTTCCTCTGAGCCCATCAATTAGTATATGTTTATTAAAGTATAATTGCAAGTATAAAATGTATCCTTCTTAGACATACAGTTCTGTGAACTGTAACAAATCCATGCAGTCCTGTAACCATCAGAGCGAACATACAGACTATGTCCATCACCCCAAAAAGTTTCTCATGTTTTTTTCATAATCCACCCCTTCTCCCACCCTCAGCCCCTGGAAAAGTCTGATCTGATTTCCATCTCTATAGTTTTACCTTTTCCAGAATGCCCTATGTTATACCATATGTTTGTGTGGTTTACTTCTCGCTCTCTCTCTCTCTCTCTCTTTTTTTTTTTTGACTTAAACTTCTTTCACTTACCATAGTGTTTCTGAGATTAATTCATTAGTGGCAAAAGTTAGTGGTTCTTTCCTTTTTATTGCTGTGTAGAATTCCCTTTTGTGAATTTACCACACTTTTTTTTTTTTTAATTCAGTAGTCTTCACGCCCAGTGTGGGGCTTGAACTCGTGACCCTGACATCAGGAGTCACATGCTGTACCAACTGAGCCAGCCAGGCACCCCTTATATCATAATTGTTTATTCGTTCATCAGTTGATGAGCATTTGGGTTGATTCCAACTTGTGGATGGTAGGAACACTGCTGCTGTAAACATTAGCATATAGGTTTTTATGTGGGTGTAAGTCTTCATTTCTTTTGCTGTGATGCATAGGCATGGGATTGCTGGGTCAGATGGTATTCCCTTAGTTTTTGCAAACAAGTTTTCTTGCTTTCTGGAACGAGATTGTCTCAGGTTCACACAGTAATTTCCCTGCACTAGACCTAAATCAGCCATTCAGTCATTTTTCCAAAAGAAACTTTATTTATTTACTTACTTATTTACTTACTTCCCTACTTATTTACTTATTTAGAGGGAGGGAGGGGCAGAGGGAAAAGGAGCGAGAGAGCGAGCGAGCATCGTAGGCAGGTTCCATGCCCAGCTCAGGGTGCAACGTGGGGCCGCTGAGGGTGCAACGTGGGGCTCCACCCCCCAACCCTGAGATCATGAGCTGTGCCAACCCAGAGTTGGATGCTTAGCTGACTGAGCCACCCAGGTGCCACTGAAATTTATTTTTTAAAAAGCTCTAGGGAGTCTACTGTGAGTTCATATTTGGGAGCTATTGATCTACATAGCAAATAGAGAATGTGACAAGATTTTCAGAAAATTTTATCTTATTAAAGATATATTGAAACCTCAGAGCTGGGAAACAGGACACTGCTGAGATAACAATGTGATAAAAACGGAGTCAGTCAATGTGATTCCTACTCTCTGATGCCAAGCCTGGCTTTGTCCCTGTCTTCTTTTGTGCTGGACTCTGCACCGTCTCACCCCCGGACTCACAGCCCTGGCACAAACAGTTTCATTTCCGGTGACACTGTGGAGTTGCACATTATAAATACACATAGATAAGAAAGAAATGTATGTACAGGTCTGTGCCAAATTAGCTTTCCAAGAAATTACTTCTAACTGTAGTTGGAATTTACCAAGGTATGTAGACTTCATTCACAAATGGTTTACAAACTTACTTTATATTTTGCACATTTATTCTCTCTCCAGATTTGACATTCTGGGTACAATGAAAAGGAAACTGAGAACGGATATTCATTACCCACTCACTAACTTGGACCTTACCCCTTACATTTGTCCAGTTTTTCGGAAACACCCTAAATATAACCTCTGTGCAGTGGTGGTAAGTAAAATACTATTTAAAACAGCATAAATTTAAAGAAAACTGAAGCATTATCTACTTGAACATCTACTCTCACCTTTCCCTCGTTTCTCCTATATTCTCTTTTTTTTAAAGCAAAATATATAGACTGGAACTTTCTGTGTTGACTTCAAACAGTAGAATAACGAAAGAATAAAATGTTCTGTCCACAGCTTCACTACTTTCCCTCCACTTACTGGCTATGTCAGATCTGGGGCATTTCCAAGTTGGCCTGTGGGGGCAGCAGAAGTTAGTATGGATAGCTTTATGTTGAATATTCGCGAGCCATTCTATGGCCAAAGTTCCCTGACACTCCACACAGAATAGTCCCAGAGTCACTGCCTGTGTGCTTCCAGTCCTAAGGAAACTCTGGCTGGGTTGGGGGAGTCCCCTTTGGCTCTAAGTCAACCATCACTATTGAAGAGTCCCTGAAGGAAAGAAAGCATGGAGTATAATTCAGACCAAATCACCAAGAACTTCCCACAACGTCAAACAGCTCCAAGCACCAAGCCATTCTCCGGTTTCTGTTCGGGATTTCAGTGTAAACAGTCTTTAGAACCTGGAGGTCCAGTGGGGTGCACAGCAGATGGGAGGAATCCCACCAGAACCCAGTATACTTCCCCAGGGTCCTCTGATGCACCCAAGTCTCGTTTGCCTATTCAGCTTGTTGAATTAACACATTATAAAATGTTACTCCCACTCTTTAACCTCTTTCACATCTCAGAACCGTAACTTCAACCTTTAAAAAATAATCCTTTTTTTTTTTTTTTTTTTTAATTTCAAGCCTTGACATTCCCCCTCTTTCTCATTTATCCTGACCTCATATGAGCTTTTCCTTCTCTCACTTCCCTCCTGGAGATCTAAAGTGATGTCCTCTTCTCTGTCATATCAAATACAGACTCTACTGTGGATTCCAAAATGACACAGGACCCGCCTCCCTTGTATTTCACTGTTTACATTTCTCATTACATGTTTCTTCTTTAAGAAAATCCAAGAGACAGAAAGCTGAATTTGTTAAAAAAAAAAAAAAAGTATGTAATTATCTACATTATGAGAAGATAGACATTTGTAAAAAGAGTCACTCCAAGTCTCCTATAAATTTGTGATCTTTTTAGTGTTTAAATTATTATTAACTGAGGGGCCAAAAATTGGTTTCAAAAGAGAAATAGATTTAGAATTTACAATCAACTGCCAGATGATGATGGAAAATCAGCTGATAATCTTATTGGGGTCCCTTGTACACAACAAGCTGTTTTCTCATGCAGTTTTTAAGATTCTCTCCTTATCTTTCACTTTTGACCGTTAATTTCATAATTTAATTTTTTTTGAGGTGGGAAGGAACAGTGGGAGAGGGAGTAAGAGGATTTTTTTTTAATTTACTTATTTATTTATTTGACAGAGAGATCACAAGTAGACAGAGAGGCAGGCAGAGAGAGGGGGAAGCAGGCTCCTTGCTGAGCAGAGATCCCGATGTGGAGCTAGAACCTAGGACCCTGAGATCAGGACCTGAGCTGAAGGCAGAGGCTTAACCCACTGAGCCACCCAGGTGCCCAGGAGTAAGAGAATCTTAAGTGGCTCAATGTCCAGCACCAATATAGTACAGACCCAACGTGGGGCTCTGTCTCAGGACACTGAGATCATGACCTGAGCTGAAATCAAGAGTTGGACTTTTGACCAACTGAGCCATCCAGGTGTCCCCACTTTTGACATTTTAATTATAATGTGTGTTGGTATGGGTCTCTTTGGAAATCTCTGGACCTGGATTGTCTGTTTCTTTCCCCAAGTTAGAAAATTTTTCAGTCATTATTTCTTCAAATAAGTTTTCTCCCCCTTTATTTCCCTCTTCTTTCTGGAACCTCTATCATGCAAATGTTAGTCTGTTCAGTGTTATGCTGTAAGTCCCTTAGCTCTCTTTATTTAAAAATTTCATTTATTTTTGTTGTTGTTGCGCTGACTGGGTGAATTCCACTGCCGTGTCTTTAAGTTAACTGACCCTTTTTTCTGCCTCAGCTAGTCGCTGTTGAATCCCTCCTGTATTTTTCAGTTCAGTTACGGTGTTCTTCACCTCTATGACTTCTGTTTGCTACTTTCTTCTATTTTCTGTCTGTTGAAGTTCTCACTGTGTTCATTCATTCAGTTCCTGAGTTCGGTGAGCATGTTTATGACCGATACTTTAAACTCTTGATAAGGTAAATTACTTACCTCTGTCTCATTAAGGTCTTTTCTGGGGTTATCTTGTTCTTTTAAGACATATTTCTCTTTTAGTTTGCTTAACTTCCTGTGTTGGTTTCTGTACAATAGAAGCAATGGCCACCACCTGTAGCCTTGAAGAAATGGCTGTGTACAGCGCAGGAACCTTATTGTTCGACCATGCCCTAGCTTTTGTCTTTCAACTCTTTGTGATTGTCCAAGCAACCTATTTGATTTTTGATGGTTCCCAGTGGTTGACAATGTTAAATGTCCCAAAGGGGAGGATCTTGGTCAGCAGCTAGATTTAGGCATACTGGAAGCCAGACCCTCGGACAGCAGCTTTTAAAGTATGACAGTACATACCTACAGTTCCATGGGACCACATGCATAAAGGCTTGCTGGCCACCAAAGGCCGGACAATCTGGACGTGTTCCTTGGGCAACAGTTGGGGAAATCAGGGCCCCAGATGAATGTAGAAGCTCCTTTCTGAGAGACAGCAGTAAGTTGTAGCAAGGCAGAGGGAGAACACAAAGATGGCATCTACCAGCCCAGGGCCTGGACGGCACCTCCGCTGGACCCTAGTTGTGTGCCAAACCTAAATCCTTCTCCTCAGGCTTCATGAAGCCCCAGGACAAGCAAATAGGCCTCTTTCACAGAAAGACTGGGCGTATGTCTCATTCTGCCATCTGTCTGTCCAGTGCCCTGGGGGCGATAGCAGGCCAGGAACTGTCTCTGATGGTTACAATCCTGTAGGACCCAGGAACAAAAGCCGCTGTGCCCACCAGAGCCAGGCAGTTATATAGAATCCCTTGGTTGGCATTCACAACAACCAGGGCACCAGACACAGGTTAAAGCTCCACTTCGGGAAACATCAGCATGCTGGAGCTTGGCGGAGGAAGGGGAGGGGCTCTTGAAGATGGCTCACGTGGCCAGCAGGACTCTCCATGTGTGCTGCATTAGATGCCTGCCTTTCAGGCCAGGGCTTTAAAATTAGCAAATGAGCCGCATTCACCTAAAGCCGCAATTGGCTGCCTCTGTGTTGCACCCTGGGACAAGGGAGTTTGAACCCTTTAAGAGCCACGATAGCTCGCTATAGCCTTGTGGGTCTCATGGATGCAAGTGGTGCTGGATTTTGGTGTGTTCCTGGGAGGAGGTGAGCCCAGGATTCTACGTTGCTGTCTTGGGTGAGTATCCCTTTTTTCTTGATTTTTTTTAAAGGGAATAATCAAGAGTAATGCTTGCCGTGTTTTAGTAGCTGTACTTTGTCAGGTAATTGGTACTTTCTTCTATTTTGGTTTTGCTAACACTTTTTGTGCGTGTTTGTAAAGGTGGTGATTTTATTAAATCTGTGTCTCTACAACAACTGAGAAATGGCCCTCCTGAACCCTTTTTAATTCTGTTGATATGTTGAATTATATTTATAGATGTTCTAACTTATCTACCCTTTATTTTTGCTACCCTTGAGCTGCTGGGATAAATACTATTTGGTCATTATTATCTGAGATGTATTTTGCTTGATTTGGTTTACCACACTTTAAGATTTTTGCAATAATCTCTCGAATGAGCCTTATCTTTGCTTTTCTTCCTTATACCCTTTGTCTAGTGTACGTACCAAAGTTAAACTGACCTCCTGAGTTAGAGGAGCTTTTCTTCCTTTCGTATAGAAGTTTGTGTATAAGGCTATGATAAGTTTCTTTACGAATTGATAGAACTCATCTGTGTGAACGCACCTGGGCATGCATTCCCCTTTGAGGGGTGATTGTTAACTCCTGGTATAATTTCTTTAATCCTTGTAGGTCTATACAGGCTTTGTATTTTCTTCTTCCATCGGTTTGGTAAGTTATAATTTCCTGTGTATTTGTCCATTTCATCTGAGTGTTCAGTTTTCTGGCATAACTTTTTTTGGGTATTAAAAAAATTTTAAATTTCTGCTGGATCTGTAGATATCTGTACTTTTTTCATTTCTAATTTTATGTACTTGGTATTGTTTTGTATTTTTTGATTAATGTTATGTCTATATTGTTGAAGCCTTTTCAAAGGACCAACTTTTGATTTTTGATCCTCCTTATTATATCTTTGTTTTCTGGTTCATTAATCTGATTTTATTATCTATTTCCACTTAGGTTCATTCTCTTTCTTACTGTTTTTAATTGGGAACTTAGTTCATTAACATTCACTCTCTTTGTTCATATATAAGCCTTAAAACTCAAAAGTTTCTCTGGATAATACTTTCACTACCTATCACATTTTAAATTCTAGAACCCTTGAATACAAAATAGAGAGGGTAATAATGCATCCATTACCAGCATTATAAATGAGCTATCAATTCACCTGTAATGCCTGGCCCGCTCTGCTCCCTGAACCCCCTGAACCGTATTATTTTTGTATTACATATTTCTTATGCATTAGTTTGATTGTGTTAAAAAATTATGATCTGTATGAATCCAATTCTTTTACATGTGTTGAGGCTTGTGTTTGTCTGTTGATTAGGAGCCAGCTTCCTTATGTCCTGGAAGTTAAATTTGTGTTATTCAAAGCTATCTCAACCGTTTTTTTTTGTTTGACTAATTGGTGGTTGAAAGAAATGTGTTGAAATCTTTATTTGTTCATTTTACAGCGAACAATCAGGAATGATGCTGTAGTTTTTAGTAGCTATACTTTATCAGGGTATGGATTTTTCCTTTTGCTCTGGTTTTGCTAATAGTTTTGTGCATGTTTGTAAAGGCATTGAATTTTATTAAACTTTTTTCCCACAACAATTGAGATGCTTTGGTTTTCCTGAAATCTTTATAATCCGTTAATATGGTCAATTACATTTATAGATTTTCTATTTTTACTATATTTTCATTGCCGGGATAAATACTATTTGGTCATTTTAAAATTTTTTATTTAAATTCAATTAATCAACATATAATGTATTATTACTTTCAGAGGTAGAGATCAGTGATTCATCAGTCTTATATAATACCTATGCTCTTTACATCACGTACCACCTTAATGTCTGTCATCCAGTTACTCCAACCCCTCTACCCTTAGCCCTCCAGCAACCTTCATTTTGTTTCCTATGATTAAAAGTTTTTTACGGTTTGTCTCCCTCTCTGGTTTCATCTTGTTTTCTTTTTCTCTTCCCCTATATTCCTCTGTTTTGTTTCTTAAATTCACCATGTGAGTGAGATCATGTGATAATTGTCTTTCTCTAATTGACTCATTTTGCTTAGCCTGATACCCTCTAGTTCCATCCATGTCATTGTAAATGGCAAGATTTCATTTTTTGATGCCAGAGTAGTATTCCATTGTATATATATATACCGCATCTTCTTTATCCATTCATCTATCAGTGGACATCTGGGCTCTTCCCACAGTTAGCTATTGTGGACATTACTACTATAAACATTGAGGTGCAGGTTCCCTTTCATTTAACTACATTGGTATCTTTGGGGTAAATCCCTGATAGTGCAATTGCTGCGTCGTAGGGTAGCTCTATTTTCAACTTTTTGAGGACCCTCCATACTGTCTTCCAGAGTGGCTGCACCAGCTTGCATTCCCACCAACACTGTAGGAGGGTTCCCCTTTCTCCGCATCCTTGCCAACATCTGTTGTTTCCTGACTTGTTAATTGTAGTCATTCTGACTGGCGTGAGCTGGTATCTCCTTGTGCTTTTGATTTGTATTTCCATGATGCCGAATGATGTTGAGCATTTTTTCATGTGTCTGTTGGCCATCTGTATGTCTTCTTTGCAGAAATGTCTGTTCATGTCTTCTGCCCAATTCTTGATTGGATTATTCTTCAGGTGTTGAGTTTGATAAGTTCTTCATAGATTTTTGGATACTAGCCCTTCATCTGATATGTCATTTGCAAGTATCTTTTCCCATTGTGTTGGTTGTCTTTTGGTTTTGTTGACTATTGCCTTCACTATGCAAAAGCTTTTTATCTTGATGAAGTCCTAGTAGTTCATTTTACATAAACTTTTTTTAAAGATTTTATTTATTTGACTGAGAGAGATCACAAGTAGGCAGAGAGGCAGGCAGAGAAGGAGAGGAGGAGGAAGCAGGTTCCTTGCTGAGCAGAGAGCCCCATATGGGGCTTGATCCCAGGACGCTGGGATCATGACCCGAGTCGAAGGTAGAGGCTTTAACCCACTGAGCCAGCCAGGCGCCCCACTAGTAGTTCATTTTAAACCTTTGTATACCTTTGGAGACGTGTCCAGCAAGAAGCCATTGCGGCCAAAGTCATAGAGCTTGCTGCCTGTGTTCTCCTCTAGGATTTTGGTGGATTCCTCTCTCACATTGAGGTCTTTCGTCCATTTGAGTCTATTTTTGGGTGTAAGGAAATGGTCCAGTTTTATTCTTCTGCCTGTGGCTGTCAAATTTTCCCAACACCGTTTGCTGAAGAGACTGTCTTTTTTCCATTAGATATTCTTTCCTGCTTTGTCAAAGATTAGTTGACCATAGAGTTGAGGATCCATTTCTGGGTTCTCTATTCTGTTCTATTGATCTAGGTGTCTGTTTTTGTGCCAGTAGCATACTCTCTTGATGATCACAGCTCTGTAACGGAGCTTGAAGTCTGGAATTGTGAGGCCACCAACTTTGGTTTTCTTATTCAACATTCCTTTGGCTATTCATGGTCTTTTCTGGTTCCATACAAATTTTAGGATTATTTCTTCTAGTTCTGTTAAAGAAAGTTGGTATTTTGATTAGGATTGCATTGAATGTATAGATTGTTCTAGGTAGCATAGACATTCTAATAATATTTATTCTTTCAATCCATCTTTCATCAGTGTTTTAGTTTTCAGAGTACTGGTTTTTCACCCCTTTGGTTAAGTTTATTCCTAGGTATTTTATAGTTCTGGTGTAGTTGTAAATGGAATTGTTTTCTTTCTTTCTTTTTTTTTTTTTAAAGATTTTATTTATTTATTTGACAGAGATCACAAGTAAGCAGAGAGGCAGGCAGAGAGAGGAGGAAGCAGGTTCCCTGCCAAGCAGAAAGCCCGATATGGGGCTCGATCCCAGGACCCTGGGATCATGACCTGAGCCAAAGGCAGAGGCTTTAACCCACTGAGCCACCCAGGCACCCCTGGAATTGTTTTCTTAATTTCACTTTATTCTGCCTCGTTATTAGTGTATAAGAATGCAGCAAATTTCTGTACATTGATGTTTATATCCTGCAGCTTTACTGAAATCACTTATCAGTTCTAGTAGTTTTTTGAGTGGAATCTTTAGGGTTTTCTACATGTCATCTGCAAATAGGGTTTTACTTCTTCCTTACAAATTTGGATGACTTTTATTTCCTTATATTATCTAATTTCTGTGGCTAGAACTTTCCTGTACTATGTTGAATAGAACTGGTGAGAACCGACATTCTTGTCTTGTTCCTGACCTTAGGAGGAAGGTCTCATGTTGTCCCCACTGGGTGGCTCAGATGGTTAAGCCTTTGCCTTTGGCTCAGGTCATGATCTCTGGGTCCTGGGATCAAGCCCCATGTTGAGCTCCCACCTCAGTGGGGTCTGTTTTTCCCTCTCCCTCTGCCTCTCCCCCTGTTTCTGTGCTCTCTCTCTCTCTAATGAATAAATAAAATCTTAAAAAAAAAAAAAAGGATAACGATTGTTAGCAACCTATTATACAACATTTATTATGTGGCAAATATTGAGTGCTTTATATATTTAAAAAATATGTTGTCTCTGGATTTTCATTTATGGCCTTTATTATGTTGAGATTATTGTTCCCTCTAAGCCTACTTTGCAGAGTGTTTTTATCATGCGTGAATAAGGTACTTGGTCAAAAGCTTTTTCTGTATCTATTGGAGTGATCATATAGTTTTTATCATTTCTCTTATTGATGAAATGAATCACATTGATTGTTTTGCAAATTATTAATGACCTTGCAACCTAGTATTGAATCCACTTGTTTGTGGTATATGATTTTTTTAATATGCTGTTTGATTTGGTTTGCTAATATTTTGTTGAGGATTTTTGGATCTATAGTCCTGAGAGATATTGGCCTATAGTTTTCTTTTATTGATTTTTTTTTTTAAATGATTTTAGTATCAGGACAATACTGGCCTCATAGAATGAATTTTGAAATTTTCTTTCCTCTTGAATTTTTTGGAATAGTTTAAGAAGAATGGCATTAGCTCTTCTTTACATGCTTGGTAGAAATCACCTCTGAAGCCATCTGGTCCTGGACTTTTGTTTTTTGGGCAGTTTTTTGGTTACTGTTGTAGTTTTATTGCTGGTGATTGATCTGTTAAAATTTTCCATTTCTTCTTGCTTTAGTTTTGGTAGGTTTTATGTTTCTAGATATTTATCCATTTCTTCTATGCTGTCCAATTTGTTGGCATACAGCTTTTCATAATACTCTTATAATTGTTCTTATTTCTGTAGTGTTGTTCCTCCTTTTTGTTAGTAATTTTCTTTATTTGGGTTCTATTTTTTTTTTAATGAGTCTTGTTAGAGATTTATTAAATATGTTAACTTTTCAAAGAATCAGCTCCTGGTTTTATTGACCTGTCTTATTGTTTTTTTAGTTTATCATTTATTTTTGCTCTAATCTTTATTATTTCTTTCAGTCTGCTGTTTTGGGGTTGTGTTTGTCCTTTTTTCTAGCTCCTTTAGGCATAAGGTTAGGTTTTGAGCTTTTTTTTCCTTCTTGAGGTAGGCCTGTATTGCTATAAACTTCCCTCTTAGAACAGCTTTTGCTGCATCTCAAAGATTTTGGAGCATTGTTTTTCATTTTCATTTAATTCCATGTAATTTTAAAAAAAGATTTTATTTATTATTTGAGAGAGACACAGCAAGAGAGGGAACACAAGCAGGGACAGTGGGAGAGGGAGAAGCAGATTTCCCGCTGAGCAGGAAGCTGGATGTATGTGGTGCTTGATCCCAGGATCCTAGGATCACGACCTGAGCCGAAGGCAGACGCTTAGCGATTGAGCCAACCAGGGGTCCCTCCATGTAACTTTTTATTTCTTCTTTGATTTCTTGGTTGACCCACTCATTGTTTAGTAGCAGGTTATTTAACCTCCAGGTATTTGTGCTCTTTCCAGATTCTTTCTTGTTGATTTCTAGTTTCATAGCAATGTGGTCAGAAAAGATGCATGGTATGCTTTGATCTTCCTGAATTTGTCAAGACTTGTTTTGTGACTAACATGTGATCTATTCTGGAGAATGTTCCTTCCCCATTTGAAAAGAATGTGTAATCTGACATTTTAGGATGGAATGTTTGAATATACCTGGTGAATCCATCTGGTCCATTGTGTCATCAATCAAAGCCACTGTTTTCTTGTTGATTTTCTGTTTAGATAATCTGTCCATTGATGTAAGAGGGGTGTATAATAAGATACTATTATTATCAATTAGTTCCTCTAGTGTGTTATTAACCATTTTATGTGTTTGGGTGATTCTATGTTGGGTGCATAAATATGTACAATTGTTACAGCCTCTTGTTGGATCATCCCCTTTATTATTATATAGTGGTGTTCTTTGTCCCTGTTAGTCTTTGCTTTAAAGTCTATTTTGTCTGACATAGGTACTGCTACCCCAGATTTCTTTTGGCATCCATTGGCATGATAAATGATTCTGCATCCCCTCACTTTCAATCTGCTGATCTCTCTTGGTCTGAAATGAATCTCTTGTAAGCAGCATATAGACGGGTCTAGTTTTTGTATATTTTGTTTCGTTTTGTTTTTTATCCATGCTGACATCTTATGTCTTTGGCTAGACCATTCAGTCCTTTTACATTCAAAATAATTAGTGATAGATATGCATTTATTGCTATTTTGTTACTTGGTTTGTGGTTGTTCGTATAGATATTCTCTGATCCTTTCTTGACTCTTTAATGTTTTGTTGTCTTTCTTAGATATACTTGGATTCCTTTCTCTTTATTCTTTGCATATACAGTATTGTTTTTTAATTTATGGTTACCATTAGGTTTGCATATAACATCTTCTGCTAATAGCAATCTATATTAAGTTGATGGTCACTTAAGTTTAATCCCTTCTCTGCCACGTGTTAGGTATATGATGTCATATTTTGCATCATCTTATTTTGAGTCCCTTGACTGATTTACAGAAATACTTATTTTTACTGCTTTTGTGTTTCTTACTTTTCATATTCTCACTGATGGCCCTTCTTTCCACTCAAAGTGTCCCCTTTAATATTCCTTGTAAGGCTGGTTTAGTGGTCCTGAAGTCCTTCAGTTTTTGTCTGTGAAACTATTTATTTCTCCTCTTTTGAATGATAGCCTTGCTGGATAGAGTGTTCTTGGCTATAGATTTTCCTTTTTTCAGCACTTAGCAGGCCAGAAGGGAGTGGCATGACATATTCAAAGTTCCTGCTGAAAAAACCCTCTTACAGGGGTGCTTGGGTGGTTCAGTGGGTTAAGCCTCTGCCTTCGGCTTGGGTCATGATCTAGGGGTCTTGGGATCGAGCTCCGTGTAGGGCTCCCTGCTCAGCAGGGAGCCTGCTCCCCCACCCACCGCCTGACTCTCTGCCTGCTTGTGATATCTCTTTCTCTCTCTCTGTGTCAAATAAATAAATAAAATCTTAAAAACAAATCAAAACAAAACCAAACTCTCTTACAGCCTTATGGGGTTTCACTTGTATGTAACTGTCTTCTTTTTCTTGCTTCTTTTTTTTTTTTTTTTAAAGATTTTATTTATTTGACAGATAGAGATCACAAGTAGGCAGAGAGGCAGGCAGAGAGAGTGGGGGAAGCAGGCTCCCTGCTGAGCAGAGAGCCTGATGCGGGGCTCCATCCCAGGACCCTGGGATCATGACCTGAGCCAAAGGCAGAGGCTTTAACCCACTGAGCCACCCAGGCACCCCTTTTTCTTCTTTTTCTTCATTATTTTTTGCCATTTTAATTACCTTTTGTCTTGATGTGGACTTCCTTGCATTGAATTTTGGTGGGAAATCCCTGTCCTCCCTAGACTGGATATTTGGGTCATTCCCCAGATTAAGGAAGTTTTTAGCTATTTGTCAAATAATTTTTATGCCCCCTTCTCTCTGTTTCTTCTGAGATCTCTATAATGTGGATGTTATTATACTTGATGGGAGTCACTGATTTCCCTAGGACTATCCCAATTTAAATAATTTTCTTTCTTCTCCTTTGCTCAGCTTGGTTACTTTCCATTATTCTGCCTTCCAGGTCATTAATTTGTTCCTTTGTTTCATCTAGCCTGCTATTTATGCCATCAAGTGTATTTTTAATTTCATTTTTTGCATTCTTCATTTCTGATTGGTTCTTTTTAAAAAATATAAGATATATTTATTATTTTTCTGACCAAAGTACAATGATTTTTTATTTTTAAATCTCCTTAAATAACCAAAAATGTGTTTAAGAATGTAAAACACAAAGAGGAAATTAAACATTAGATGTTTTTACTTCATACCAACTCGACATTTAGTCTAGAAAATAAACAAAAACATGTTGAATGAAGTGTTAATAAAATGCTAACAAAATCATTTTATCATAAACCTAATACATGCACTTCAAGACTCGACTGCTAGGAATTTTAAGATCAGGTTTTTAAAAAAAAATTTTTTTGTAATTTATCCTTTTGGTTTTTGTTTTTAAAAAAATTTTTTAATTATTAATTTTTATTAACATATAATGTATTATTTGCCTCAGGGGTACAGGTCTGTGAATTGTCAGGCTTACACACTTTACTGCACTCACCATAGCACATACCCTCCCCAATGTCCGTAACCCAACCACCCTCTCCAACCATCCCACCACCAGCAACCCTCACTGTTTTGTAAGATTTAGAATCTCTTATGATTTGTCTCCCTCCTGATTCCATCTTCTTTCATTTCTTCCTACCCTACCCCCCAACCCCCCACTCTGCCTCTCAAATTCCTTATATCAGGGAGATCATATGATAGTTGTCTTTCTCTGATTGACTTATTTCGCTCAGTGTAATACCTTCTAGTTCCGTCCATGTTGTTGCAAATGGCAAGATTTCATTTCTTCTGGTGGCTGCATAGTATTCCATTGTGTACATATACAACATAATATCAGTTTAATCATTAATAACAGTATATAATAAAGCACAGGAACACATGCCCATAGATATAATCCTTGCCCCTTCCCCTCAGAATCATGTCAGAATAAAGTTGACAGTTTTGCCAGGCTCTGAATCCCCAGTGACCTCTGTCCCTGGAAGCAAAGAAGATACTCTGCCCCTCAACTCCATATAAGCTATAATAAAACAAAGCCTAAGCTTTCTTACCTTCATAAAGGAAATGGCCAGTTTTTTGATAAATACCGAAACACTCTAGGAATTCACTTTATGAGTTTACTAAACACATTTTGCAAGAACCAACTACACAAAAGTTTCCTTTGAAATTTGGTCTACAAATTCACTTAACAGGTTGGAAATTCAAAACCTATAAGATAATGAGAAGTAGGGAATCCCTAATCCTAACCTGTTGCAATTATTATTTTTTTTAAAGATTTTATTTATTTATTTGACAGAGACAGATCACAAGCAGGCAGAGAGGCAGGCAGAGAGAGGAGGAGGCAGGCTCCCTGCCGAGCAGAGCAACCAATGCGGGGCTCGATCCCAGGACCCTGGGATCATGACCCGAGCTGAAGGCAGAGGCTTTAACCCGCTGAGCCACCCAGGCGCCCCACCTGTTGCAATTATTAAAGGGATATACACACATCCTAAAAAGTTTTGCTCACAGAAGGCACAAACTAAAAAAGGGATATGCTTTTTGAGTAAAAAAAAGAACTAGCCCATATCCTTCTTTGTTTTTTATCTCTGTGTTAAGGGTCTCACGGATGCCCTCCACTCCAGTGAATTTCTTTGTGATCATTACTTTAAATTCTCTATCAGGCATATCACTTGTATCCATTTTACTCTGGTCTCTTTCTGTGGTTTGGTCCTGCTCTTTCATTTGGGAGATACTTCTCTGTCCCTTCATTTTGTCTAACTCTCTGTCTATTTCTGTGTGTTTGGAAAGTCAGCTACATCTCTTGCTCTTAGTGGTAACAGTTCTATGAAGAAGAGGTCCTGCAGCACAGTGTCCCCTGTCTCCCAGGACCTGGTGCATCAGGGAGTGTCTCCTATGTATGTTGTGTGTGCTTTGCTGTTGAATCATGACCCCTTTTTTCTTCAGTCCAGTTGTCAGCAGAGGCTGTCTTTGCCCGTTGTGGGTGGGCCCTGAGGTGTGTCTGCTTGCAAAAGGAGACCTCCCCCCACCGCTGCTGGAAGTGATGTCCCGTGAAACACGCAGCTCAGGAGATGTGGGGTAACAGGTTTGCGATGGTCTTTTGCGGGGCCTGACAGACGTGAGTGGGCCTGGGAAAGGTAGATCCGCCCAAATCGGTGCCGTGTTCTGACCTCCATGTGGCCTCTTTCCTGTCTTTAGTTGTGGAGTTTGTGTTGGCAGACTCCGAGTTGTTTTTTGGGTGATTCATGCTGATATGGGTGTTATCTGTGAGATGAGCCCAACTTCAGGTCCTTCTACTCCACCATCTTCCCAGCCCTCTGGGTTTTAGTTTTGTATCCTGCAACTTTACTGAATTCATTTATTCCGGTCACTTTTTGGTAGAGTCGTTAGGTTGTCTATGTATAGCTTCATGTCATCTGCGAATAATGACAGTGTAACTTCTTTACCGATACAGATGCCCCTTTTTTCTTTTGGTTGTCTGCTTGCTATAGCTAGGACTTCCAGTATTATGTCGAATAAAAGTGACAATGGGCATCCTTGTCTTGTTCCTGATTTTAGAGGAAAAGTTCTGTTTTTCACCATTGAATATGATGTTAGCTATGGACCTGTCCTATATGGCCTTTGTTATGTTGAGGTATGTTCCTTCTAAACACACTATTGAGACTTTTAAAAATGAATGTTGTACTTTGTACTTTGTTGATGATGTTGTACTTTGTCAAATGCTTTTTCTGCATCTATGGAGGTGATCATATGATTTTTATGCTTTATTGATTTGTGAATATTAAACCATCCTTGCATCTCCAGGATAAATTCTACTTGATTGTGGTGAATGATTTTTTTTTTTTTTTAACAAAATGTCACAAATTTGAATGTCATTCTGATGCAGGGGTCCTGCTAATCCCTATCCTTCCAATTTTAGTATATGTGCTGTTGAAGTGAGCATAGTGAATAAGCCTTTAACATGTAGTTGATGCAGTTTAATATTTTGTGGGGGGTTTTTAAAATTTTTTTTATTTATGAGAGAGCATGAGAGAGAGCAAGTAAGCACAAGCATTGCGGGTGGGGTTTGGAGGAAGGGCAGAGGGAGAGGGAGAAGCAGACTCCCCAGTGAGCAAAAAGCCTGATGGGGAGCTTGATCTCAGGCCCCTGGGATCATGACCTGAGCCGAAGACAGCCGCTTAAGGACCGAGCCACCCAGGTGCTCTTATTGGGGGGATTTTTGCATCTATGTTCATCAGGGATATTGGCCTGTGGCATTTTTGTGGTGTCTTGGTTTTGGTATCAGGATGATCCTGGCTTCACAGAATAAATTTGGAAGCTTTCCTTTGTCTTCTATTTTTTTGGAATAGTTTGAGAAGAATGGGTATTAATTTTTCTTTAAATGTTGGGCAGAATTCCCCTCTGAAGCCATCTGATCTGGAATTTTAATTTTTTGGTAGTTCTGTTCTTTTTCTTTTCTTTTCCTTTTTTTTTTTTTTTTAAAAAGATTTTATTTATTCATTTGAGAGAGTGCACAGCACCAGCTGTGGGGAGAGGCAGAGGGAGAAGTAGACTCCCGATCGCAGGCTTGATCCCAGGACCTGGAGATCAGGACCTGAGTGAAGGCAGATGCTCAACTGACTAAGCTACCCAGGTGCCCCTTTAGTAGTTTTTTAAATCCAGTTCACTTTTGTTACTAGTGATTGGTCTCTTCAGGTTTTCCATTTCCTCCTGATTGAATTTTGGAAGATTATGTTTCTAGGAATTTATCCATTTCTTCTAGGTTTATCTAATTTTTGGTGTATAATTTTCATAATTTTTTAAAAGATTTTTATTTATTTGACAGACAGAGATCACAACTAGGCAGAGAGGCAGGCAGAGAGAGAGGAAAGGAAGCAGGCTCCCTGCTGAGCAGAGAGCCTGATGTGGGGCTCGATCCCAAGACCCTGGGATCATGATGTGAGCTGAAAGCAGAGGCTTTAACCCACTGAGCCACCCAGGTGCCCTGTCCCTTTCCTATTTTTTTTTTTTTTTAATCTCTATACCTCTGTTTCTGCTCTGATCTTTATTAGTTTTTTCCTTCTACTAAACTTGGTCTTTATTTGTTATTTTTCTAGTTTCACTGGTGTGAGATTAGATTGTTTGAGATTTTTCTTGTCTTTGAGGCAGGCCTGTATTACTATAAACTTCCCTCTTAGAGCTGCTTTTGCTGAATCCCAAAGATTTTGGACCATTTGTGTTTTCATGTATTTTTTTTTAAATAACTTCTTTGATTGCTTCATTGACCTATTTGTTGTTTACTATCATGTTTATTAGCCTCCCTGTTTTTTTGTGGGTTTTTTTTCCAGGTTTTTTCTTATGATTAATTTCTATTTTCATACTGTTGTGGTCTGAAAAGATGAATGGTATGGTTTCAGTCTTCTTAAATTTACTGCCACTTTTTTGTGGCCTATCATCTGTTTCAGAGAATATTCTGTATGAACTCGAATGTGTATCCTGCTGTTTTGTATGCAATGTTTGTTTATATCTG
Source organism: Lontra canadensis (assembly GCF_010015895.1). Classification (NCBI taxonomy): domain Eukaryota; kingdom Metazoa; phylum Chordata; class Mammalia; order Carnivora; family Mustelidae; genus Lontra; species Lontra canadensis. The sequence continues at coordinate 11,128,073 of NW_022631006.1, forward strand.
TTATGTCTGCTGGTATAAGGTTTCATTCAAAGACATGGTTTCCTTATTGATTTTTCTTCCTGGATGATCTATCCATTGATGTAAATGGGGTTTTAAGGTTCCCTACTATTATTGTATTAAGTTATCTCTTTATGTCTGTTAATATTTACTTTATATATTTAGGTACTCTAATGTTGGATGCATAGATATTTACAATTGTTATGTTCTCTTGTTGAATTGATCCCTTCCCTGTTACATAATGCCCTTCTTTGTCTCTTGTTAGTCTTTGTTGTAAAGTCTGTTTTATCTGTGATAAATATTGCTACTTTGCTTTTTTTCTTGGCACTTTCATTTGCTTGGTAAATGTTTTTCCATCTCTTCACTTTCAGTCTATAGGTGTATTGAGGTGTGAGCGGTCTCTTATAGGCAGCATGTAGATGGTTTGTGTTGTTGCTGTTTTTAATCAATTCCACCACCCTATGTACTTTGATTGGAGCACTTAGGCCATTTACATTTAATTATTGATAGGTATGCATATGTTTTCTGGTTGTTTTTGTAGTTTTGTTCTGGCCCTTTATTGTGATTGATTTTTGGGGTGTGTTATGTTTGGCTTTTTTACTCTCCAAATTTTGTGTTCTTAAAGCAGGATGTCTGTTTCCTTCCTTAGGTTAGGGAAGTTTTCTGCTATTATCTCTTCAAATAAGCTTTCTTTTCCTAAAAATAAAATCTTTAAGAAAAAAGAAATCTCTATATCCAACATGGTGTTTGAACCCACATCCCTGAGATCAGTGTTGCATGTTCTACTGACGGAGCCAGCCAGGTGCCCCTCCGCCAATATGTTTTCTGTCCCCTTGTCTTCTTCGGGATCCCTATAAGGCAAAACTTCACTCCATGTGTTCCAAAAAATACGTTAATCTATCCTCATTTTAAAGATTCTTTTGTTTAGCTTGGGTGCTTTCCGTTACCTTGTCTTCAAGATTTTTGTTATGTTCTTTTTCATCTGCTAATCTGCTGATTGCCTCTAGTATTCTTCAACTCTGTTTTAAGAGTCTCATGCTCTACCGACTGAGCTAGCTGGGCACTGACAACTCTGTGTGTGTGTGTGTGTGTGTGTGTGTGTGTGTGTGTGTGTGTGTGTTTTGTTTTGTTTTTAAATATTTTCTATTTCTTTTATTGAAGTTCTCATGAAGTTCTACTCTTCTGTCCAGCCCACTGAGCATCTTTACAACCATTATTTTTGGTTCTTTTTCATTTTGCTTAGCTTTGTTTCATTTGGTTCTTTTTCTGTGATTTCTGTCTTGTTCTTTCTTCTGGAGCATATTCCTCTGTCTCCCCTTCTCTTGACTTTCTGCATTTGCTTATATGGCTTGGGTGGAATGGCTGTTCTCCTAATCTCGAAGGAATGGTCTTGTGTTTGTTATCTGGTATGTTGACTTTGTGTGCTTGGGGACTTATGCTGGCTGGTTGGAACTGTGGATGGTGTGGGCCAAGGGTTCTGGGGCTCTTGGGGTAGTGGGAGCCGTGACAGGACAGCTAAAGCTAAAGTGAGTAGACTGTTTGGTCCCTGGTTTCTCTATACAGTGGGTGCCCTGACAGGACAGCTGAGGCTAAAGTAGGTGCAAGCCAGGGTATGCTGAGGCTCAATGCATAGAAGGCACCTTAGCAGGGTAGCTGAGGTTAAGGTGGGTGTTGTCCAGGGTGTCCCAGGGCTCTCTACAAAGATGGTGCCTTGAAGGGTGATAGGAACAGATGCAGTGTGGGCCAAGAGGCCCTGGGGCTTTTGCACAGCAGGCACCCCAGCAGGACTGCTAAAGCTGACGTGGGTGCAAGACAGGGATGCTGTGGCCCTCCATGCAGTGGGGCCCCCTTTCAGGCCAGGCAAAGCTAAAGCAGTCTTGGAGCAGTCTATGCAGGCGGTGCCTGGCAGGGCAGCAGGAGCTGAGGTGCTGTGAAGGATGGGAGGTCCCCGGGTCTCTACACAGGGGGTACCCTTGGAAAATAGCTCAAACAAAAGTGAGTGCAAGCATGGGGGCCAGGGCTGTGCACACAGAGGGCAGCTTGGCAGGGTAACTGAAGCTGGAGTGTAAGCCTAGGGTGTTTCAGGAGTCTCTGCTAGAGTCGAGGTGGGGTATAGGCACAGAAGGTGCCCTGGCAGGCCAGCTATAGTTAGAATGGGCATGGGCCAATTTCTGGTCCCTGGGACCTCCCCACACAGTGTGTCCTGGCAGGACAGCTCTGAAGTGGAAGTAGTTGCAGGCTGGGTTGTCTTAGGGCTCTTCCCACCAGTGGGAAAGCGCAGCTGAATGAGGTTCAAGCTAAAGTTTCCCAGAGTGTTCTGTGTAGGGTGTGTCTTGGCTGAGTGACCGGAACTGAGGCTGGTGTGGGCAGGAGCCTTCCAGGGTGCCTGGTGCTGTGGGCCCTGGCAGGGTGGCTGGGACAGAGATAGACAGGAGCCGGGTGCTCCCGGGGCACTCCCTGCAGGTCTGGAGTAGACATCCATTGGCAGGTTTCAGAGGGGTCTGCACCCCAGGGGCCCTGATAAGCTGCCCGAAGCTGAAGTGGTGTGGGCCTGGAGTACGCCAGTGTGCTTTGTGCCTGGGTCACTTTGGCATAAATGCTAGAACTATCGTGAGCACTGACCAGGGGGAGTCCCGGTATGCACTGGCTGTGTCCTGGTGGAACAGCTGGGGCTGGCATGGGCTAGGCCAGGGGCAAGGTGGTTAGGGTGCTTGGACTATGCACTGGTCTACGCTGTCAGGGTGGAAGGCAGCATAAATGGTGTCCAAGAGCCCCTCCCCTCGGAGAGTGTTCTGGCAGCAACCCTACTGTTCGGCAGTTTTAGGGTTCGCTCTTGTATATGCTAGTTGCTCTCTTAAAATGCTAGGTTTATTTTTTGTGCCCAAGGACAGAGGAATCTGTTCCCGGTCCCTCAGTATTCCTCTCCACAGACCCTTCATTCCTGGGTCCCCATTTCTCTTGCTGTTCCCTTTTGCTCTTCTCCTGTGGTGCAGAGGCTGTTCAGTTGGCCCTCAGGTCTTCAGGAGTTGCGCTATAAATAGATGTAATTTGGTGTATTCTGTGGAGAATGTGAAATCAGGGTCTTCCTACATCACCATCTTGGATCAGATCTCCCCTGGCTGAATTTTTTATGCTGGCCTTTTTTTTTTTTTTTTTTAAGATTTTATTTATTCACTTGACCAGAGAGACACAGCGAGAAAGGGAACACAAGCAGGGGGAGTGGGAGAGGGAGAAGTAGGCTTCCCACAGAGCAGGGAGCCTGATGCGGGGCTTGATCCTCAGACCCTGGGATCATGTACTGAGCCAAAGGCAGATGCTTTAGGATGGAGCTACCCAGGTGCCCCTTATGCTGGCTTTTAAGGGCAAGGATTCAGTTTCCGATTTCCTATTTCAGGCTCTCCTAGAATTAAGTCTCACTGATTATTTTGAAGCTCCCAAAGTAAATCCCCATTGGTTTTCAAAGCCGAATGTTAGGAACTTATCTTCCCAGGGCAGGTCCCCAGTGCTAAGGGTGCCTGGTGTGGGGTCTGATCCTCTCCCTTCTCTGTGCTCGTGGTGTCCCTCCTATTTGTGGTTAGTCCTACCAGGGGTAGGTTGTCTCCATACCTCCTACCCTTTTTGATGTGTGGCCTTCCCTGTAGATAAACAGTGGAGGGTCTCTTCTTGCTGTCTTCAGCTCATTTTCAGAGCTCATTGTAAAGATGGAGCAGGTATCTCATTGTGTCTGTGGGTCAAGGTGAGCTTGGGATCCTCCCAATCCACCATCTTCTCTGACTCCATTTAATGTTGGCTTTATATATCCGGTTGCTCCTCTACTGGGTACATAGACATTGACAATTAGGTCTTCTTATTGATTTAATCTCTTATTAGGTAAAGTCCTTCCTTGTCTCTCATTATATCCTTTGTTTCAAAGTCCACTTTGTCTGATGCAGGTATTGCCACCCCAGCGTTTTTTGTTTGCTTTTACATGGAATATCTTTCTCCATCCTTTTTTTTTTTAAATTTTTTATTTTTTTTATTTTTTAGGTAATCTCTACAGCCAACACGGGGCTCAAACCTAGCCCGGACACCAAGAGTCACACACCACCCTGACTGAGCCAGCCAGGGCCTCATTCTGTGTCTTCAGGTCTGAGGAGAGACTCTCAATGGGCAGCATGGAGACGGGGCTTGTTTTTCATGCGTTCAGTCCTGCTGTCCTTTATCTCGCTCCTACGTGCATTTACATTTGAAGTGCCGATAGGTACTTATTGCTAGTTTGTTCACTGCTGTTTTTGTAGTTCCTCTCTATTCCTTTCTTCTTCTCTTGCCCTCTGACTTTATTCAGTGTTATGCTTGGACTCCTTTATTTTTTGTGTATTCTAAGTTTTTGGTCTGTGGTGAGCAGAGGTTCCTGTGTAACGTCCTGCAACAGTCTGTGTTAAGTTTGATGGTTAAGTTTGAACACATTCTAAAAGCACATTTTATTCCCTCCTCCAAGTTTTATGTAATATCCATGACCTATTTTACATCCTTTTTTCTATTCCTTGAGCAACTTATGTAGATATAATTTATACTAATTTTGTGTTTTTATACTAGCTTAGTGATCTATTACCTTTCCTGTGTGTTTGCTTTTTTACCTGTGAAAAATTTTCCTTTCATAATTTTCTTCTAGTTTATGGCCTTTTCTTTTTCACTTAAATTTAAAGTCTCTAACCTTGCTTGTAAGGACGGTTTAGTGGGGATGAACTCCTTTCACCTTTGTTTGGGGAAATTCTCTCAGGAACTTGCCTGGCATCTTCATGCAGAGGCTCAGCTTCTGTCACGCCCCGGTGTTTAGTATGCGCTCTGCCAGGCACCCAGCTCCCGTCCAGTTCTGAGTGATGACCTTGCTGGGTGGAGTACCCTTCACTGCAGGTTTTTTCCTTTCAGTATTTTGAGGATATCAGGACAATCCCTTCTGGCCTGTAAAGTTTCTGCAGAAATGTGTACTGTCCTTTCTTTCTGGTAGTTTTCAAGATTTTTCTTTGCTTTTGTTGTTCTGCAGTAATATTTTTATTTACCCCTCGTGTTCATCGTATTTCCCAAATTTGAAGATTCATGACTTTGATTAATGGTTTCCAATCATCATTTTAACATGGTCTTGCTCCTGTAATACAGTTTTCTTTTACTACTAGGCATACACTGAATCTTCTTATTCAATTTTCCATCACTACTGCGTTCAGGGTAATCTCCTTAGCTTCATTTTTATAGTTTATTCAGTCTCTCCAGTTCTATGTACTATTTGATTTCTATACCAACATTTTTATACTGAATTATGAAGTATTTTTCATTTTTGGAAGTTCTCTAGCTTTTTGTTAGCTTCCTTAAGTGTCTATCACTTTATTTTTATTATTTTTTTAAGATTTCATTCATTTATTTGACAGAGAGTGAGCACAAGCAGGGAGAGCTACTGGCAGAGGGAAAGGGAGAAGCAGGCTCCCCGCTGAGCAGGGAGGCCGATTCGGGTCTCCATCCCAGGACCCTGGGGTCATGACCTGAGCCAAAGGCAGATTAACCTACTGAGCCACCCAGGTGCCCCTGTCTATCACTTTAAACATGCTTTTTTGGTAGTCTCTGTTTGGTAAATCCATTATGTAGTCCTCGGGAGGGGGAGTTAATCGTGCTCTTTATTGCCTTCTGACTCTTACTCACGGAGGGCTGTTTCCATGTGTGTTCTGTAATTCTGAACCATGAGTGGAACATCACTGGTTTTTGTATGTGTGGATCTCGTACAGCCTGAATTAAAGCACACCTATCTGGAAACAGAATGTGATTCTCTTTTCTTTTGCCAAGTGCCACTTAAATAATTCTCAATATAATGCACAAAATAAATTCACAGGCTTCTGAGGCCATGCAGGTAGTATAATTTTGAATCTCAAGTAAGTCTGTGCCCACAAATTCTAGGAATGACGGACTCTCTGCACCAAGAGCATAAGCGAAGACAAGTACAGTTTATCCTTTACTGAGGGTGAGTGTCCGTAAGAATCCTGGCTATGCGTGTGGCTCTCAGTCCAACGCCCCCGCTTGCAGAAACCTAAGACTTCACGTCCTGTGCGTGTGTAACCTTTGAAACACAGGCACCCTGGTTCCAGAAACTAGGAATGGTCTTTACACCCAGGCAGTCATGGCATCAACCAAATATGTGGCTCTTTTATTTCCTGTTGTCGGCCCTGGGGATTACTCTCACCATAAACTCTTTCAATACCGTCATGGATTTCAAAGGGTGTTTACCAAGTTTATCCAACTTCCCTTAGTTTTGTAACTAAGGCTTTCACACTGTCTTCCATAACTGTTAGAAATTCAAGTGTAGAAAGATGTCGTATCTTCGATTATGTAAAAAAATTTTTTTGACATTAAGTTATCCAAACTGGATGTAACACTCCAGCTGTGATCAGTTTGATCCGATCTGAACAATACTTCGTCTTTTGGACACTACATATCCACCAGATGTCTTTTTCTCAAATTATATCACACTCTCATGGGCACCATTTTATAAATAAGGAAGCTAAAGCATATCAGCTTAAGGTCACAGGGCAAGGACCAGGACTAGAGCTTGGATCTTTTAGGTGTCAGCTTTGGGATATTTCTGTAACCTGTAATGTGAGAGGTAGGGAAGATGAAGGTCTAAGGGAACATTTTTAAGTACCTCCTACATGCTAGTTCTGTAATATCAAAGATACCTGATAACTGCTGTGTGAGACATGTCTTACTACCCCATTTTCATAGGTGGGGAAATTAAAGCTCAGAAAGTTTAAGTAATTTCCTTAAGGTCATTTATAGTATTAGACCTGAATTTACAGTCAGAACTGACTATAAAAATCCATCTTCTGGGATGCCAGGGTGGCTCTGGTGGTTAAGCGTCTGCCTGCTTCTCCCTTTCCTTGCAGCAGCTGCCCGCTGCTTGTTCTCTCTCCCTCTGAGAAATAAAACCTTTAAAACAAAAAATCCATCTTTTCCCCTCTATACCAGGGGTCAGCAAACTTACTCTGTAAAAGGCCAGATAGTAAATATTTTAGGCTTCATGGGCCACATGGTCTCTCTTACAACTACACAGCTTTACCATTGTAGTGTGAAAGCAGCCACTGAGAAACCTAAAATGAAGAGGATGGCTGTGTTCCCATAAAACTTTATTTACTGAAATTTGAGTTTTATATAATTTTCATGTCACAAAATATTTTTTCAACCAAACAAAACATGAAATGCATTCTTAACTCACGGGCCACGCGAAAACAGGCCGCATTTGGCCCATGGGCAACTGGTCTGTTACCCCTGCTCTTCACCCTCCACCTTCTGCGAAGTGGGGCTCTGCGGTGTCTGTTTCACACATTCCTTTACTGGGTGAAAGACATGGGGAAGGGAATGGAACAGGTTCTTCTTCGGACGTTCCATGACTGAGGGGGTGTTGCTGCCCAAGTTCCTCATGCAGTTGTTTGTCTTTTTTTCATGTCTCTCCTTAGCCTATCTTCAAAATTAAACTGTGCGCTCACTTAGGAAAGAGAACGCTGTTCTTATTTTACAATTTCCTTTAGTCTTTAACAGTCTGGTCTAGTAGGTGCTCAGTACTCAATGATAAATATTCGATGCCGCCAAACACTATTGTATTTTCATTCACAAGAGTCTCCTTCACAGACTCATTCACAGACTCTTTACATAGTCAATGGCCCAACTTATAAGCAGTTCGATGAATGAAAAGTAACACAGCAGTCAGGCCATATGTAGGATTTAACAATATTACCACTACCTTTTAATTTAGTGTAAGGGACAATTATGAAGAATATTCTTGGCCCTACTGTTTTGTTTCAGTAGAGTTATTTGCATGTGAATATTAAGTCTGACATTACTTCTTCCCCTAGAACCACTTCGGTGACCTGGATGGTGGCCATTACACTGCTTTCTGCAAGAACTCAGTGACCCAGGCCTGGTATAGCTTTGATGACACACGAGTCAGTGAGATTCCAGATACTTCAGTTCAAACTGCTACAGCCTATCTCCTGTTCTACAGCTGCCAGCCCTTTTCTATACCTGTAACAAAATGCAAGAGCTAGGAAAAAGGGTATTTCCTGGAAACTGCAAAACAAGCGATCAGAAACTGGTACTTAAGTTTTGCTTTGTCATTAAACTCTTGCAACTTATTTGCATCACTGGCATTTTTAAGTCTTTCTGGTATATCATGTGCCCTTTTACATAATAAGGCTCTACGACAGACAGGTCTGGGCTTACTGAAAAAGGCAGCATGAAAATGATGAAATGCTACTCGATGGGGGCCTTCAAAGCACCGCAAATTATGTATAAATTTCAGGTTTCAAAACTCGATGTTTATTTAGGTGAAATTTTTTATCCTAGAGTATCTCAATTATATATATCCAACAAATTATTTTCTAAAGAGACTTCATGGAGCTAAACCAAAGTAAGTTTTGTTCAAGTGGCTCTGTGACCTTAAGAAATTAATCAGACCACTTAGTCAAGAACTCTAATCAGTCTCTTGAAAGGCTGCCAGCCTCACAATTCAAAACCCATCCCTTCATCCTTTCCCAGACAGTCCACCAGTAGGGACATCTTTCAGAAGCACCTTTTACAATCTTATTTTTATACGGAGAGTTTTTATTTCATCTATAGCAACTGCGTCCCTGAGGTAAATCATAAATTCTATCTCTTTGAATACATCATTTTGTAAAGATGTGGTTCTTAATGTAGTTCACTTTGCAGTCATGCTGACTCCTGACTTTCTATTTTAACTCTGACTTTCAACCCTGAGAATCCCAAGTGCTATATGCAGTTTTGGATCAAATTGAAGGCAGAGTAAAGTCCGGTCCTAATGCAACAGTATAGGTGAACTAAACATTCAGTCAATACAGTAGGATAAAGTGTGTGTGTGTGTGTGTGTGTGTGTGTGTGTGTGTGTCTAAAATGGTTTGCTAATATAAAATTAAAGACAGAACACTTACAGGGTTTTAAATTATTTTTCTCATTAAGATTTTAATGTAGCTGTAAATGAAAATTCTCATTTTAAAAAATTAAAGAAAAGTTTCCATTTATTTTTTTTAGAATAAAGATTTAGTGCACAAATACAGCCCAAAGCCAACAAAAAAATAGCTTTGCCCTGTCATTTCCCTAAGAAAGCACTGCAGTTACTCAGAATAGGCCAAAAGAAAAACAAACAATCCTCTGAGTTCTAGGCTTCACAAAAAGACCACATATTATATTATGTACATTGATTTGATGTGCAAGTGTGCAATAAATATATACACATACATTCCTATCTGCTTTACATCATTCTAGAGTATTCATAGATCAAGCTGGGATTTAGAAATGTGAAAAGGCCATAACAGTGAAAAGGAAAATAAAGATATAATGGTTTTTAGAATAGAATGCTATAGAATAATAATGCTTAGCTAGTTAAGTACTTTAACTTTGGAGCAAACTATAAAGGTTTTGAAATAAATGGTACCTGTAAGGAGTGCTTACTGCGATACTTGTTAAATATTATTAGTCAGTTTTTCGATAATAGCACTGACCTAAAATATATGGTGATAGTAACACCGCCCTCACTGTCCTAGAATTCCTCTACAGGACCAGCTACAGCTATCCAGTATCTTTGTAAGTATATCAAGAGTGGTGTTGCGCAGCTTCTTAAAAGACATCTAGCTTAAACCTACTTCTCTTTATGTGGCTACGTCAGTTGCTCGTGGTCCCAATGAAGTATAAAAGAGGATATAAGCTGCCGAAGACTTCACAGAAGAAACCGAGATATCGGAAACTTCGTGATCATCGAATTTAAACCACCGCTGTCTTGCTGCATTTTTACAATAGGCGGTATAGTGGCCTCCATCCAGCCCACCGTAGTGATTCTGTGCCAAAAGAGGTTGAAAATCAGTTTGAATTATTCAGAATATGTTGATAATTTCAATTTAAAGCTTTGTTCTTAAAAAAAGCTTCGTTCTTTTCCTAGGAAGTAAGGAACCACTTGAACCTCTTCTTTGTAAGCAAAATATGAAAATATTAAGTTCGACAAGATACTTACTGAGACAGAAAACAAATTATATTTCTTCAAATTGTTCTTTGGACCAATAACATACTGTGACAAGTCAAGATTTTCTAGTGGGAAGTCCACAGAGGTCTGTAATTTTTGTTTCCACCTGCCATCATAGGAAAAACTGCAGAGCAAAACATGACAGCAATTATACCAACAGACCAAAAATCTCAGAAGGACTCTTAATTCATTCTTTAACATTCTAGATTTTTAGCTAGGACCATAAACCATTTCAAACACACTCGGAATTTCAGTAGTGGAAGGACCTGTAAAGACGTGTGGCTTCATTTCTACTTTACAAACGAGAAAACTGAGGCATACAGATATGAAATGACTTGCCCTAAGTCAAATAGCTAAGGGGAGTAAAGACAGAGTCCTACTCCTACCTTGGTCCCTTGATCCCTAAGCCTTTGGGTCTACAAAGGCAACATACTATGATGTCCCATGTTTATAATGCTAGTCACTACACAAGTAAAAAAGAAAGACTGAGGAGAGCAACTCTACATTTAAGATGGTACTACTGGGGACACTGGAGCTGGAAACTGCAAGCCCGCAGACTACACAGGACTCCCTGCTTCTCAAAAGTTGGTGTGACACTGCTTTGTTTTACAAAACAATTGGATTAGTACCTGTTTTTACAAACCAAAAGAAATCTAAAGAGGCTTTCTGCCTTTAAGAAAAAAGGGGAAAAGCTCAGCAGCCTGTGTTTTGCAATACGCTGGTGGGGGCAGGAGACACCCTGCCAAGCAGCGGGAGTGGCACCACCAAGCTCCTGCCTGGAATATTCGGCATCAAGATGCCGCAGCTCTGAACTGTTGGCATCTTGACTTACTCTGTACATCTGTTTGCAAGATATGTCCTACAAAAAGCCCAAGAGAAGGTTATTTTGGGGGTCTGGAAATGTTCAAAGAGTTTCCATATAAATTAATAGTAACCGCTTCTTTGCTTTTTGCCATTTTGGCTTACGAAAGATTTCACAGGAATACGCTTTCTGCATAGCAGGGGAAAACTGTAATGCCATTCCACTGTCCTGACTTACTCAAAACGCCAAAATACTGGTATGTTATAATATTACATATAATAATATATATTATTACAATATTAATATTGAGTTAATTTTTTTTAAAGATTTTATTTATTTATTTGACAGACAGAGATCACAAGTAGGCAGAGAGGCAGGCAGAGAGAGAGGAGGAAGCAGGCTCCCTGCTGAGCAGAGAGCCCGATGTGGGGCTCGATCCCAGGACCCTGAGATCATGACCTGAGCCGAAGGCAGTGGCTTAACCCACTGAGCCACCCAGGCGCCCCTTGAGTTAATTTTCAAACTGAATTCTGAACCATTTATATTTTTAGATATTCTGCAAAGAATATGCGTCATTAAAAATTTTAAATAATGTTTCTCTATACCTCTACAATCCTCAAGAGAAAAACTGATGTAAGCTTTTGTTAGAAAATTTACATGAGGAATTTGAACACATCAATGCTGAAATGATCATATCTGCCAAAGAATCTTCAGTAATACAAAATGAAACAAATAATAATAGAAATGCTTTCTTTGAAACAAAAATTACAGCTCTCAATAAAAAGATGAAACTTAACAGTTTTTAAAAATAATGACTCATAGTTCTCACTCCATGGATAGACTATATATTAAAGACAAAAAAAAATCCAAAAGACTGAGACATGTTTTACAACTCTACACTCTTCATCCTTCTATTAGGTTTTTCTCACAGGCTGGAAAAATCTGGACAAAAAGGTCTGCACCCAACAATGGCATCTTTAACATCTTTAAGACTACATTTTAAAAACATCCTGTATTTCAGGGGCACCTAGGTTAAGCGCCTGACTCTTCATTTCAACTCAGGGTCATGAGGTTGAGCCCCACCTTGGGCTCCATGCTGATGGGGGAGTCTGAGACTCTCAAACTTCTCAAGACCTTCCCTCTGCAGGTGCATGCTTGCTCTAAAATAAATCTTTGAAAGAGTCTGTATTTCATTTTCAGCACATGATTAAATCTTTTTTAGTTTAGTGTTTGATAAATTTTATTGGCTATTTTCATTTGATGTTTTATAATGTAAAATTCTACATTTGAAATGCAGTAATTTCATTTATTAAAAATTGAAATTAAAAAAACTGAAATTACATGAAAGAGTCATGTTAACATTTTGTGCTGTTATTGTAAACACTAAGGTAAGGAACAAGAGTCTCCTCATTTCTGCCTTATTTCCCTAACGAGATAATTTTCCTTTGTAATGCATCCTTAGCAGGCAGTACAACAAAATTACTCGAAGGATTTAGAATTCCTTCATCTAATATTATAGAAAAATTTGTTTCCTTTACCGTTTCAGATGCACTAAAAGCACAGGTGGCAGTTTCCAGATTTCTATCTTTTTTAAAGAATCCCGTCGAGTTCTGCAATGACTGCAATAAAACCGATTGTTATCTGTGAGCTTCTCTTCTTTGGAAAATAATCTAAGGCAATCCTGGAGGCAAAAACAAGTAGTAGTTACTCATTAATTAATTTCTTCACAGTATCACTCGGCATCTAGTCAAGAAATTACTCTGCGGGCAGGACAGATCCAAGAGTGAACAAAGAAAACAGTCCCCTCATAAAGGTTTGGACCTAGTGGGGAACCCCGAGGGAAGAGCCTACAGTAGGGAGAGTGCAGTGCGTGGTGAGTGCTGCCTGTGGTAAGGGAAGCAGTCCTGCGTGTCTGCCCTCTACCTGATGCCTCAGGAAGTCTGGCTGGAAGAAAGGACATTCTCGAGAAAGCAAACACAAACTTATCAACAAGCTAGCTAAATTCCGCTAGTGTGGGGAAAAGAGCTATTTATTTGATCCCCAGGTAGAACAAATTCTTATAAAAGTGAACCTAAATTAGAATCAATATACAATTTTCAAACTTCTTCAAAGTGTAAAGTTTAAAAACCATCAATTCTAAAAGAATATTTAATAGGAAAATACCTTTTAAAAAGGAGAACTTTAAAAAAAAATCTTTTAAATTTTTTTAATCAGACATAATTAAAATTTATGTGAGTTTTACCTATAAAACGTTTATGTAAAGAGTAAAGAGCAGAAATTGCTGAATAAAGTATATGTTTGTATGCATATAAACAGCATTTATTCAACAATCATTTTCCCTCAAGCTTACCTGTAATGTACATTTACTTGTAGAAGCTAAGGGTAGAGACAAATACATGAAGGCCTCAAATGTCCTAGACTTTTTGTGACAGGTGAGGCACTGTACCGTGGATTTAAACTGGCCCTGAAAAAGTGCGACAATGATAGATTCATTGAGCTGCTTGTGTTTCTGCCAAGCATGCTCTGCAGCTTTAAAGTCATCAAGATGATCATTATTTTCTTCTTTATGTCTCTTCCGATTATCAGCCTGGAAATAAGGGTTAATATTAAAATTTATATTACTATCTCAAAGTCAACATTTAAATACAAAATTGAAAGACTATATGGCATATACTTTGCAGATTTAAATATTTCTGCCTCCTTTCATGAAGAAGTTCTAATCTCATTAAGTACTACAAAAAATTCTAGCTAAAAACCCTCCCTGCAACCCTACTGTATCAGCAAATATTTTACATACTTATTTGAGTGTGTGTGAAAGAGAGGGAGAGAGAATCTGAAGCAGACTCTGCACTGAGCACAGAGCCCAATGTGGGGCTCGATCCCACAACCATGAAATCATGACCTGAGTCAAAACCAAGAGTCGAACGCTTAACCAGCTAAGCCATTCAGGCGCCGCGCAGGACTTATTTTATAGAACAAATTAAGAAAATGTATTTTATTAAGGGATGGGGATTAAAGAGTACACTTGTCATGATGAGCACTGGGTCATGTATGGAGGTGCTGAATCACTATATGGTATACCTGAAACTAATATTAACTAACTGGAATTAAAATAAAAAATTTAAATAAAAATGTATTTTATTTTTTTATGTTGAAAATTTTACTTTTGAAGAGATGATATCCTAGATAGAATTTTTGTTGTCCTAAGCTCATGGATGAATACACACACACTTTATATATATTCATATATACATGTACACAAAATACATATTTACATGTACATGTATTGGGGTATATATCTATATAGATATGTGTGTATATATATATGTTCAGTGGTAATAGTGATCCCAATGGTATTTGAGAGATATATGCCTCAGTAACTTTTCATGTGAGTCCTCTGGTTATATGAGGTAATTCTTATTTTAAGAAAGAAGGATAAAGGGGCGCCTGGGTGGCTCAGTGGGTTAAGCCACTGCCTTCGGCTCAGGTCATGATCTCAGAGTCCTGGGATCGAGCCCCGCATTGGGCTCTCTGCTCAGCGGGGAGCCTGCCTCCTCCTCTCTCCCTGCCTGCCTCTCTGTCTGCTTGTGATCTCTGTCTGTCAAATAAATAAAATAAAATCTTAAAAAAAAAAAAAAGGATAAAAAAATACAAAAAATATAGAAAAATACAATAAGACATTCAGGTGGTCTACAGCTAATCTTTTATAAAATTTGTGTTTATGATTTACTTTCACATACAAATGGTCACAGTTATCTCTTTTTAAATTTTTTTAATTTCTCACGATACAGCCTACCATTTTAATAAGCAAATATAAATTATATATTTCTTTTAAAATATTAGAACTATCAGATATATTTGTTTTACAGTTCCCTGCCTTAGTACAAAGTCACTAGATTTGAATAAACTAGCACTGGACAATTCCCAACAACAATTTTGAATTGCTATAAAAATTAGTGTTGAGCAACCCTAAAGAGTGTTTACAACTTAGAAAAATCAGATTTCTTACTTTATTTAGATCTTCATGGAGACCATCCATTAGGAACAGAAGCAGTTCTTGTGAATCTTGCTGGCTATATCCTGCAAACTGGTCATTGATCTTCCCAATGGTGATTTTAAAGTCTTTTGGACTGATATACCTGTACTGTCCGGTCCACAGGGCTTTCATAATTATGCCAAATTCTTCAGCCACTTCACCTTTATGCCCCAACAAATTTGACCTTTGCAAATAAAGTTAAAAAAAAAGGTGTTTTTGTTTTTTTTTTTTTTAAAGTTAAGGTACAGTGGGTTCCTGGGATCAATATTAAATTCTTCACATACTATAACCTAACACTATTTATTTATTCACAGGTTTCTTACCAAATACTCATCTGAATCTTACTTTGATTATACCCTGCCACAACTTCTTTTGGGCTGTGAACCCTGCCCTATCTCTTCCTCCTCCTCAAAAGACTCCAGTTTATGATGGAGGTTCTGCCTTCATGCACTGCTCCTCTCCTGTCTGTCCTTTACCAATCAGAGGTGGCTTTTCTCACATTTTTCTTAAGAATAAAGATGTTTTTTCCCCTTTCCTAATTTGACTTCTCTGAAGCTGGTTAGTAAGGAAGTGTTACTTAGATCACCCTTTTAGTACTACATTGCAACAAGTAGGAAATTTCTTTACCTGTTAATATCATCCTGGTAACAGTTTCGGTTGAAATAATCAGCCAAATGTGGAGCATTACATAGGCACTGCAGTATCGAGTTCATATAACAAGTATTTCCTAAATTACGAAGTCCAGTGAGAGCTGGTCCAGATCCTCCAAAAACAGGATTGAGGTTCCGAATCTGAGAAGCAGAAAGCCTTGTGATCTCAGCTTTAGGATAGCATGTTGGCCTGAGGAAAAAATGTACACCATGTCTTAAAATGCACCGCATCTAAAATTAAGGTTCATACTACAAATGGTAGCCAACAAGTCATAAGGTACTAGGCTTTACAACACATTTATTATCTAGTTAACACTGACCCTCCCAAGAAACAAGTACCTTTAACCTCTTACTTGCGTCTATGGTTCTTACACCCTGAGACAGATTCCCTGGCTTCTCATGAACAGGTAGCGTCTTCTGGTAGAGAAAGCTCTTTCGAATTCCTTTAAATAATCCTAGGAAGTTTAGCATTACCGAATGTTGAGCTCAACCAGAATGCCAAACAAAAACTAAAAAGTTTATTACTGTGGAATAGATATCAAAAGAGGCAGGGATTATTTGGGTACCATTACCTGAAACATAAACGTGTGCTGACAATGTGGTAGCCACTGGCCACAGGGAGCTATTTAAATTTAAAGTGAAATTAAAAATTCAGCTCCTCAGTTATACCTGTTATAATTCTAAATAACCACTACCACACTGAACAGCACTGGACTAGAGAATGTCTTTAAGACTTTTGTTATGTGTTGTATTGGACTTATATGCAGAGCTTCTAGAACTGCTATAGCATTAAGAAAAATCTTATTTATTATTGATTCTAAGCGTACTTTCAATCCTGAAAGAAATATTAAGAACAGATTAAACCATGTTTCAATCGGCTTTTCTTTACATGTGTTTTATGCTTAAGCTTCATGCTTTACATAAATGCTCAGGTATGCATTCACGTACTCCTCTGTTGCACACATATAAAAATACTGCATGTGTGACTGTTTTCAAAAACTTAAAATCTTCAAGTTAAACTTTAATAAGAATGATGATTCAGGAGTGCCTGATGATTCAGTGGGTTAAAGCCTCTGTCTTCGGCTCAGGTCATGGTCCCAGAGTCCTGGGATGGAGCCCCGCATCCATCGGGCTCTCTGCTCAACAGGGAGCCTGCTTCCTCCTCTCTCTCTGCCTGGTTCTCTGCCTACTTGTGATCTCTGTCATACAAATAAATAAAAATCTTTAAAAAATAAAAAAAAGAATGATTCAATAAAGAATTAAATCTTACCTTTTTTTTTTTTTTTTTAAGATTTTACTTATTTATTTGACAGAGACAGTGAGAGAGGTAACACAAGCAGGGGGAGTGGCAGAAGGAAAGCAGGCTTCCCGCTGAGCAAGGAGCCCAAAGACGTGTAGGGCTCCATCCCAGACCCTGGGACAATGAAGGCAAATGCTTAATGACTGAGCTACCCAGGCACCCCTCTTACCAGTTTTAATAGTGAGTCCTAATATAAACTTCCATTTATCCCTTTCCCCTAAAGTTAGCATTAGAAGTGATAGGCAGATTTGACATTTATCTTCTCATAATCCTATCAAATCATAAGCCAGGAGCATTGGAGAGAGCACACCAGGAATACATCTAAACGAGATATTGGTTTGGGAAAATTAATTGAACCTACTGATCAATCACTACTTGCGAATAGCAGAAATGCAATGAAGAAAAAGGGAACAGAGTAAGGATGAGGAGCTGACACACACAATACCTGTTATTCTAATACTATTTAAGTTTGCTTCCACAGTACAGGTGAAGTTAAAAAAAAAAGTTTGGAATTTGAGAGCTGCAACAAGACAAACTCAACAATTCCTCTTTAGAGGAATTTAGGGACCGGGAGATTTATGAAAAACTTCTAGGTAGTCTATACCATGCTGCCTTAAAATATAATAATGTATGTTCTTTTATATCCACAATAATACTTAATATGATAATCTTCCCTGATATATTTAGGTTAGCATTTGAGATAAAAACCAAGGAATGTAATCCTCTCATTTTTTCCCTCTGTGCTAAGTAACAATGGCCGCTATAGCCATCCTCAGAAATTTGACTCCCTGCTATTAATAAACTGGTATGTTTAGAGAAAAAGCTTTCAATATAGCAGATTATTCTAGTTCTAAGAGTTAGGATAAACTTACTTGTTTTCCCGATTAACTGCTGGAGTTACTGTTGGCTTCCTCTTCTCTTCCTCTTGAATGGCCTGGGTTATATCTGGGGAGGAGTAGGAGCGCTTCAGTTTGGACGGTTCCCTATCCCGCTCAGCAGGAATCTGTGGCTTGGCTTTATGAGTTGGAGGGGTGGAAGGAGGTGCAGATGAAGGAGCCATTTCCGGCGGATACATATGAACAGTGTTGGTGGGTGAATGATAATAACGAAAAGTTCCAGTGATTGGGTCAAGAAACTTAAATGGAAAAGAGACAAAAACAAAAAACACGTCAAAGAACAATGACCATTACAAACAAAAAAAGTTACTCAAAAGTATTCCACTGCTAAATTTACTTTTGATTAAAATAATTTGATAAGATGGTAGTAATTACTTCTATAATAAAACTTCCAAAGAACTTTAGGTATTAAATAAACTGTTTCTAAATGACAAATGCCAGATATGCTCTCATATATTGTAGCCAGCAGCTCAGATTGGATATACTGAGAAATCTAAACATGCTGTAATTAGGGAAATGAGCTATATCTTCCATCATGAAGAAACAGAACTGACTCTGCATTAGAGAGGATGTAGAATAAACCAAAAAAAAAAGCTTTTTAAATAAGAACACATGACCATGTTATTTATTTATGTACTAATTTTGAGTTTTACCTTGGCCCAGCCTGAAGGCAGTCCTGGTACGATCCTTCCCATTTCTTCACTTCGTGCTCTTGTCAAAGGCTCTCGAGCCTAGTTTAAAAAAAAAAATAATAATAATTTAAAAAGAATTAAATTGTGCCATATACAAACTTAAGCTACCTGTCCAAAAAATCAAAAAGCCTTGTGTTGGCTGCCCTTAATATTTTTTATTTTTTAAAATTTTTATTTTTTTAAAGATTTTATTTATTTACTAGATAGAGATCACAAGTAGGGAGAGAAGCAGGCAGAGAGAAAGAGGGGAAGCAGGCTCCCCGCTGAGCAGAGAGCCCAACGTGGGGCCTGATCCCCAGACCCTGGGATCATGACCTGAGCCGAAGGCAGAGGCTTTAACCCACTGAGCCACCCAGGCACCCGTCCTTAATATTTTTGAATCAAGTTTAAAAATGAAGAACAAACTAATTGTGGTTTCAATTCCAAATATGGCTTGCAAAAGGAAGAGAAATGTGTGTATGCACAAGCCCAGAATGATGGTGGTTTTTAAAGTTTCCTTAAAAAAAAAAAACCACAAAGACAATTTCACTGCTAGCTATCAACCCAAAAGAAATGAAAACATATATCCACACAAAGATTTGTATGCAAATGTTCCCAGCAGCATTATTTATAAAAGCCCAAAAGCAGCAGAAGCAATCCAAATATCCATTAACTGGTGAAGGAATAAATGTGGTATATCCACATAAGGGAATACTATTCAGCAAATACAAAGGAATAAACTGATACACATTATAACTGGATGAATCTCAAAAAATTATACTAGCTAAAGACAAATGCAAAAGACCACACACACACACACACACACACACACAAATTTAAATGATATGCCCAGAAGTGACCTAGCTATGGAGACAGAGTAGATCATGGTTGTCTGTGGCTTTAGGACAAAAGGAATTTAAAATGTTCTAAACCCGGGTTAATACTTGTTTTGTAATTTAAACTGCAATCACTGAACTGTAAACTAAAAATGGGTGGGTTTTATGGTATGCAAGTTACACCTCAATAAAACTCAAATAAAAACAAAGGCAAAAAATATATAAGACCTAAATATTTTTAAAATTGTGATGAAGTACACATAGAACAAAATTTGTCATCTTAACCATTTTTAAGTGTATAGGTTAGTGGCATTAAGCATCATTTGCAGTGCTGTGCAACCAATTTCAAGAACTCTCTTCATCTTGCAAAATGTAAACTATGCACCCAATTAAACAACTCTGCACTTCCTTCATCTACCTGGGAACCACCGTATATAAATGGAATCATACAGTATTTGTCTATTTGTGACTGGCTAATTTCACTTGCAAAATGTCCTGAAGATTCATCTATGTTGTAGCATGTGTCAGAATTTCCTTCATTTATAAAAGGCTGAGTAATACACCACTGTATGTAAATACCACATTTATTTATATATTCATCTGTGGATGGATATTTGGGATGCTTCCATCTTTTGGCTATCAGGCTATTGTGAATAATACTTCTATGAACACAGGTGTGTAAATATTTCTTCCAGACCCTGCTTTCAATTCTTTTGGGTATATACCTAGAAGTAGAATTGGTAGATCACATAGTAAGGTCTAGGTATTTTCTAATTTCATAAAATGAGTAGAATATACTATTGTACTTTAAACAGGAAGATAAACATCTACTCCTCTTAGCATATAAATGGCTCAATCATGTAAAAAAACAAAAACAGTTATGGAAGATAAATCTGCTTTTCCTTAGAAAGCAGACCTTAAGATGGAGGATGACAACATGGTAAAGACAACCACATGGTTATAATCCATAGGTTCCCCCAACTCAACAAACTACCACTTACTTTATTTCTTTCAGTGTCTTCTGTATTCTCTCTAAAAGTTCCAGTTTTCAGAATTCCACTTTCTGGTTGTCCTTTAATCTTAGCAGGCTGTAAAATTATTAAAATTTCAGAAGTGAAAGAAAACTCAAACTATCCTCCATGATAGACTTGCCTGTCAATCACTAGCTAATACAAGTAAATCCATCAGCGTGAAAACATAATAGGAGAAAAAAAATGAGATCTCTGAAAAGTTTATTTAGTTTTATTGTCAAAGTAGATATTTTTAATTAAAGGTGATAGACCCCATGTGGGATTTCTCAACACTAAAGACAAAGGAGAAAATAAACTGATGAATCAATGCGGTGGGAGAGGGAAGTGTGCAAGTCGCAGTGGATAGGGAAGCACTGATTCATGATACATGGCCAAGTGTGTTGCTTGTCATCGGTGTATATTCACCATGACCTCCTTTGAACACTGTCCTTTTTTTTTTTTTTTTAAAGATTTTATTTATTTGACAGAGATCACAAGTAGGCAGAGAGGCAGGCAGAGAGAGAGGAGGAAGCAGGCTCCCCGCCAAGCAGAGAGCCTGACGTAGGACTCGATCCCAGGACTCCGGGATCATGACCCAAGCTGAAGGCAGACGCCCAACCGACTGAGCCACCCAGGTGCCCCTTGAACACTGTCCTTTTATTTTAATCTCACATGATTTGGTTGCTTTCAAAGTGGTCATGTTCTCCCAAAATGAACATATTGAAGAGAATGAATAGATTATGGGATATTCATACAGAACAATGTTCAAAAGCACAAAATACATTCCTCTTGGAATCTATCATAGGTTCCTTTAAAAATTCACTTGAACTTTACAGTTTATTTAAAAAAATAACTGCAGTAAAATAACACTTCTAAGTATTTGTGACAATTTTAATAAAATTTATTCCAGAATAAATTACATATTTTGCTTACTTTTAAAAGAGCATACAATATGTAATATATATGTATATAATAACTTTTTTCAATGTGTTATATATTATAGGAAACATCAAAGACTAATGTGATTATCTCAAGGTTAGATTTGTAGAGCTATTTAGATTTGTATTTGGCACCTATATCGCTTCTCGGCCTTTTGGCTAAGATCAAGTGTGGCACCTACACTAAAAGGACCCAGAAACATGAATGCTTTAAGTTGTAAGGACTGTCTGCATCTAAGTGAAGCAAGACAGAGAAGTGGCTTTGGAATCTTATTGCACATGGGCTCCTACGCAGAATACTTAACCTCCAAGCTTCAATTTTATTTCCAAACTGAATACCTCATGGACTTATCATTAGAAGGATAAGATAATGTAGGAAAAATACTTGGTGTATAATAGCTATTCAATGAATATTTAAACTGTAATAGCTCAACAATTCTGAGTCTCCCATGAATTAAGTGAGATAGCATTTTAGTACATGGGCTTCATTTCTCTAACTTTAGGTGTTTAGAAGGCTTCTGTATGATACTGACACACACACATTTTTTTTTTTTTTTGAGAGTGAGCATGCATGATGTGAGTGGGGTCGGCGAAGGGCTGAGGGAGAGGGAGTGAGAGAATCTTATGTAGGCTCCATGCCCAGCACAGAGCCTAACGTGGGACCCGATCTGACGACCCTGAGATCATGATGTGCACAATGCCACTCAGGTGCCCAGAGAGCTTTATTTTTGATAGTTAAGGTTACTAGGTAAGTGTCCCTGGATAAGTGCGCCATTAATATGAATTCTTAATTCTGGTCTGTGCCTGAACTGCTGTTTCAGAAGTTATAAAGATTGACATTCTATAAAGACAGTATTTTGCCTTCTATCTGAAGTCATTTTTACACTACCAAAAATGTATTTCCATTTATGTGTATATAAAAAGAGCTATAACTGTTACTGCTATTATAAAAACTTATTTGTTGTTCAAAAGGGAAAAGCACCGTTAATTGTATAATACAGGAAAAAAAAATAAAAAGCACATATGATATCATTAGGTTAAAGAAGAATAACAATGAAAAATGTTCCCCCAAATTATGGGAGTCAATCTTGGGGAATAGCCAAGGACAGAAAAAGGCAACACTAATGGGATTATTGCCAGTATTATTGACTAGATGAAGCAACAAACAAAATGCCATAGACATGACCACAAAAAATCACTATACACAAAGAGAAATGTTAAGGCATTTAGATGTCACTCATTTTGGACATATTCTAAGCAGATACAAGCTCTATCATATACACATTTGACACCTAACTCCTTCACACTGAGAGGGAGGTTATATTTCACATTTTTCTAGATAAAAACTTTTTTTCTAGATAAAAATTTTCTAGATAAAAAATTCCATAAAAATGAAGAATGTAGCAAGTTATCTCAATTGCTAAAAAAAAATAAATGCATCTCACAGACATAAAAGCAATCCCATTCCTAGTCAATCAAAGGAGAGTGGGTGAAATACCAATGTAGATGGATCAGTACACATCTATCACCCACTAGAAAATCACTTAAAAGGTCCGCCCTATTTATGGAATGCCCTTGGTGTCATCTTTTTATCTAACGATTTATTTCACTTACTTGGCAGTCTGTACTGTTTGTTTCTGCTTACCTTGCCTGAATTTGAATCTCCTGCCACCGAAGCATGGGGCACATCTCCCACTGCCTTTTGTTGCAGTTCTGGGGTGGGACACCGTTTGCCCCTATCTTCTGCAGACTTCTTGGCATCGGTAGTTTCATGTTCACTTTTACTTTGTCTTTTTACTCCTGTTACTTCTCTGCCCCTCTTTGCTGAAGTTTCTTTATCTTCTTTCTTGGCCTCACTTTCTCTCTTTTCCATTTCTTCTTTTGCTTTCTGTTGCTTTTCTGTGATTTCATTTTCTTCAGCTTCTTGTTTCTTTCTGGCTTTTTGTTCTTGTTCTTCTCTCCTCAGTTTCTCTTTTTGTTCTTCTTGCTGCCTTTCTCGGAGTTCTTTTTCTTGTCTGTTTTTCTCCATTAGAAGAGCAGTTTCTGCATGAATACGAGCTTTTTCTTCATCTGTTAACATGGCAGTTGGAGGGGGAAATACTGGCTTTGTGGAACGATCAGGAACAACTTTCCCATCCTGAGGAGACTGTTGCTCATGATCTTTATTTTCAGATTTTACTCTATGATCTTCAGGCAATCTGACTGCTGGTTTTTTAGTACGATCAATCTAGATCAACAAAAACAGAGCAAAACATTCTTTTGTCAAAATCCAGAAATGTTATCTCAGTTCCTAAAATCAACTTGTTGTAAAAGAACCATCACTTTGTGGAGACAACATGTGCCAGAGGATCTATTTGTGTCTGTCAAGATTTCTCATAAGGCACTTGGCACTTACTACCTCTTGATTCCATACTTTCACTATACCATGATAGGTTATGTATTTGGAAGAGTTCATCTAAAACTCTTTTTTTAACCTAGACCTGGCCACACCTAAATTTAAGTTCCATTTCCAAATATCCAATTGCCTACTCAATATCTCTATGACAGTGTCTTACATATATACCACAAACCTAACATGGCCAAAATTGATTACACGATATTCTCCCTACAAACATGGTCCTTATCTCATGGATGTAACCACTATCCAAACAGCAGCTCACACCAGAAAGCTGAGTTTCATGTGTCCTCCCTCTGCCCTAGTACAGTCTGATGATTTTCTTCCTCTATCTGTCCCTTTCCCCTAGCACCAAACAAGTCCATGCCATCATCCTCCCTACACTGTTTCTAACTAGTTGCCCCATCTCTTTTCTTGCTTCCTTTGTCCTTCCACACTGTAGCCAGAATAATCATTTTAAAACAAATATGACTATGTTCCTCCTATATGTAAAACCCTACTTATTTTTTTTTAAAGATTTTATTTATTTGACAAAGAGTGGGAGAGAGAGTGAGAGAAGGAGAAAGAGCACATGTGGGGGAGCAGCAAAGGGAGAGGGAGAAGCAGGCTCCCTGCTGAACAGGGAGCCTGATGCAGAGCTTGATCCCAGGACTCTGGGATCATGATCTGAGCCAAAGGCAGACGCTTAACCAACTGAGCCACCCAGGCACCTGTAAAACCCTGTTTTAAATAGCTACTCACTGTACTCAGATGACATCTAAAGTCTGCGTGGCCCTGTGTGGCCTCATCTTCCCACCTCTACCTATCCTCTACCTCTCTATCTTATCTCAGACTAATCTATACCCCCCCCCCCCCCCCCCCCCCCCCCCCCAACTCCGATGCCGACACATATCCCCCCCCCCCCCCCCCCCCCGTCTCTGCCTTTTTAATTCCAAAGATGCCAAGCTCCTTCCCAACTCAGGCCTTTATACCAGCTGTTCATCTAGATAACACCTACTACAACTTTAGGTTGTGGCTTAAGTATCTCTCCCTTAGGAAAGACTTCCTAAATCCCCAAAGTCTCCTGATACATGCTCTCCTAATATCCCATTTTTTCCCCTCATATATTTATTGGGATCCTTGATTAAATAACTATAATTACTTGTTTAAAAATCTTTCTTCCATCCTAGACTATAAACTCCAGGAGGGTAAAGACTGTGCTTGAGACATAGTAAATAAATACGTTGCCAAAGGATTGGGTAAAATATTCCACAACACCTTTCATAACAGGTAAGTTACTGAATTAATGAGTTAAATGTTCATTCCCTCAATTTAATAGGATACTAACCCTAAAGAATTGTTAGAAATGACCCAAACATCTTTTTTTCTCTTTTCTTTCTTTCCTACCTTCCTTTTTTTTTTTTTTTAAACAAATTGAGGGTTTTATTTACAAACAGGACAAGAAAAGTATACAAAAGACTCTTGGTCAAGTGGGTAAAGGCAAAGCTCTAAAATTTAATTTGCAGTAGGGTGTGGAACTGGACATTAAAAAAAAAGAAAAACTAAAGACAAGCTGTAGTTACCTTACATGTGTGAAAATGTGCCATTATCAACTTCCATCATTTGAGTTAAAACAAGGCTGTTTTCTCTTTTCCTCACAAATATTAATGATGCAGAACTGGATCCAAGTTCATCTTCAACATGAGCCTCCAGAATGTCTAGCTACAACTTTCTCCTAAACTGGTTCCTATTTCTGTACATTTGTCTTTCTTCCCCACCCACCTTCTCCACATGCTGGTGCCACCTGGTTGGCCTGAGCGGTGAAGCATGAGCACTGAGGCCTCCTTTGCAAGGTCTGGGGGACTCAGGGAAACATGCAGGTATTGCTACCCACCCTACAGATTGATCAGCAACAACTATTTGGACTTCTGGATATTCTGGAAACAGAACTGTGGCCTATCACAGAGGTTGGTGGAGGGGTATGTTAAAAGGAGTCTCCTCTTTCTTTCACCTCCCTGGCCAGTGGTCCAATGGCAGTCTCAGGGTTGTCCTGGTGGAACATCCAGCTCAGGACCCATGTGGTGCTGATCTCTGAATCCAGGTGAGATGCAGACAAACTTGGCAGCACCAAAGAGGAAAGGATGCTACAAAGGCAGTCAGTGAGAGCTCAAGGGCTTCAGAGGGATTTAAAGCACCTGTAGCCACCCATCATCCCTTGTCCCTGCACAGAACTGAAAGCCAGCCCAACTAAGATTCCCCAGGGCTCATAAACCAGACCTGGCTGCCCTACTTCCCCTCCTCCTGTTCACCATCTTTCTTGTTTTGAGTTCCAGCACACCTGTCTCCTACTTACTGGTTCCTTCCCCAAAACACACACTTTCCTTGCAGGCGTAGTGTCTCCCTCTCTCCCAAGACAAAGGGACTTGGGTGGCTTGGTGTAGAGGTGCTGAACAGTCAGGAGTAGGCGATGATGGCCAGCAGTTGAGGTGTACAGCTACAAACACAGAGCCAGACTGGGCTGGCTGAGTACGACAGGAGCACTTGCTCAAGCCACCTCTTCAACCCAGCCTGCGTCTGACCTCCCTCCTTCCTTCGCCGCTACTGCACATTTGTGTCATGGGGGAGGGGGGCGGGAATCACAAGTTTTATCTGCTTTAAGCAGTCATGCACGTCATCAACAGTTTTCAAAGCATCACAACCTTCAAAGAGATTTTCCTTCCTTCCTTCTTCTCAAGACCATAATTAAACTCCAGGTGACAAAGGGGTAGAGGCAGGAGCTGGGGTGCATGACTGACAAACAGCTCCTTTGCTGCCCCCAGAACAGAAGCAGCCAAGGGCTGTGAGTGCCGTGTCAGGGTGACCTTTCCAGAACATAACACATCATCTTAGCCCAGGTCAAAATTCCCTTTCTCCCTTATAATCACCACTCTGCCACCCACCCAGAGTGCTCCCCTGTGTCAAGTGTCTGCCTCCATGCCAGCCCCTGTGGGTTAGCACACTAGAATACCAAACCTAATGTGGGCCTAATTCTCTGTGGGACTGTCCATCGGAGCCACCTGTGTGCTAGTCATGAAAAGCTCAGAGGATGGGCAGGGATGTTCCGTTCATAACATTCATCCAGTTCATTGAAGACACATTGTTTTCCTCCAAGGATTTTGTGGGGTCAGGTCTGAAATGGTCCTGGATTCACAGAGCTCCCAGAGCAGAGCTTTCATCCATTTTTGTGTATTTGCCCTCGTAGTTCCCTTTGGCAGAAGAACGAGACCAGGCTGGTGACTACTCCGAACAGGGCAGAGTAGACCACAGAGAAGCTGGGCAGGCAATGATCATGTAGTGGCTTCCTTTGTTGATGACCTTCCCAACATTCTTGCTGTAGTTCTTCAGCTTGGCAGGTACCTCCTCTTGGGCTTCTCGCCAGGTGCTGGCTCCTCCAGGGGCTCGTACCACCCCAGGAGGACAGGGAGGCGCACCTTGTGCGTGCTCCGGACCCCTGGGGGTCCTGTGCTCACACCGCTCACCATCTTGTCCTCGCGTACCAGCTGCTCCAGGAGGGTGGCTGCCTCTTCGGCCCACTTTGTCCACATCCACCACCGGGGCCTGCGGCCAAGGAAGTCACTCATGGCTTTGCTTTGGAGCCTGTTATGATGCTGCGGCCCCTCTGGCAAAGGTCGGGGTGAGAAGACGCCAACCCCCAATAACCTATTTCTTGAGAATACAACTTACTGAAACAAGTATAAAAACTTACAAGAATATTTGCCAATAACAACCTGTATGGTTTTTATAAAACGTATTATACATTCTGCAACTAGAAAATACCACCACAGGAAGATACTCTCCATGTGCCCTGCTACCACCATTCACCCCACTTGGTATTCCCCCTACCCATGGATCAGCCCTGCCCAAGTGCATACTTTGGCAGGTACCCATCCAAAGTGGTTCCTGCTCAGCTACACCTGGCAGGCAGCCTAAGACAAGATGATAGCCCTCCAAAGCAGCTCCTGCTGGGGTGGGGAAGGTGTCAGTTTTACCCAACAGCATGCCCTTGAATGGCTGTGATTGGACCTCTCAGCTACTTGCACCAGGACTAGTCCTGCCCACCAGTATGCCTATTGCAGTTTCAAACTAGCCATATCAGAAGGGCACACACAGCCCATACAGGGGATATCCCTGGAGTGCCTGGTTCTGGTGACCATGGCGAGATTGCACACCTGGGCCCCAAAGGGCACCTTCTACATAAGGCCACTCCTTCAAGACTGGGAGATGCAGCTGACCTATTTAACACAAAGAAACAGAGAGTCAAGCAAAATGAGGAGGCAGAGATATACTTCAAAACAAAACAACAAGATAAAACCTCAGAAAAAGAACCAGAGATAAGCAATCTTCCTGATAGAGTTAAAAGTAATGGTCATAATGATATTCACTGAACTTGGAAGAATGGATGAATGCACTAAGAACTTCAACAAGGACGTAGAAAATAGAAAAAAGAACCAATCAGAACTGAAGAATAAAAGGAACTAAAATGAAAAATACACTGGGAAAAAAATATACTGAGGGAATCAAGAGCAGCTTAAAAGATGCAGAAGAACCTATCAGTGATCTGGAAGACAGAGTAGTGGCAATCACTCCAGTTGAACAACAAAAAGAAAAAAAGAACTTAAACAAAAGAGGGTTAAGAGATGACTGGGACAACAGCAAGTGTACTAATATTTGCATTACGGGTACCAGAGGAAAAGAGAAAGAGAAAGGGGCAGAGAACTTATTTGAAAAAATATAGCTGAGGGGTGCCGGGGAGGCTCAGTGGGTTAAAGCCTCTGCCTTCAGTTCAGGTCATAATCCCATGGTCCTGGGATCGAGCTCCGCATCAGGCTCTCTGCTCAGTGGGGACCCTGCTTCCTCCTCTCTCTCCACCTGCCTCTCTGCCTACTCTCTGTCAAATAAATAAAATCTTAAAAAAAAAAAAAAAGAAAAAAGAAAAAATATAGCTGAAAACATTCCTAACATAGAGGAGAAAACAGACAATGTAGGTCTAGAAAGCACAGAGCCCAAAAGAAGATGCAAACAAAGCAATGTGCATCAAGACATAATAATTAACATGTCAAAGGTTAAAATTTAAGAGAATTGGGGCACCTGGGTGGCTCAGTGGATTAAGCATCTGCCTTCGGTTTGGTCATGATCTCAGGGTCCTGGGATCAAGCCCTGTGTCAGGCTCCCTGCTCAGCAGGGAGTCTACTTCTCCCTCTGCCTTTCCCCCTGCACATGTGTTCGCTCACTAAATAAAATCTTAAAAAGAAAAAAAAGATAAAGAGAAGTTTTAAAGCAGCAAGAGAGAAGCAAAAAGTTACCTATCAGGGAAACCCTACAAGGCTCTCAGTTGATTTTTCCACAGAAACTTTGCAGCCCAGAAGAGATTGTCATGATATAGTCAAATTGTAGAAAGGAAAAGCCAATAATCAAGAATACTCTACTTGGCACGGTTATCACCTAGAATTAAATAAAAGATAAAGAGTTTCCTTGACAAAAGTTAAAGGAGTTCACCATCACTAAACCAGCCTTATAAAAAAGGTTAAAGGAACCCACGTGGAAAAGAAAAGGCCATAACCAGAAGTGACATTTTAAAAGAAAAATGTCACTGGTAAAAGCAAACATAGTAAAGGTAGGGAATCAACCAATTCTAAAGCTACTATGGAGATTATGACAAAAGTAATAAAATCAAGTGTATTTATAATAAAGAAATATAAAAATAAAAATATAAAATATGTCAGAAATATAAAATGTGAAGGGGTGCTTTGGTGGCTCAGTCAGTTGAGTGTCGCACTCTTGGTTTCAAGTCAGGTTGTGATCTCATGGGTGGTAAGACTGAGCTCTACGCTGGGCTTCATGCTTAGTAGGGAGTCAGCTTGAAGATTCTCTCCCTCTGCCCCTCTCCCCACTTGAACACACAATCTTGCTCTCAAATAAATAAATCTTAAAAAAAAAAACCAAAAAACACAAAATGTGGAGAGGATAAGTTAAAATGTAGTGATTTTAAAATGTGTTTGAAGTTAAGTGACCATCAACTTAAAATAAACTGCCATATATATGTAAGGTGCCATTTATGTACCCAAAACCAAAAACCTGTAATAGGTAAACAAAAAATAAAGAGAAAGGAATCTAAATAAAACACTAGAGAAAGTCATAAAATCACAAGGGAAGAGAGCAAGAGAAGAAACAGAAAAAAGCTATAGAAGCAATCAGAAAAGATTAAAAAAAATGGCAGTTAGTACATACCTATCAATAATTAGTTTGAATGTAAACAGATTAAGTGCTATAATCAAAATACAAAAGGTGGCAGAATGGATTAAAAATAAAATAAGACCCATCTAGTATTCTGCTTACAAGAAACTTCAGACTTAAAGACACTTACAGACTAAAAGTGAAGGGATGAAAAAGATAGTCCACGCAAAAAGAAGCTAAATAAAGAAAGAAACAAAGAAAATAGAGCTGGGGGAGCAACATATTTATCAGACAAAGTAGACTTTAAAACAAAGACTGTATGTAACAAGAGACAAAGTAGGGCATCCTATGATGATAAAGGGATCAATCCAGCTAAGAGGATATAACAATTCTAAATATCTATATACCATCTCAGGAGCACCTAAATATATAAAGCAAATATTAATACACAGAAAGGAAGAAATTGATCAGACTACAGTAAAAGCAGGGGATTTTAACACCATACTTAAATCAATGGCTAGATCATCCAGACAGAAAATAAGGGAAACAGCAGCTTTGAAGGACACATTAGACCACATGGATCTAACAAACATATATAGTACATTGTCTCAAAACAGCAGAGTATACATTCTTTTCAAGTGTACATGAAACTTTCTCTAGGACAGATCACATGTTGGGCCACGAAGTAAATCTCAATACATTTAAGAAGAGCAAAATCATATCAAGCATCTTTTCCAACCACAACGGTATGAAACTAGAAATCAATTATAAGGAAAAATCTGGAAAGAATACAAATACAGAGAGCTACTAAACAACAAAGGGGTCAACCAAGAAATCAAAGAGGAAATTAAAAAATCATGGAAACAAATGAACATGAAAGCACAATGGTCCAAATCTTTGGGATGCAGCAAAAACAGTTCTAAGGAGGGAGGTCTAGGTCTAAGTTCTAGGGAGGTCTAGACAGACGCCTACCTTAAGAAATAAGAAAAATCTAAAATAAAAATACCTAACCTTATACCTAAATAAACTAGAAAAAAAACAAAGCCCCAAACCAGCAGAAGGAAGGAAATAAAAAAGAGTAGAGCAGAAATAAATGAAACAGTAGAAGAATAGAAAAGATCAATGAAATAAGAACTGCTTCTTTGAAGAGATGAACAAAACTGATAAATCCTTAGCCAGACTCATCAAGAAAACACGAATGGACTCAAATAAACAGAATGAGAAATGAAGAAATAACAACTGACACCACAGAAATACAGAAGATTATGAAAAATTATATGTCAACAAATTGGACAACCTAGGAGAAATGGATGAATTCTTTAAACATATAATATTCCAGACTCAATCAGGAAGAACAGAAAATCTTAGCAGATTAATTACAGGTACACTTTGCTTTACTTCACTTCACAGACACTGTATTTTTTAAAAACTAAAGGTTTATGGCAACACTGGGTCAAGCAAGTCTGTTAGTGCCACTTCTCCAACAGCATTTGCTCACTTCATGTCTCTGCATCACATTTTGGTAATTCTCACAGGATTTCAAACATTTTATTATTACTTTATGTCATGGTGATTTGTGATTAATGATCTTTGATGTTACTATTTAATTTTTTTTCCAGTGCCATGAACCATACCCATATAAGTTAATAAATTATTAATTATTAACATTAATAATTATTATTAAATTAATAATTTAATAAATGTTGCATATGTTCTATGTCATGGACCAGCTGTTCCCTAGTCTCTCTCCTCCTCCTTGGGTCTCTCTATTCCCCAAGATACAATATTGAAATTAGGCCAATGAATAACCCTACAATGGCCTCT
Organism: Lontra canadensis; assembly: GCF_010015895.1. NCBI lineage: Eukaryota > Metazoa > Chordata > Mammalia > Carnivora > Mustelidae > Lontra > Lontra canadensis. The sequence continues at coordinate 11,159,668 of NW_022631006.1, forward strand.
TAAGTGTTCAAGAGAAAGGAAGAGTCACACATCTAATAATTTTATTTTTTTTAAAGATGTATTTGTCAGAGAGAGAGAGAGACAGACAGACAGAGTAAGCACAAGCATGGGGAGTGGCAGGCAGAGGGAGAAGCAGGCTCCCTGCTGAGCAAGGAGCCTGATGCAGGACTTGATTCAGGACCCTGCAATCATGACCTGAGCCGAAGGCAGAAGCTTAACCAACTGAGCTACATAGGCGTCCCTACTTTAAGATTTTTTTTTTTTTTTTAATTTTAGAGAGAGAGTGTGATGGGGGGTAGGAGCAGAGGGAGAGAAGAGAGAGAATCTCAAGGAGACTCCATCCTGAGCATGGAGCCCAATGTGGGGCTTGATCTCACGACCTCAGCCAAAATCAAGAGTTGGATGCTTAGCCGACTAAGCCACCCAAGCGCCCTTACATCTATCACTTTAAATCAAAAGCTAGAAACAAGTTTAATGAGGAAGGCATGTCAAAAGCCGAGATAGGCCAAAAGCTGGGCCTCATGTCAAACAGCCAAACTGAAAATGCAAAGAAATTCTTGGGAAAAAAAAAAAAAAAAGAAAGAAAGAAAGAAAGAAAGAAAACCATGATGCTGGCAAAGGTTGAGTCATGAGGTTTAAGGAAAGTAGCTGTCTCCATAATATACAAATTCAAGGTGAAGCAGCAGGTACTACTGTAAAATCTGCAGCAAGTTATCTAGAAGATCTAGCTAAGTTAATATAGATGAAACAGATTTATACTGGACAAAATGCCATCTACGACTTTCACAGCTGGAGAGTAGAAGTCAATGCCTGGTTTCAAGGCTTCAGAGACAGGCTGACTCTCTTGTTAGGGGTCAGTGCAGCTGGTGACTTTCCGCTGAAGCCAGTGCTCACTGACAACATACCTGGTAACTCAAGAGTTCTGATTGAAAACATTAATGTTTTCATGTTTGTTTTTTGTTTTGATGTCTGTTAACATCCATTCTGCAGCCCACTGATCAAGAAGTCATGATAGCTTTCCAGTCTTTTTACTTAAATTCATTTTGTGAGGCTAAAACTGTTTAGATAGTGCTTCCTAACAATGCATCTAGGCAAGGTCCACTGAAAACCCTCTGAAAAAGATAAAGTATTCTACATGAAGTTAAGAACATTAGTGATTCCTAGAAAGATGTATGTCAAAATTTCAACATTAACAGGACTTTGGAAGAAGTTGATTCCAGGCCTCATGGATGACTTTGCAGAGTTCAAAACTGAAGTGGTAGAATTAACCTCAAATGTGCTGGAAATAGCAAGAGAACTAGAATTACAAGTACAGCCTGAAGATATGACTAAATATCTGCTATATCATGAAAAACTTTAACAGATGAACAGTTGCTTCTTTTGGATGAGTAAAACATCTGGTTTCTTGAAATGGATCTACTGGAAGATGCGGTAAAGACTGCTAAAAAATGACAACAAAGGATTTAGAATATAACATAAATGGACTCCAATTCTGAAAGAAGTTTTATTGTGGGGAAAATGCTATCAAATAGTATTGCATACTACAAAGGAATCATTCATGAAAGAGTCAATTCATACATCAAACTTCACTGTTGTCTTATTTTAAGAAATTGCCACAGCTACCCCAAACTTTAGCAACCACCCCTTATTAATCAATAGCCATCAGCACTGAGGTAATACTCTCCCCACTAGCAAAAAGATTACATCTTGCTAAAATCTCAAATGATGGTTAGCATTTTTAGCCGTATTTTTCAATTAAGATACGTACAGTGTTTTTTTAGTCATAATGCTATTGTACACTTAATAGACTACAATATAGTGTAAAGGTAAATTTTATATGTACCAGAAAACCAAAAAATTCATTGGACTTGCTTTATCATAATATTCACTTTACTGTGGTTGTCTGGAATGAAACCCACAATATCTCAGTTGAATACCTGTACTAGCAATGAAACTGAATCAGTAATTAAAAACTCCCATCAACCCAAAGTCCAGGAACAGATGGTTTCGCATGTGACTTCTACCAAAGAAGAGTTAATACCTATTCTTCTCAAACTATTCCAAGAAATCAGAAGGAAGGAACACTTTCAAATTCATCATACAAGATGAGCATTACCCTTATACCAACAGCAGACAAAAACACTACAAAAAAGAACATTACTGGCCAACATCCCTGATGAATTGAGATGTAAGATCTTCAACAAAATATTAGCAAGCTGAACTCAACAATACATTAAAAGGACCATGTACCACAATCAAGAGGGATTTATTCCAGGGATACAAAGATGGTTCAATATTTGCAAATCAATTAACAAAATGAAAGATAAAAACCGTATGAGCATCTCAGCAGATGCAGAAGAAGCATCTGACAAAATGCATCATCCATTCATGCTAAAAACTCAACAAACTGGGTACATAAGCAAACATATCTCAACATAATAAGGAAGTATATGACAAACCCTCACCTAACATCACACTCAATAGTGAAATGCTGAAATATTTTCCTCAAGATAAGAACAAGAAGGATGCCCACCCTCCCTTTTCTACTTCTGTTCAATGTAGCACTGGAAGTCTTAGCCACAGCAATCAATTAGGAAAAATAAATAGAAGGCATCCAAATTGGTAAGGAAGAAGTGAAACTGGTACTATCTATAGATCACAAGACATTATATATAAAAAACCCTACACTCCGTAAGAAAACCTATTAGAACTAATAAATGAATTCAGTAAGGTTGCAGGATACAAAATACAATATACAGAAATTTGTTCTGTTTCTACATAATATTAATGAACCATAATCAGAAAGATTAAAATGCTTATGAATAAATTTAACCATGAGTTAAAAAACATGTACTCTAAAAACTTTAAGACACTGATGAAAGAAACTGAAGATGAGGTAAGTGCAAACATATACCATGTTCATGGAGTGGAAGAATTAATATTGTTAAAACATCAATGCTACCTAAAGCAATCTACAGATTTAATGCAATATCTATCTAAATGCCAACACCATTTTTTCACAGAACTAGAACAAAAAAATCCAAAATCTATATGGTATCACTAAAGATCCTTAATAGCTAAGTCAATTCTGAGAAAGAACAAGGCTGGAGGTGTTGCAATTCTAGATTTCAAGGTACACTACAAATCTACAGTAATCAAAACAGTATGGTACTGGTACCAAAACACATGATCAATGGAACAGTACAGAGAACCCAGAAATAAATCCACACTTGAATGGTCAATTATCTACGAGAAAGGAGGCAAGATTATACAATGAGGACAAGACAGTCTCTTCAATAAATGGTGCTGGTAAGACTAAACAGCAACATGCAAAAGAATGAAATTGGACCATACTTTCTTGTATCTATACGAAAATAAACTCAAAATGGACTAAAGACCAAGATGTAAGACCTGAAGCTATAGAACTAAAAGAAAACAAAGGTAATAAATTCCTGGACACTGATTCTAGCAATATTTTTTGGATGTGTCTCCTCAGCCAAGGTCAACAAAAGCAAAAAATAAACAAATGGGACTCATTCATCACTATAAAAAGCTTTTGCACAGTGAAGGAAACCATCAACAAAATGAAAAGGCATCCTACTGTATATATCTGGAAATTAATATCCAAAATATATAAAGAACTCAAGCAACTCAACACCAAAAAACCCAAATAGTCTGATTTAATAATGGGCAGAGGACCCAAATAGACATTTCTCCAAAGAAGTCATACAGTAGCCAAGAGACACATAAAAAGATGCTCAACATTACTAATCATCAGGGAAATGCAAATTAAAACTACAGTGAGGTATCACATTTGTTTTCAATTAGCAATAACTACGACTTGGATAAACCTCATTGACTACGATACTGCCACTGCACAAAGCTTCACGTTCTTTTTTAAGATTTCTTTATTTGAGAGCCAGTGAGCAAGCACATGGTAGGTAGGGGGAGAGACAGAGACAAACTTAAGTATAGTATATGCTGTGCATGGAGCCCAGTGTGGGGCTCGATCCCCAAACACTGAGGATCATGACCTGAGCCAAAACCAAGAGTCAGAGGCTTAACCAACTGAGCCACGCCAGTGCTCTGAAGTATCACTTTACACCGGTCAGAACTGGTAAAATCAAAAAGAGCAGAAATAGCAAGTATTGGTGAGGATCTAATGAAAAAGAAATCCTGGTACAGTATTGGTGGGAATGTAAATTGGTGCAGCACTAGAGAAAACAGTATGGAACTTCCTCAAAAAATGAAAAACAGACCATAGGATCTAGCAATTCCACTTCTGATAATTCCATTCATCTGAAGAAAATGAACATACTAATTCAAAAAGATATATGTACCCCATGTTAACTAAAGTATTTACAAAGCTAAGATATGGAAACAACTTGTTTATCAATAGATGAATAAAGAACATGTGGTGTATATATAGTGATACAGTACGCATCCATAACAAAGAATAAAACCTTATCACTTGCAGTGCGTGGACAGACCTCAAGGGTATTATGTTAAGTGAAATAAGTCAGAGAAAGACAGATACTATATAATTTCACTTATATGTGTCATCTAAAATGCAAGACAAACAAAACAAAACTGAAATAGACTCCTAAATAAAGAGAACAAACTGGTGTTTGCCCAAGGGGGACGGGTTTGAGGAGGTTGGATGAAACAGGTGAAGGGGATTAAGTACAAACGTAGAGTTAAGAAATGAGTCACAGAGATGTAAAGTACAGCACAGAAAATACAGTCAATAATATCTTAATAACTTTGATGACAGATGGTATCTAGACTTGTAATGATTTCATAATGTATACAAATGTTGAATCACTGTATTGTACATCTGAAACTAATATAATATTGTATGGTAACTATACTTCAATAATAATGAAAGAAGTAACAATAACAAAAAACATGCATGATATTTACATATCAAATTCTAAGGAAATGGAACTACAGTATTATTTTGAAAGCAAAATATTGATACCACATATCTATCATCTTTAAGCTAAACTATTTGGGAAAATACTTAAATTGTTAAATTTTACATTTTATAACTGTTAAACTGTAATACAAGAAAACACTGAAAATGTTCACATTTACTGTGGTAATACAATCTTCTACTGGTACTGCCTATAGTAAATGGGCTGCTAGCTGGCTTTGAAATCCTGTGAATTATCTATTCTCCTACTATAACAGGACTGAATTATAATGAAAAATCTTTACAGCCAAAGGCACCAAAACATAAATTCTCTTCACTGGTATTTTTCTTTATAAAATATAAAAGATTATATATAAAACTTCATTTGTATACTATGCATTTAATATTTAAAAAAGAGAAACAATATAGTTAAAAGAAATCAAGAACATACCTGTGGAACATTCTTTATAATAGGCACTGGCTGAATTATGGGTAAAACATCAGATTTAGAAGCAGCAATTGGCTCAGCTGGAGTTGGTATGTTCAGTGGTGCCATTCTCTCATCTTGATCATTTATCAGTTCTCTATTTTCATCTACTTCTACAGAAGGAGGTGGCATCCGGGCAGCAGGTTTAGAAGGAACTGATTCTTCCAGTGAAGGGTAAGTAAAATCCACTAAAATCCCCAAAAGAATAACATTTTTCAAAGAACAGCAAACACCATAAATAATACTTACATATCTCATGCTCTCATGCATGTTATATGTAATAATTAAACGTAAAGTAAATGAGGTGACAATCACAACAAGCTTTAAGAATTAATTTAACTTCCAGGCTGTGGACCCCTTCTATTTTTTAAGCCTGAAAACAAACTGCTATCCAATAGGACAAGCACACACACAACCAAGAACATTACCGAGAACACAAATAATTGAAGGCTTATTTTACCAAAGCAATATTTTTTTTTTTTTAAAGATTTTATTTATTTATTTGACAGACAGAGATCACAAGTAGATGGAGAGGCAGGCAGAGAGAGAGAGAGAGGGAAGCAGGCTCCCTGCTGAGCAGAGAGCCTGATGCGGGACTCGATCCCAGGACCCTGAGATCATGACCTGAGCCGAAGGCAGCAGCTTAACCCACTGAGCCACCCAGGCGCCCTTACCAAAGCAATATTAAACAAAAATTTTCACATACATACATGAGATAGACACCTCTTCATTCTTGCCTCGCGGGGGTGGAGTGACTTTAGCATTTGTAGTATACTGAGGATAACAAAGGAGCCAGTTTTCATAGCCTCCTTCTAAAACCAAAGGCTCATTGCGCAGGACAGTTTTACTTTCCCACTATAAAATAAGGAAATAGTATTTTTAATATGGCAGCAGTCTCTTCACAGTTAACAACACAAAAAACTGAATTTTAAAACTGTTCTCTTAAAGATTCGTCTTTGAAAAAAACAAGAGCTGAATTAAAAATTCAGCACTGAATGAAAGAAATGGATAGATCAGGTTTTTAAAACCATAACTAATCCAAGATCTTAGAAGAAAGTTATGAAAAAAGTTCATATACAATAAAAGTCATCCATAATTTAACCACCCAGAGATACCACTTTAACCTTTTAGGGTTGATTCTTAGAGTTTTCTATGCAGATGTATGCCTTTTAAATTTTATTTTTATGAAAAGTGAAACTTCTATGCTGCTGCTTTTCTCTTTTATGAACACCTTTTATTAAGTTTTATCACCACCGATAATGACCTGATAATATTCTATTTTATACACACACACACACACACACACACACACACACCACCCCCAAACTGAATCAATCACTGGAACACATTATGGTTATTTTCCCCATAATCAAGGCTTATATATGCACACACCCGATCAACTCCATTAGGGAAAATCCCCAGAAGTGGTGTTGCTGAGCCAAGGGCACATGAACATTTTAAGGCTTTTGGTATACACTCTTAACTTTTAAATCATCTCTAAAAATATATATCTATGTATTTTTATAGGGTAATTTACCCTATAAATTAAAAATTTGGTAGATGCTGCCAAATTACCCTTAAAAAAGATAATACCAGTTTATTTATTTGCCAACAGTATGTAAGAATGCCTATTATAAATCTTCATAATTTTTACCAGACTGGTGGACATAAAATGGTATCGTGTTTTAATCAGCTTTTATTAGTGAGGCTGCACATCTTTTAGTATATTTATTAACCATTAATATTCTAGGACCTAACTAATCTCCCTTGTCTATTTCTCAGTGGAGTTTGCTATTTTCTTAGTAAATAGTGAAGGTACTTTGAATATCAAGAAAAACAGCTCTTTGTCATGTATGTTACAATTATTTCTCCTGATTGACTTTCACTTTACTTATGGGATTTTTAAGACAAATATATAGATCTTCCTTTGCCGTGTTTTGACTTAGGATCAAGATAATAAAAAACACCTACAACAAATGGTTTTTCCTAATATTTCCTGTTTGAATCAACGTATTTATGCCATTGACTCATTTGGAGTATACTGTGATCTAAGAAGTAAGGTAGGAGTCCCCCTTCTTTACTTAGTGGCTAGCCAGATGTCCCAAACCATTCATTTCAATGCATCTTTTCCACAATAATTTGTTATGTCATCTTTATCGCACACTCAACTTCCATTTATCCTAGGTTGTGCTTTATGAAACTGCCACTTTTGTAGGTCAAAACTAGATGATTATTAGCAGTTTCATATTTGAAATACACTTGTATTTCCAGATTCCCTATTTTAAAGCATGAATTGCTTAAGCCTTTAAGATTGCCCTCCTGAAGGGTAATGTTCCATCAGCTGACCTTCTACCAGCACTAAATTTAATCTTACCAGCATTCAGTGCTATCAGTAATAATTTAACAAATTAAACTGAGCGTTATTTTTACCTTTGTTAATTTAATCAGCAAAATGGCACTCACTATTTCAATCTGCATTCCTACTAGTAAAGATGATCATTTTTATGTTCTGTCACTTGTTCAGGTCTGTGTCTACTACTTATTTTACTATTTCATCTTAAATAATTTTCTTATTTGCAAAACTATAGTTGACTGTTGAACAACATGGGTTTGAACTGCGCAAGTCTACTTACACACTTTTTTTTTTCTTTTGAGTTGACAGCAAAAGCCACAAACATTTATTTACAACTGCCCACCCCAGTCTCCATGGAAACAGATCAAGTGACTGGTTCAGAGGTAAGCCTGCTGCCCACTGAGTATCTGGGGGAACCTACTGAGGCTGTCAGCAGCCCTCAGTAATCTCCAGGAGCCCCGAACTGAACAGGGCTAGAGGTCACCCTGTGACAACAGAGTGGTCAGGTTGAAAGCCCTAGGCTGCTGGGCTGGAGGCTGGTCGGACGTGGAGGAATGCACCAAGAGCGCAGGACGGTGCTGGTTCAGGAAGCCCAGTATTCCTGACACTCCCAGCTCTGGTCCTCTTTGGGTTTAGGACCCTCTCTTGCAGACCCGCACTTGCCACAGTGGTTCCTGGAGGCCAGAACACACTTGTGCGGCTGCAGCTGCCAGTAGCCAAAGGCTGGTGGTCCATCTCTAGGTAGAAGGGGCAGCTGTACACTGTGCTCCAGGGCACAGTTGCTACTTGCACACCTACCCGGCAGCTGCCACTGCTGAGCAGAGGCTACCAGGCTGTGGAACACTGCCATCCCAGGGCCAGACCCACCGTTGCCACCAACCTTGTCCTGACACTGCCCCTCCATCTATATGAGCAGATAAATATATGCACAATAAATATATGTACAGTACTATAAATGTAGTTTCTGTTATGATTTTAATAACATCTTTTCTCTAGCTTACTTTACGGTAAGAATACAATGTATTATATATATAATATACAAAATACGTGTTAATTAACTGTTTATGTTATCAATAGGGTTTCTGGCCAACAGTAGGATATTAGCAGTAAAAGTTGGGAGAAGTCAAAAGTTGTGGCAGGGTGTCAGCACCCCTAACCCCTGTGTTGTTCAAAGGCCAACTGTACTGCCATATTTGTTGCAAGTATTTTCCTGTTTGTCTCCTGCATTCTAATCTTAAGATGTTTTTTCACACTTTGGCTTTATTTTATCAAGTCAATCTTTTTCTCTTTAGGGACTTCTTTCTTTATGTTTTCATAGTCTAATTAAAACAAAAAATAATGCTTTTTTCAGATAATTTATGTTCCTGGAAATTCTATTCCTACATAACATAGATCAGTTTATTGTTAGTTGGTGATTTAAAACTAGTCTTTCAGGTCTGAATTTAAAAAAAATCTATAACCAAAGCTGACGGATCTTCTAATTCTTAAGATAAACAGCTAGTTGATATACCTTTCTAACAACCAAATAAGGCTTACAATTATAGTAAACTAACAAGGAAACTTGCTAACCTTGAAAAGTGCATCTTTCAGACTCCGTAGAATTGTTCCAAGTTGTAAATCTTTTGTAGAACTAAACCAGTCAAGAAGTACCACATATTCCACATTCCCCCTCTTCTTCCATGTGTCCTTAGAATCATCTGGGAGTTTTGCTTCAATCCAACTAGCAGTGACTCTGAAATGTATTAACATTTGTATCGGGGCAAAGGTAGACAAGAAGTCCTAATATACTAATATAAGACACTGCGTTTTCTTCTAGTCTGTATCACACCATAGCAAACTTTAAGAAACATTTCCTTCTAAGGCCAAACTGTGTATCAGGGTATTAAATATCCCAAAATATTTAACAACTTCACCTTTGCATAACATTGGAATATATTTTAGTAATCAGTAGAAACTAAAAGAAACAGTCTCAACTCTGATCCTTCACAAAAAAGGGGCCCAAACTGAAAATACAGGAAGTCATCTGAGCATCTCTCTCAGCCACATGTAAATAACTTTTGCGGGGGTGGTGGGGAGGGACACTTGAGTATCACTATTTATACTTCAGTTTTCTTATACCTACATAATAGTTAACCAAATACCAAAATGTTTATTTAATACGCAGAGCATTTACTATGTACTATTATAAATGCTTTATTCTCATAGAATCTGACTGAATCCTCACTACAAATCCTATGAAGTAGAGATCACTATCTCCATTTTATAAATGGAGAAATTGAGGCACAAAGATGTTAAGTAACCTTGTAACTGCTAAGTCAAGTCAAATTCTCAAACTCAGGGAATCTGGTTCTTGTCCATGCTCTTAGCTGCTTTGCGGTGCTGCCTCTTATCATCAACTGTGAATAATATCAACCCTCTATTAAAAGCACGTTGTTCACATCCTCTTTTGCTCACAAAGAAGTTAAAAGTTCTTACCTCAAGTCTTTAGAATGGGCCTGTAGCATGCCCCCCCACCCTATTTTACCAACCCCTCATCACTAACTACTTGCCCGTTTACTCCACGCCATGACAGCCACTGGCTTCCTTGTAGTTCCTGGTTATCAAAGTACTCTCCTGCCTAAGGGCCTCTGCTCCTGCTGCCCTTCTGTCTGGAATCCTTTTCCCTCAGATAACTGCATCATTCATTTTGCTTATCCCCTCAAGATCTACTCAGTAATAATTTCTCTGTGAAGCCTTTCTGTATTAAAATTTTAATACCTATCCCAGGGTATACAGTTGACACACCCATGTCCATAGCACTTATTAGTAGCAGGCATACATTTTAAGTTTTACTGTCTGTTTTGCTACCCCATCTCTCTAAAATACAAATTCTGTATACAAATTCTAAAATACAAATTCTGTGAAGCAAAATTTTTGTTCCAACAGTTAAGCCCCAGCACTTAGATCATAGCAATCCAGCCCACAGTAAACTAATGCTCATTAAATATCTGCTGAATGACTGAATAATACAGACTTGCTCCTCCAGGTGAGGAACTCCGTATTACTCCTAGCAAAGCACCTAAGCATTTTAATATTTAAGTGATGATAATGACAAAGCAGGACTAGTGTACATTTATTCATAAGACAGAATGGTTTAGATTATTTGAAAGAAAAAAAACCAACCTTGTTCCTATATAATAATGTTGGCTACTATATCTTCTAGGAAATAAAAAGAGAAGAAATATAAAATACTGTCTCATAACATTCTCACCTGATACACAGTAATCAGAAGGATGTCTGGTCAACAAAGAATGAAAAATATTGAGATGTCATTCTTAAGGACTATTTCTGACTCTAGGGATATATTTGCCTAAATATTCTTTGTCTAAAAACTTGAGAGAAGTATTCTATAAAAAATACTTTAGAAAATAAAAGTATCAACCAGTATTTCCCCAATTTCAGTCTTTCATGTATCATCTTCATAAGCTAATTGTTTTGCTCTACTTTGCCTATTATTTAATATTCAACTTAATTATTAACTTAATCACTCAACTGAAAGTGATCCTTAACTTTAACAGGAAAATGTATATTCTCATATGCATGGAAAAACAGCATATCAAATAAAGGACAATCATAAAAATACAACAGATCAGTAAATTATGTTATATTCACACAACAAATCAGCATACAGCAATGAGGATAAATGAACCACAACTATACACAATAATATAGATGACTTTCACAAACACGAAGTTTTTATTTAAAAAAAAATTTTTTTTTAAAGATTTTATTTATTTGACTGAGATCACAAGTAGGCAGAGAGGCAGGCAGAGAGAGAGGAGGAAGCAGGCTCCCCGCTGAGCAGAGAGCCCGATGCCGGGCTTAATCCCAGGACCCTGAGATCATGACCTGAGCTGAAGGCAGAGGCTTTAACCCACTGAGCCACCCAGGCACCCCAAAGTTTTTATTTTTTTAAAGACTTTATTTATTTGATAGGGAGACAGAGAGAATGAGCACAAGCAGGGAGAGCAGCAGGCACAAGGAGAGGGAGAAGGAGAAGCAGGCTTCCCACTGAGCAGGGAGCCCGACACAGGGCTCCATCCCAACCTGAGCTCAAGGCAGATGCTCAACTTGACTGAGCTATCCAGGCGCCCTCACAAACACAAAGTTGAGTATAAGAAGCCAGACATAAAAGACTATAGATTGTAGATTTCCTTTTATATAGAACACAAAAACAGACAAAAATAAATCTGTTAGGAAGCTGGTGGTTCCCTTTGGTGGGTGGGGACATGGGTAGTAACTAATACAGGGCATATGAAAGGCTTGGTAATATTCTATTCTGTGTTCAGATGTTAGCTATATGGGTGTGTTCGGTTTCTGAAAATTCACTGGGTTAAATACTTAGGAACACTTTTGTATGTGTACTATACTATATTAAAATGCTAAAAAAGACAATGAAGGAATATAGCAATCATCATCAGGTAGCTGCAAATACTGTTACCTACGAAAAGTTCTGCTAAGAAAGGAGATTAGCAAATATTAAAAAGGAATGCTAACACCAAACAGACTTCTTGTAACTGCTTCTGAAAGACTGAAACAAAAATTAAAGGGGAATAATTTTCTTGGCATGCAGTTCATTGTTCTTTAATCTTCAACCTGAACTCATCATGAGTTCACAGCAGCCAAATTTCTTGTATTTTGGGAAACATTTAAGCTCAATAAAAACCTCAAACTTTCTGCTACTACAGATTAGACCATCTAAAGATTAATTACAATTTTGTCTTTTCAAATCCTGGAAATATATTCACACCTACTTGATTACACTAAGCACTCCAGTCTCACTTTTAAACAGCATATCTACAAGGCGCCCTATTCTTCAAGTCAAACATGTCAAGCATCAACAATGTGCCAAAAACTATGCAAATTTTATTATCTAATTTAAAAAGTTTATCTTTTCAGTGTTAAGCCTTAAAATGGTCCGCAGATTCTAACTAATCCAAGTCCATAAACTAAGTCCATAAATGTAATTTATATAACACTCAAAATAGTAAAAATAGCTCTGGATATGGACTTTTAGCTCTGTTGCTATTATGATACTTTTAAATATGTAATATATCCATGCAAGTACAGATTAAAGCCTAATCAAAGAAGAAAAAAAAACTTTTTAGTAAGCCCCTACTGGTACCAGCCACTGTGCTAAAGTGTGCGTGTATAAAATTTCTCACTTAAACTTCTCAAAACTTCTGAAATACATAGTTTTATCCCTATTTCACAGATGGAAACATACGCTTAGACAGGTGGGGGTCAATGGCTAGACGTAAAAGTTATGATCTGAATATAGTCTGACTTTAGAGTCTATTTGCTTACAGAATCATTTGGCTATTACTGCCCCCCCCCAAAAAAGTGTGTACTCTTTTACCACAGATAATAGCATGGGGTATTTCAAAATAAGAAACAATTAGTTCACAATTTTAGTCAATTTGGTGCACATGCTTCACAAGCTCAGAAACAGAATAGGAGAAACTAGTCAACAAAAAGCTCAGGAGAGAAGGCTCACAAAGGCAGCTTCATTTCTTTTCTAATAAGACTACAAATGCCATAAATAGGAGAAAACAGCCAAACCAGAATGTCCTTTATACCACCTTTTGGAGAAAGGATAGAGTGTGCCATTAAGGAGCAATAGGAGGAGAAAAATCTACTTTATCATATGTAGGTTGGATGCTAAGTAATAACATTAACTACTGTCCACAGTTAACCATTTTACCTACATACGATGACTCACCCTGGCCTGATGGCTTCTTCAGGAACACTGAGAGAATTTGAAATATGGGAATCCTGATAATCCTGCATTGTTCGAGCATCCATTATAATCAAGCTGATGTTTTCATCCATCATCATTGTGTATAGCTCCTTTGCTGTGATTGTTCCTTGGAATCAAGAGAGACAATATAAGCAACAAGAAACACCTAGTTCTGTTCAGTAAACACAGAACAATCATTTCTTCTTCTAGAAGAATGAAGGGTACTAAGTATCATATACCTGCTATCCCATCATACTACTTACTACTTTTTAAACTAACATTATATATAATTTGTGTTTTTGACATTTATCAAGAAACTAGTTCAATGCTGAAGGCTTAAAACACCAAAACTTGCTCTTGAGGTTACAACTACATCTCGTGCTGGTTCTGCTGCTGGAATAAAATAAAGGAAATTAATATATGCATCTCATGAAAATATTCTTATTCTCAGTAATTAAATCATTTGACAAATGTCAACCAGAAGAAACATCTATGGTTCAAAAATTCTTGACAGGTTCTAAATTTTTAAAAAGTCTCTGTTGAGGTCCAATGGGGAGGAATTGTGCTCTGAATCAGGGGCTGACAAACTATGGCTACCTGTTTTTAGTGGAACATAGCTGTAGAAAAGTGTTTACATATTGTCAATGGCTATTTTCTAGCTGAGAAAGCAAGAATGACAGCATCCCCCACCCACCAAGCCTAAAATGTTTACTCTCTAACCCTTTAATATTTAGCCCAAATAAATATTTGTTATGTTGCTATCTTTCTCTTCTACCTTCTACCACCTGAAAGGGAGATTAAAATACACAAGGTCAACTATACTTCAATAATAAAAACTTTAAAAATTAAAGACAAAAACAAAACAAAACAAGAACCAAATAAAGATTTAAAAAAATAAAAAGCTACTACAAAGGAGCTTAAAATGTGAAGAACTATTTTGGCAGTGAGATATGAGAAGAACGTAGTCATATCTCCTAAGCTAAAATACCCACCTGCTAATAACCATCCTACTTCCCTCTCTAACCATCAAGATCGTTTTGACAACAGAATTATCTAAAAAAGTTGGGAACAAACCACTTAGAAAAGTAACACCTAAGCAGGGTAAGATACAAAAAACATACATAAAAACAAATCTTGGGGGCGCCTGGGTGGCTCAGTGGGTTAAGCCTCTACCTTCAGTGGGTTCGTGATCCCAGGGTCCTGGGATCAAGCCCCACATCGGGCTCTCTGCTCAGCGGGGAGCCTGCTTCCCCCTCTCTCTCTGCCTGCTGCTCTGCCTACTTGCGATCTCTGTCTGTCACATAAATAAAATCTTTAGGAAAAAAAAAACAAAAAAAACCAAATCTTAGAATGAATTAATAACAGCTTTTAGGAAGGTGTCTTACTACACTATTTTTTTAATTGTTGTATGGTAATATTTAATTTTTAAAAATATTTATTTATTATTTTAGAACAGGGGAGGGGGAGAGGGAGAGAGAGAGAGATTCTCAAGCAAATTCCCCTGCTGAGCACAAGGCCTGGTGTAGGGCTTAATCTCATGACCCTGAGATCATGACCTAAGCCAAAATCAAGGGTTGGATGTTCAACTGACTGAACCATCTAGGTGCCCCTGTTGTACAGTAATTTTTTTTAAAGATTTTATTTATTTATTTGTCAGAGAGAGAGAGAGAGAGAGCACGTGCGCACAAACAGGCAAAATGGCAGGCAGAGGAAGAGAGAGAAGCAGGCTCCCCATGGAGCAAGGAGCCTGATGTGGGACTTCATCCTAGGACCCTGGGATCATGACCTGAGCCAAAGGCAGCCACTTAACCGACTGAACCACCCAGGTGTCCCTGTACAGTAATATTTTTAAATAGAGAATTTACTTTAATGTTACATACAATTGATATTTAAGCTGAACCTTTCCTGAGAGGAAAACTTACACAACTGTCCAAGTTTTGCTGTTTAGGTCACATTTTTGTGACTGGAGTATCAATATCACATATGGATAACATCCAAATTACTAGTTTGGATTTTTTTGAGGGAAATAGAAAAGACTTTCAAATAATTAGGTCTACAAACTAGAGTCATAATAGCAAATTCACAAATCCTTTAATAAAGTTCACTTATATAAAGTCACTAAGAGTTTCATACATACTAACTTATTCAATCTTTATAATAAGTCTATAGAACAGATACTACTATTACCCTCACTTTGCAGGATGGGGACATTAAGGTAGAGAGGTTAAGTAACATGCTCAAGATCACATGAAAATTCAAAGGAGACAGCATTCAAAATCCAGGCAGTCTGACTTTGGAAAATCTGTGCTCTTAACCGCTTTGCTAAACTGTATCTTCGGAAAAAAAAAAAAACAAAACTGAAAAGTACAAACTGTGGCTTTGTTTTTAATCACAATTTAACATAAATATTCCCCATGACATATGCAGAATATAAACACGTTTTCGATATAATTGCACAGACTAAGAAAAATGATAAAGCTGTTCACTTACATACAAACAGAATGTAAAATCTAAAGCTTATTTGCATTAAATATGAAGTACTGCATCCCAATAATGACTCAAAAGAACTCCCTCCCTTCTGTACACACTTACCTTTCTCTGTGGTCTCATTTTTTTCACTCTTTTCACCATTTATCTGTTTCATAGAAAAAGAAAGTTTCAACTTTAACAGAAGAAAAAATTTTTTATAGAAACAGAAAGTTCAACTTTATTACTTCACTAAAACTGAAAGTCCAGAAAATGAAGTGTGCGAAGTACTGGCATTTTATTAAAATACCGATGAAGAGTCATGGCTTCATCAGGTTATCTGGCAGCAGAAAACAGCTAAAATAACTAGCAATACAACAGAATCATGTAACACTTCTTGAAATTTTCTTCAGTTAAAGGTTAAATATAATATAAAAAAGCACAGTCTGTTAAGAAATTTAATATTTAATTCAATGACAGAATATTTCTTACAACGAAATAAAAATTCTGGCTATTCCTTTCAGAGTTTAATATTACATAATTGAAGGAAAACAAAAATTTGTAAAAATATAATTGTATTTTCTAACCAAGACAACGCGGGTTATTTCTGTAAGGTACTAACTCATTGTATAGATGAAAAATCAACCACCACTTGAGAAGTGATCAATTTTAGCATCACTAAAATTAAAAAAGGAGTGTATATAATGTGCCTAATACAATGCAGTTATGAAGTGCACAGAATCACCTATGAAGTACACTTGCCAAAAGCAAAAACTGAACCTGAATCTCATTAAGCTTCTAGGTTGAACTTCTAGCCTACAACAAATATAGAAGATAGATGTATAGATTAAATGATACAAGATGGAAACAATTAGATAAATCCAGAATGTGGTTGGTTCATTTCACAGACCTGATTTGTATTAAAAAGTCAAAGGCAAGAAATTAAAAAAGTGAAATGGGGAACTAAAGCAGAGAGTACTACAGAGACCTAATTTAAGAGACAAAACAATCAGAAGACTACGAGTGGACCTTGTCCGGATCCTAATTCAAACAAATCAACTCTAAAATATCATTATGAGACAGTGGGTAAATGTGAATATAGACTGGGTATTAGATTATATCAGGGAATTATTGTTAATTTTATGAGGTGAAAAAACAGTATTGTCATTAAAAAGAAAATGTCCCTTTCTTTGAGACATACACTGAAACATTTAGTAGTAAAATATGTCCTCTATAACATGCTTTGAAATGATCTAGCAAAAGGGGAAGTGCAGATACAAAATGTGACAAGTGTTAGGTGACAAATGTTAGCTGATTATTGACACTGGGTAATTGTGTCTAATTATACTTTTTTTTTCAGTATAAAAAGGCTAAACAAAAATAAAAGTAATAAAAAGTAGTTGGCTCTCCTGCTGGAAAGGCAACAAAATAAAGACATTTTAAAGTCCCTTTCACACAGTTCTTTGAAGTTTTGCTTTTTATCTGTATCTGCCACTTGACCTACAAAAGAACATTCCACTAAGGCAGTGTTACTTATCTTAAATTATGAGTTCCTAAAATCAACAAACCATATTTCTTCACTTTTTTTTAAATAGTGCTTAGTACAATGTCACAAGTAATTCAACAACTATTTCTTAATGAAACCGACGATGATTCACATACAAATGATAGCTGAAAGCTACAAAATCCTTAAGAAAAAGTAAAGCAGAAATCTTTATATGAATTTTGACAGTACATAAGAAATTGTATTTTAGGAAACACACATACACACAAAAGAAAAGAAAGAAATTATATTTTAGGAAGAGTAGTTTCTCAGAAGGTGAAGGGAAGGAGATACAGTGGTAGCTGGCAGGTACAAATTGAGTCACTGATGGTTCTTGCCAAACAAGACTGTGGCTAGATAACAAGTCACTGAATAAATGGAACAAATGAGGAAGAGGAAGAGGAAAGGGAAATGGTCAGAAAGGAAGAAAAAGCGAGGGAGAGAGTATGAGGCCTTACAAACACGTCAGGTTGGGCATCAAATAAGTAGTATACCAAATCTTTTTCAATTTAAATTACATTAGAAAGAAGAGACCTTAAAGACCATCTATTTCAAGATCTTCATTTGGCAATGAGGAAATGAAGTCCTAGAAGGGTGAAGCAAGACTTGACATGGGACCAGAACTCAGATTTACTGAATTACAACACAACTGCTTTCTACTGCTCTAATCAAGTTGATGATAACTGTAAAAAACTAGTTAATGCACAGAATAGAGTTCTGTAAAGCTCCAAAAGAAACACGGAATCAAATGAAGCTAGAATATTTAATTCAATTTCTAATAAAAACACTAAATTAAGTTTTACCCTTGTTGCCTAAAAGTATGTTGCAGTGGTTATCTCAACTTGCACTGAGCAAATTATCTGGGGGGGAAAAAACAATCTTTTTACTTCACAGAATAAATATGAAATACCTTTTGGGTTTTGTCTCTGGAATCCATTACATTTTCCAAGGAACTTTTAGATGATGTGCCACCATCCTCTCTTCCTGCTTCGTGCCTTTTCTGTTTCTGCAGCTGCTCTTCCTCCTGTCTGTCCTTTTCTTCAAGTTTTTTCCGAACTTCGGCTTCTTCATATCTAGTTGGGAAAAGAAGTCAAGACGTCTTTTATTGGCATGATCATGAAAAATAGAGTTCCAGTTCCATAAAATTAGTGCCCTACTGTGGGGTATTTTATGGCAGCAAACTTCCTCCCTCCAGCTGAAATTTGATTCGCCAGTGTTCTGTTCCAAACCACAACTCATAAATTTGCCCTCTGTAGATTTTAAATGCCCAAAAATCTTGAAAAGAAACACTATGCTCTTAAGTTAAAGTTGTTTAATGCTCTTTTTGTTCTTTCCTTCCCACTAATTTCAACCTTTAAAAAAATTCAAATCTCCTGCAATTCCTTTTTCAAAGGACTTATACTCTTAAAATGAACTAATTCACTTATAAAGTAGTCCAAAATATAAAAAGGTAATGGCTTACATGAGAAAATGGCTTACACGACCAAAAGATAAAGGAGTATCTCTGGTAACAGTACAAGTAGGGAAAAACTAGACAAATCCAAGAGAAACATCAGTAAGGGGTAACCTAAAGATAAGGAGAAATTCTGTTCTACTCAGTTGATTAACTGGTGAAAGGAGGAAAAGAATAACTGATGAAAGGAGGAAAAGAAGGGTGATTCTAAATTGTACCAACCACCCTAACATATTCCAGCCCCAAGATTAGTAATTTCTGAAAAGGATAAAAGGAATATATTAATTCAAGAAGATAATTTCTAAGTAAAGACTAGGATATATATATATAACTAGAATAGTTCATTGATTCAACCATGAAAAATCAGTTAGAAAAACAGCTCCCTTTTATTCTGTTAAAGAATGATTAATAACTAAAAATTAAAACATACCGCTTTTAATTTCTTATTACTTTATAAGCCTGGCAAGCCAGTCACGGTAAATACTAGAATTAGATCTGTTTTTAAACCTAATAGCTACTGCAAACTAGGCAGTTCAAAACTAATAGTAAATACTTAATTCCCATAAGACCAGTGTCCAATAGCACATTACAACCTGGGGCATATGAGAAATTATATTTTTCTAAAAAATCCTGTCAGAGAGTTAGGAAAACCTGAACCTGAGCTCTGATGTACTATACCAAGGCTTATCACAACAATCTATCATTCTAAACATTTTCAGATTTTCAGTAAAAAATATGAATGTAACACAAACATAAAGGTAATACGGCAGATGATTCTAATTTTTGTTAATGTAAGATTTATTTCTAGGAACTGGGATTCATACGCATGGTCAGATATAAATGGACAAGTTCTAAATATTATTTTTATCTTCTAAATTTATGTTCTTTTAAAGATTTTACAAAATGTCTGTACCTGAGTTTAAGGCTTTCAGAGAGTCTTTCAGCTTCTTCAATAGCTTTTTTGATGTTTGCAAGTCCAAGTATTGAGTGAAAGTAGTCCTAAAATTATAAGAAAACCATCCCATACTTTTAGTACTGGTCATTGTACACAGCACTAATGCTAAAAACGTTAAAATCATGGTGCTATGTGAAGGAAAGACTGGATGAAAACATGATCGAGTGAAGTTTTTCTTTCTTTTTTTTTTTTTTTTAAACTTTTAACCTACATAAACACACAACTTGTTCTCCAAATGTTTCAAAAGCATTTCTTCATACAATTAGTTTGCACAAACACACACAAAAAAAACCCCAAACAAACAAAAAACCCCAAACCCTAAAAGGTAGTAATTTTATTTATTTGGAAGACAACTTTCAATAAATACTGGTGCCCGGATGGCTCAGATGGCTAAGCATCTGTCTTTGGCTCAGGTCATGATCTCAGGGTCCTGGGATCAAGCCCCACACTGGGCTCCCTGCTCAGCTCAGAGTCCACTTCTCCCTCTCCCTCTGCCTCTCCCCCTGCTTGTGCACACACTCTCTCTCTGTCTCAAATGAATAAGTAAAAATCTTAAAAATATATATATAAAATACTATTCCCATTATTTATGAATAAGACCAAGAAGCAAAGCTTTCAGGAAAAATATATATTTTCCTATTGCAAATGTTACTTAGGTTTCTTTCTCTAGAATCAGAAGCAGTAAAGCAAATTGTATACTGACCTACAGCATTGTATTTATTTTGTTTTCCTTGTTTTAAGCTGCGATGTTTTTGCCTCCACCTTTATAATAGCAACCTACATCTCAACTGGAGTCAAAACACTTTTGACATAAAACACTTGAGGAAACCTTGAGTAAGTATCGGATGATAGAAATAAATCATTAATAATACAATAAAAAGAAAACACAAAACGTTTGGCACATAACTTAAGCAGAATAAAGTTAAGAAAAATAACTTCTCTAAGAGGTCACTGATTAGACCCTGCAATCAGCGATATTTTCAAATTAAGGTTGGCTGAACATGACAGTAGCACAGTGAAACGCAGCTGATTTTTGGATCTAATTATCTAACTGGCCACAACTTGTCAGTGTGACTCTGAAACAGAGCCTAGTAGCACAGTTCATCACAAATTATATAGTAATAAAAAATCAATAAAAAGAAAGACCAAGAGGCAAGATACGCACTGCTGGCTCTTTGAAAAGCAGTCACTAAGAGCTGGTTTGGGGTAAATCTATTGATAACAACTACCATATGTCTGTTTTGCCTAAAAGAAAATCATGTTTTGGGGCTCCTGGCTGGCTCAGTAGGTAGAACATGTAGCTCTTGATATCTCAGGGTTGGGGCTGTGAGTTTCAGCCCCATCTTGGATGTAGAGAATACTTAAAATACATAAATAAAGTACATCATGTTTTAGGTTAGGCTTATTCTTCTAAATAAAGACTAAATAAGTTAAAAGGCCCTTCATTACGTAATTTCAATAAAAGTAAAGTTTTTTCAATATTGTATCAACTGAAAACTTCAGCTGCCACAATGTCCAGACTTTTGATGCAGTGTTTGTTTTTTTTTTTTTTTAAGATTGTACATATTTGTCAGAGAGAGTGAGAGAGCATGAGCACAAGGAGAGGGAGCAGCAGGCAGAGGGAGAAGCAGGCTCCCTGCTGAGCAAGGAGCCTGATGTGGGGCTTGATTCTAGAACCCCGGAATCATGGCCTGACCCAAAGGCAGATGTTTAACTGACTGAGCCACCCAGGCATCCCGATGCAATGTGTTTTCAACAGAAAACAAAATTTAATCATTATTATAAGATTTCTCTCATAAAAATAAAACAAAAATTACTGTGACTTGTTTTTTAATTTTTTTACATGAACTCATTTAAAAAAGCCAGCCTTTAAGCCCAGCTTAACCCTGTTTAAATTCTGAAAAAATTGTTTGTGTTTGGGCATGCCTGTTACAAACTTCCAGAAGACACTCCCCTAATATTAGTGAGGTTTTTTTGTCAGTAATTATATCTCTCTGTGCTCTTAAAGGAGAACAATTAATATTTTCAAGTTGGCAGAATAGAAAAATAACATCCAATTTTTACACAACTAAAATGTTTGTTTCTCAGGTTTACCCAAATAGAACTTTCTTATTCCTGAACATAAAAACTCAAGTCTCATGATTTCACAAATAAAAAGGATTACCAATAATATTTAGGATTAATTATCAGGTATACCATGCAGATTTGAAAATATAATTCTAATTTATCTAGACTTTGCTACACTAATATTTTCAATATTATTTCCCTTTTCAGATAACCCTGAAAAAATTATTCATAAAGGGATTTTTTCAATGAGTAAGAAATGTAATGTATCCTTTACTAGTGACCTTGCTAAATTAACATTTTATCTAAATCTTAAATACTCCCTCGTGTAAAACAAGAGTGAAAGATACAGGTTTCTGAAGAAGACTAGTGACATTATATTCTGCCCCTACCTGATTTAAAGTGTAAATCCTAGAAAATGCCTAGTTGGTAAATTTAACACTTCACATACTTGAAGTGCACTGGAGATGTTGGGTTAAATAAAATAAAACAAAAACAGTTCTAAGGCAGAAGGAGATATATACCCTGGACAGAGCAAATGAACAACTCCAGTGCATGAAGTAACAGCCTGAGTTACCTGAGCCTTGGGAGGGAGCTTCCTAAGCTGAACAACTCGTGTAACTTTCAACTACTCCCTCTGGGAATGTAATAGATACTCTGTGGAAATGGAAGAAAATTCTTATCGATTAAACTTCACTCCTAATCTTCTCAAGTTAAAAAAAGTAGCTACAAGAACACTCCCAATCTTCTCAAAGAAAAAAAGCAACCACTAACTTAGAAAACTACAGCAAAAAGTCAGGGTGCCTGGGTGGCTCGGTTAGTTAAGTGGCCACCTTTGGCTCAGGTCATGATCCCAGAGTCCTGGGATCAAGTCCCACATATGTTTCTCCCCTGACTCTGCCTGCCCCTCTCTTTCTGTCAAATGAATAAAATCTTAAGAAAAGAAAAAAAGAAAGAAAGAAAGGAAACAAACTATAGCAAAAAGTAAATACATAAAAAATTTGCCCTACCACAACAGACGAAACAGGAGACACCAAAACTACCAAGCTATCCAAAATTGTAAATCTTTCAAAAAAATTTACTTTACTAAACACTTTTACCCTTCTTTTAAAAGTAATTCCACTTTAATAGATATTATAAAAACCATCAAAGAGCATACAGAAACTTGTTTGAATTTGGGCAGGCCTCTGTATTTGCAGATAGGTATGCTCAAGAATGTTCCAAGATTAGGACCAATCTAGCCAACTGTGGACCGAAGGATGAACCTCACATGCAAGGGGCCACCTTTCCAAAGCTACAGCTAAATCCCTGTAACTATTAGTAACATAACTTTGTTGGTGAAAAGAAATACCAGCAATGACTTATCACTATTAAATAAAACACTAAAGTCGTCCCTTAACCAACAACCAAAAGAAATTATATAGGTCACACTACTCTGGGGGAAAAAATAAAAAAGTTATTTCAGGGGCACCTGGGTGGCTCAGGGGGTTAAGCCTCTGCCTTCAGCTCAGGTCATGATCCCAGGGTCCTGGGATTGAGCCCCCAATCTGGCTCTCTGCTGAGCAGGGGGCTTGCTTCCCCATGCCTCTCTGTCTGCCTCTCTGCCTGCTTGTGATCTCTCTGTCAAACAGACAAATAAAACCTTTAAAAAAAAATCTTAAAAAAAAAAGTTATTTCAAAGAATAAGAGAACATTTTTCACTTCTGTAAGTCAATTTAAATAAGGCAAACCAATTCAGTGAACAACAAAATCTCAGTATTAATTCACGAAGGCTTCTCAACCAGGTGAGAAACGTATACGCAGTTTAAGTTGCTGCTGCTTATTGTCGGGTAGCAAGACTGCTGGTCGAACCACCAACACAACATTTCTCCAATTTCTCTAACCTACTAGCTGTGTTCTTCTTTTGTCTGTTTCTGGTACAGCTGAAATGCAACCATGTTCTCTAGCAAGACATACCTAGTTATTAGTTCTCTTTATCCATTTATATCTCTCCCACCTTCCCTCCTTTCCCACGGCTTCAGCAAAAGAAAGGAACTTGCTCAAAGGATAAAAAGGAAAAGTAATAGTAATAACAGCAAATAAAAATGGAAGCAATCCATATTAGCTGATTCTTTAACACAGCTACGATGTCACTCAAATATAAAAAGCTGCCACATAAAAACAAGAGACTGACCAACCAGAGACTGACAAATGAAACAGGAAGATGTGGTGTGTACACACACACACACACACACACACACACACATACATACACTGGAGTATTACAAAGCCATAAAAAGGATGAGACTGTGTAATTTGTGACAACATGGATGGACCTAAAGGGTATTATGCTAAATGAAACAAGTCAGATTGAGAAAGACAAATATCATATGATTTCACTCACATGCAGCACCTAAAAAAACCCCAAATGAATAAACAAACAAAAAGGAGAATCATACATGTAAATTTAGAGAACTGATAGTTGCCAGAGGGGAGGGGGTAGGGGAGGGGAAAATGGGTTAAGGCAAGTGGGAGACAGAACATAGGGAATGTAGTCAATGATATAATAGTGTTGTATGGTGACCGATGGTAGCTACACTTGTGGCGAGCACAGCATAACGTATAAAATTTATCTAATCACTATGTTGTACACCTGAAACTAATGTAACATTCTATTCAACTACACTCAAATACAAAAGTAAAAATGAAACACATACACACACACATTACTTGACAAAATCCTGAATCCTGATAAAGTATGACCGCAGACACATTTTTCGTATTTAATGCATGAGTAAACTGAATACTTCCATTTGATCTGGTGATCATTTACTGTAACAGAAAACTTAGGCATCTTTACATTGCTATAAACTTGTACTAATCCAAGGCAAATGAGGTATGGGTATACAGTGTGATTACATCCACATATATACAGTTAAAAATGAAGAAACTAAACATTTAGTTTACTTTTTATAGCTGCATAGGAGTTTGAACCTGGTGCTACATAGTGTGACCTAATTTCAGTATCAGTTAACTTTTAGAGGAAATCAGTAGCTCTACTGTGCAAAAATAACTTAGCAAATAAAAATGCAAAAATAAAAGGTACCTGCTGTTGCTTGAAATCAGGCCTTTTTTTGATAAGATTATAAACAGTCACATATTTCATATATAGTACATAGGCCTTTTCCTCATCACGATCTAATCTGCATTCTTCTGCTGTCTTGAAGATCTTCAGGGCACTCTGTACATAACTTCAATTAGAGAAAAAAATAATTAAAACACCTGACATAAAGGCAGGGGGGAAATCATGATAAGGTCTACAGAGAATCTTGGTAAGTAAATTTCATAATTCAGACTGTATGACTTTGTAAATGATACAAAGTTTCATATATGTTTGGATGCAACCTGAAAATTCCCCTATCCTACTAATAAATACTTCTGCTTCCTAACAGTTGTTTATATACCATTGAACTGTTCAAAATGCACTGAGCCCAGTTTAAAAAGATTTGCTATGATAGATAATCCTGAGACAAGTGGTCCTTGGGCAGTCATTTAATAGTCATACTCTACAATTAAGGAAGATAACTCCATACCACTTGCATTGAAGTAGGGGAGCTAAAATCTTTAGTTAATGTTTAATGTTAACATAGTTTTCAATTCTCCTCACCCCTTTCTAACTATGCTGTAAAAATCTCCCCACCTAAAATCCAAGAAACAAGGGGCAGGGAAAGAAACATGGGTTCAATCTTTTTACTCGGTTAAAGTCTTCTACAAAATGACCAAATTGCACTCTGATTCACTGGTGCTGGAAGGAAAAGAGATTTAAAGTCTAAAAATAAGTAATCTTAAAATCCCACTTTGGTAAATTTGAGGATTCTGTGGCATTCATTCTAAGGTCATCTGCCTGGTAAAGTCTTTAGAAAGCAAATTAATAAAATAGGCATTCCTTTGAGAGGAATTCAATCACTGAGGACTAAAGTTTTGGTAACCAAGTTATAGTACTAATGCTCATGTATAATGTGCTTTATCAATTTTATCTATACAGAGCAGTGTTTCTTGTTTTCTGTAATTTTCAATCTGCTCCACAACTAAAACATGAATTAATGATGAAGGTGGCCAGGCCAAGAACACCACATAAAGAACAGGGCCAAAGTTATATTTACAACCAAAGATATACCCTGCTTAGCATGTGTACAACCTGCCTAGCATGGCATCATGGTCCTAAAATACAGATAAATCAAACCAAAGCTAGTGAGCAGATTCTCTTTGGAAGAGTTTAGGAGTGGAAGCAACAGTCCTTGGGTTTTACGTAAACTTCTTTCTCAACTTTTATCTAAACTTCTTTCACTCTAATGCATATATATCTCACAAGCTTATATGTAGCAGACCAAGCTGAGATGGCCATAGAGTCACTGTGAGTACAGTGAAACAGCTAAAAATCCTAAAAGGATCCTATCGTTCTTTGATTAGTGCTATGCCATAGCAAGAACATGAAGAGGTATATTTTAAGAAGTCCTACTGACATACCACTTCCTATGGAATCAAGGTGGTTCCAGAGCTAACCCAGACATGACTAGAATGAATTGATCTGTCTCAGGATTATGTGATCTCTGAGAAAGCTTCAAGGTAGCTTTATCTTTCCCATTGTTTTCTATTTGAAGGTCATTCAGCAGAAGTTTTTTTATTTATTTTTAAATTTTTATTTATTTTAGAGAGCACCTACTCAAGAACAGGGTTATGGGGAGAGGGAGACAGAATCTTAAGCAGGCTCCATGGGGCAGGGGGCAACTCTTCACAGGGTCCAAAATGGGGTTCAATCTCATGACCTGGAGATCACGACCTGAGCCCAAATCAAAAATTGGAGAATTAACAGACTGAGCCACCCAAGCGCCCCATCAACAGAAGTTAAATAGAACTGTTTTCTCTGTTATCCCACCAATACTACCAACTTAGGTCAAGAAGTAGGCCAATCCTTCTCTTATTCTTCCTGTCCCTGAAAAGATCGGTTTTTTAAAAGCCCCTTTTGTCCTCTGTAATGGTTAGAAATATCAGTTCATTTTGGGATTTTCTTTTGTGACCTTCTTTAAAGTTCCTACTGTTCTCTCCTCTTCATCCCTGATGTTTTGTTTTCTTTCCAGCTTCTATTTCCTTTAGAAAATGATGCATAAGGATGCCCCTGTGTATTCACAGGTCTCTTCAGATACCTCTTCACAGGTTCATTTGGGATCATATATATCATTTTTTTTAGAGTCTCCCATTTATGGAGGAGCCATGGAACACCTCTTTTCTGCTTTCTAAAATCTGCTTGCCCCAAGTCTGGGATATATGGCTGGCTAAATCCACCTTTCTTTCTGAAATCTCTATTTCCAACTCTATTAATATGTAATTAGTTATCTCCAAATCTTCTCCTTTGTCTGTCAAAATTAATTCAGAAGAAAATTTCCATTATTGCCTCTTGTCCCATATCAGAGATAAAACTATCAAGTTAACAATTTTACTGATACCCTATTTTTAGCAATATTACTTTCAGTAAATACCAAAATACCTGGACCTCTCCCTATTATATTTTATCTCAGGACAGATTTTATAATCATTATCAGTGAAGTATCATCTCTAGCCTCCACGTCAGCAGGAAGATAGACTGTGTGTCTTCAAAAATAAAAACCCATATATCATTACATTGAAAGTTCATGTCAAATTGGCACAAATTAATACTTTGCTAAATATTAGACAAAAATACATGTTTCTCCTCTTTTAATCAAAGAAAGACTATGCTAGGATCATATCTTATATGTGAAATATACATGGATAAAAAGATCTTTAATTAAAGTATATCTATACTGTTTTATGTAAAGACATTAACTGTGGTTGAATGAATTTTGTAGAAACCTTGTAGTCTTTACTTCTTAAACTTATAATTGTTACACTGTCCAGAGAACAGAAAATATGCATATCAGCAGAATATATATATATATTCTGCCAAAATAAAGCTAAGAACTTCTCTAAGGAGGTCTTACTTTATTCATGTGATGATGCCATTTTTCAAATAAACTTCAAACTACTTATCTAACCCACTTAATAATATGGAAATGAACTAAAAATTAATATGATTCAGTGAAACTAGGAAAGGATACATACTTCCTTGTGCTTATTTTCTCTGGTTTGACTTCTGTCTTCTTGTTGAGGTCTTTTAGTGAAGAACTGAGGTAGAGTTCTTTAGGAACTGAAGCCACAGCAGGCATGATGAATAATCTTTACTTTTCCACTTTCGCAATGGTTGATGTACTTCATTAAAAGCAGTTCTTTTCTGAAACAAAATGAACACAAATATTTCCAATTAACAACAAAATAAATGAACAGTTAAAAAGCATCAAAGTCCTAAACTAAGGTGGGCACGTGCTGTAATGAGCACTGGGTGTTATATACAAATAATGAATCATGGAACACTACATCAAAAACTAATGATGTACTGTATGGTGGCTAACATACATAATACAAAAATAAAATCTGAAAAAAAAAAAAAAAGAGTTAATTTTAAATTATCTTGAGTATCCATTTTGGGAATTCAAGATATTCGGGTTATCAATAAATTAATTTTTTCAAATGTTCATTAACTGGATGAATTATTGTTTGTATCACTTTGTCTTAAGTATTAAAAATTTTCCTGTCAAAGGACTTAACAGAATAAGAGATTTTATATTTTTCTACTGCTAACTCTGTTACTAATATATAGATCACAAATAGAAAGAAGTTTCATTTAGAAATATTTCCCTTCCTCATTGATAATACTAGCTAATAAAAACAAGCAAGCTGAACAAGTTAGTGGGGGATGGGGAGTAGGCAGGGCCCATTTATACAGATCTAGGGATATATGAACAGAATATACCCAAGTACTTTGGTTTCTCTAAGTCTTTGATGCTTTATTATGTTCTTTGTTCCTCCCATGCTCTAGTAAATTCTGATAAAGGAGATGGAGAAAGTATTAAACAAAATGAAGAGGAAGAAAAGCTGAATATCAATTAAGCTGTGTGTGTACATGTGCAGGAATGCATACAGATGCATATAGGAGATGCATAGGAGAGGACACCAAATAGGGAGTCCTGGCAATATCCCAAGTGTTACCAAATGAAAACTTTCAGAAGAATCCAATTAAATTTATACCATGTTTCTGCTTTAAAGAACTAATTACAATTCAAATAAATACAGGGATACCTCATTTTATTTTGCTCCACTTTACTGTTCTTCACAGATACTGATTTTTTTACAAACTGAAGGTCTGTGGCAACACTGCATCAGGCAAGTCTTTTGGTTTCATTTTCCCAGTATTTGCTTACTTTGTGTCCATGCATGTATTACATTTCAGTAATGTTCACAATATTTCAAAACTTTTTATTATTGTATTTGTTATAGTGATTTGTGATTAGTGATTTCGACTTACTGAAAGCTCAGATCATGGTTAGTATTTTTTAGCAATAAAGTATTTTTAATTAAGTTTTTAATTTTGATCCAGTTTAGTTAACATAAGTGCTGTATTTAGTTTCAAGTCTACAATATAGTGATTCAACAATTCTATACATTAGTGCTCTTCATGATTAAGTATACCCTTTACTACATATTACGTATTTCACCCATTTCCCCACCACCTCCCCTCTGGTAACCATCAGCTTGTTTTCTCTAGTTAAGAGTCTGTTTCTTGGTTTGTCTTTTTTTCCTTTGCTTGTTTGTTTTGTGTCGGTGAAATAATATAGTTGTCTTTCTAAAAATTTTGCTTATGATTATATTCTCTAGTTCCATCCATATTATATTGTAAATGAAAAGATTTTTTTTTTTTTTTTTCTTGAGAGAGAGAGAGTGCGTGTGATGGTGGGGGGTGGAGAGGTGAGGCGGGGCAAAGGGAGAAGGAGGAGAGAATCCTAAGCAGGCTCTGTGCTCAGATTGGAGCCTGATGCAGAGCTCAATCTCATGACCCTGAAATGATGATCTGAGGTGATTATCAAGTCAGATGCTTAACCAACTGAGCTACCCAGCACCCCAAGATTTCATTTTTTTTATGGTTGAATAATACTCCATTTTATACACACACACACACACACACACACACATATCTTCTTTATCCATTCACCTATCAATGGACACTTGGGCTGATTCCATAATTTGGCTATTGTAAATAATGCTGCAATAAACAGAAGTGCATATACCCCTTTCAATTAGTATTTTTATATTTGGAGGGTAAATACCAAGGAATGCAGTTGCTGGATTGCAGCGTATTTCTATTTTTAATTTTTTGAGGAATTTCCAAACTGTTCTCCAGGGTGGTTGTTCCAGTTTGCATTCCCATCAACAGTGCATAAAGATTCCTTTTTCTTCCCATCCTTGGCAACACTTGTTTCTTATGTTTTTAATTTTAGCCATTCTAACAGATGTGAGGTGATATCTTGCATTTCCCTGATGATGAGTGATACTGAGCATCTTTATATGTGTCTGCTGCCATCTACGTCTTTGAAGAAAAGTCTGCTCGTGTCTTCTGCCCATTTTTTTTTAAGATTTTATTTGACAGAGATAGATCACAAGTAGGCAGAGAGAGAGGGGGAAGCAGGCTCCCCGCTAAGCAGAGAGCCCGATGCAGGGCTCAATCCCAGAACCCTGAGACCATGACCTGAGCTGAAGGCAGAGGCTTAACCCACTGAGCCACCCAGATGCTCCTCTTCTGCCCAGTTTTTAATTGGATTATTGTTTTTGGGGTGTGGGGTTGTAGGAGTTCTTTATATATTTTGGATACTAACCCTTTATTGGATATGTCATTTGCAAATATCTTCTGTTATTCAGTAGGTTGCCTTTGTTTCCTTCTTAACCATGCAGCTTTTTACATTGATGTAGTTTATTTTTGCTCTTGCCCCTCTTGCCTCATGAGACACAGAAAATGTTGCTATGGCCAATACCAGAGAAATCACTGCCTGTGATCTCTTCTAGGATTTTTAAGGTTTCAGGTCTCACAGTTAGATCTTTAACCCATTTTGAGTTGTGTGTGTGTGTGTATGGCTAGAGAAAGTGGCCCAGTTTCATTCTTTCGCATTTAGCTATCCAGAGAGCCCAAAACTTTGTTGAAGAGATTGTCTTCCCCCTGCCCCACACATACTGTACATTCTTGCCTCCTTTGTCAATGACTGACCATATAATTATGGATTGATTTCTGGGTATTCTAGTCTGGTCCACTGATCTACTGTCCATTAATCTACTGTCAAAACAGTGTCATACTGTTTTGGTTACTACAGCTTTGTAATATAACCTGAAGTCTGGAATTCTATCTCCAGTTTTATCTTTTTCAAGATTGCCTTGGTTATTTGAGATCCTTTGGGGTTCCACACAAATTTTAGGATTGTTTGTTCTAGTTCTATGGAAAATGTTGTTGGTATTTTGATAGAGATTGCATTAAATCTGTAGATTGCCTTGGGTAGCAAAAACATTTTAATGGTATTTGTTCTCCTAACCTATGGGCATGGAATGTCTTTCCATTTCTTTGTGTTTTCCTGAATTTTTTTCATCAATGTTTAATAGTTTTCAGAGCACAGGTCTCTCACATCCTTGGTTAAGTTTATTCCTAGATATTTTATTGGTTTTGGTGCAAATGTGAATGGAATTCTTTTCTTTCATTTTCTGTCGCCTCATTATTAGCATATAGTAATGCTAACAGATTTCCATATATTGACTTTGTATCCTTCACTTTACTGACTTATCAGTTGTAGTTCTTTTTCGGTGAAGTCTTTAGGGTATTCTATAAATAGTATCATGTCATCTGCAAATAATGAAAGTTCTACTTCTTCCTTATCAATTTGGATGCCTTTATTTCTTTTTGTTGTCTAAATCCTGCTAGGATTTCCAGTACTATGTTGAATAAAAGTGGTGAGAGTGGACATTCTTGTCTTGTTCCTGACCTTAGGGGAAAAGTGGTCTGTTTTTCCCCAGTAAGGATGGACATTACCTGTGGGTTTTTCACAGATAGCCTTTATTAAGTTGAGGTATGTTTCCTATAAACCTAATTTACTGAGAGTTTTTATCATGAATGGATGTTATATTTTGTCAAATGCTTTTTCTGCACCTGTTGGAATGACCATATTGTTTCTATTCTTCTTACTGATGTGATGTATCATGTTGACTGGTTTGTAAATATTGAGCCACCCTTGCATCCTGGGAATAAATCCACTTGATTGTGATATATGATTTTTTAAATGTATTCTTGGATTCAGTTTGCTAATATTTTGTTGAGGATTTCCGCATCTATGTTTATTGGGATATACTGGCCTATAGCGCTCTTTTTTTTGTGGTGTTTTTATCTGGTTTTGGTATCAGGATGGTACTGGCATCACAGAATAAATTTTGAAGTTTTCCTCTCTCCTGTTTTTTGGAATAGTTTAAGAAGAATAGTATTAACCTTTCTTTAAATGTTTGGTAAATTTCTCCTGTGAAGTCATCTGGTCCTGGACTTTTGTATGTTGGGAGTTTTTCATTACTGACTCAATTTCCTTACTGGTAATTGGTCTGTTCAAATTTTCTCTCTCTTCCTGTTTTTATTTTGATAGGCTAAATGGTTCCAGGAATTTATCCATCTCTTCTAGGTTGTCCAATTTGTTGGCATATAATTTTTCATAATATCCCCTACAATTGTTTTTATTTCTGTGGTGTTGGTTACTTCTCCTCTTTCATTTGTACTTTTTTGCTTATTTGGGTCCTCCCTCCTTTTTCGTCTGACCAGAAGTTTATCAATTTTGTTATCTTTTCAAAGAACCAGCTCCTAGTTTCATTTATCTGTTCTATTGCTTTTTTAGTTTCTGTATCACTTCTAGTCTTTGTTATTTCCTTCCTTCTGCTGTTTTTAGGCATGTTTGTTCTTCTCCACGCTTCTTGAGGTAGCCCTGTATTGCTATAAACTTCCCCCTTTGAGCTGCTTTTGCTGCATCCCAAAGATTTTGGACCATTGTGTTTTCATTTTGTCTCCATATAATTTTTTATTTATTTTTTTATCTTTTGGATGACCCACTCATTATTTACTAGCATTTTATTTCACCTCCATATATTTGTGGTCTTTCCGGATTTTTTCTTGTGGTTGACTTCTAGTTTCATCAGAAAAGATGCACAGTATGATTCTGATCTTCCTGAATTTGTTGAGACTTGGTTTGTGGATTTACATGCAACCTATTGTGGAGAACGTGTATTCTAATGTTTTAGGATAGAATGTTCTGAATATATCTGGTAAATCCATCTAGTCCAATGGTCATTTAAAGCTACTGTTACCAGGTGCCCGGCTGGCTCAGCTGGAAGAGCCGGTGACTCCTTATCTTGGGGGTTGTGAGTTTGAGCCCCATGTTGGGTACAGAGATTATTTAAGCAGTTAAAAACAAACAAACAAGCAAATAAATAAATAAAGCTACTATTTCTCTGTTGATTTTGTCTGGATGATCTCTCCATTGATGCAAATGGGGTGTTAAAGCCCCCTATTGTTACTGTATTACTATTGATTATTTCCTGTTTTATGTATTTGGGAGCTCCCACGCTGGGTGCATATTTACAATTGTTATATCTTCTTGTTGGATGGTCCCCTTTGTGATTATTTAAGTCTCTGTCTCTGTTATGCCCTTGTCTTAAAGCCTATGTTGTCCAACATAAAGTATTGCTGCCCTGGCTTTCTTCTGACATCCATCTGCATGGTAAATGTTTCTCCATCACCTCACTTCTTTCTATCTATCTATCTATCTATCTATCTATTTTTAGTTTACCAGAAAACAAGGGGTTTATTCGGGCATAGCAGAGAACTGCAATCTGAAGAAGTTATCTGTGGCAAACCCATAGGCACAGCTACCTCCATCCCCTCACTTTTAAAATGCAAGTGTCTTTTGGTCTGAAATGAGTCTCTTGCAGGCAGCATCTAGATGGGCCTTGTTTTATTAACCACTCTGCCACCCATGTTTTTTGATTGGAGTGTTTAGTCTACTTACATTCACAGTAATTATTGACATATATGTAATTACTGACATTTTGTTACTTGTTTTGTACTTGTTTTTATAGATGTTTCTCTTATTCTTTCTTCTCTTGCTCTCTTTCATGGTTTGTTGGCTTTCTTTAGTGATATACCTGTATTCCATTTTTTTTTGTTTTTTGCATATCTATTACTGGTTTTTGACTTGTGGTCACCATTAGGTTTGCATGTAACATCTGCATAGCCGTCCATATTAAGATGATGACTGCTTAAGTCTGAACCTATTCTTTACTCCTCTCCCACCCCATGTTTTAGGTATATGGTGTCACATTTTATATCCATTTATTTTATGAATCTTTTAACTGATTTTTAAAGAAATACTTATTTTTACTGCTTTTCTGTTTTATTTTATTTTATTTTTTTAAAGATTTTATTTGTTTGACAGAAAGAGATCACAAGTAGGCAGAGAGGCAGGCAGAGAGAGAGAGAGGGGGAAGCAGGCTCCCTGATGAGCAGAGAGCCAGATGTGGGACTCGATCCCAGGACCCTGAGATCATGACCTGAGCCGAAGGCAGAGGCTTAAACCACTGAGCCACCCAGGCGCCCTGCTTTTCTGTTTAAAAAAAAAAAATTATTAATATATAATGTATTATTTGTTTTAAGGGTACAGGTCTGTGATTCATCAGTCTTAACACAATTCACAGCACTTACCATAGCACATACTCTCCCCAAGGTCTATCACCCAGCTACCCCATCCTTCCCAACCCCCTCCTCCACTCCAGCAACCTTCAGTTTGTTTCCTGAGATTGAGTCTCTATGCTTTGTCTCCCTCTCTGGTTTTGTCTTCTTTTCATTTTTCCATCCCTTCCCCTATGATCCTCTGTCTTGTTTCTCAAATTCCTCATATCAGTGAGATCATAAGATAATTGCCTTTCTCTAACTTATTTTGCTTAGCATAATAGCCTCTAGTTTCATCCATTTTTGCAAATGGCAAGATTTCAATTTTTGATGGCTGCATAATATTCGTGTGTGTGTGTGTGTGTGTGTGTGTGTGTGTGTGTTTACAACACATCTTCTTTTGGATATTCTTGGCTGCAGATTTTTTCCTTTCAGCACTTTGAATACATCATGTCACTCTTTTCTGGCCTGCAAAGTTCCTGCTGCAAAATATGCTGACAGCTTTATGCAATTTCCTTTTTCTCTGAAGCTTTAAAATTTTTTCTTTACTACTACTTTTCACTTTTTAAATTACCATGTGTCTTGATGTGGACCTCCTTGCATTGAATTTTTGGGGACAATCTCTGTGCTTCTATACCTGGGTATGTTTCCTTCCCCAGATTAGGGAAGTTTTCAGCTAATATTTCTTCAAATAAATTTTCTGCCCCCTTATTTTTTCTTCTTCTGGGATCCCGATAATGTGAATGTTACTAGACTTTGATAGAGTCACCGAGTTCCTAAGACTTCTCAATTTATGAAATTTTCCATCCTCTCCTTTGCTCATCTTGATTACTTTCCATTAGTCTTCTTTTCATTTCTCTGCTTCATCTATCCTACTTATTTCATCAAATGTATTTTTAATCTCATTTATTGTGTTCTCGATATCTGATTCTCTTTTCTCTTTGCTAAGAGTCTCACTGATGTCCTCTACTCTTTTCTCAAGTCCAGTAAGTATTTCTGTGATAATTACTTTAAATTTTCTATCACGTGTATTGCTTAGGTCTCTTGGTGTGGTTCTTTCCTTTGGGACTTATTTCTCTATCTCCTCATTTTGTTTAATTCTCTGTGTCTGTTTCTGTGTGTTAGGAAAGTCAGCTACATCTCTTGCTCTTCACAGTAACAGCCTTACAAAGAAGAGGTCCTATAGTGCCCTGTGTCCAATGTCCCCTGTTCCCCAGAGCCTCATGCTTCAAGAATTGTCTCCTATGCGTTTTATATGTGCTCTATTATTGAGACGTGGCCTCTTTTTCCTTCAGTCCAGTGGTCGGCAGAGGCTCTCTTTGCCTGTTATAGGCAGTGCTTAGTCCCAGGTTGGGTGGGGTATGTTTTAACAAGGTATGTTGTGGTCTGCTTGCAAAATGAGATGTACCACTGCTACTGCCAGAACTGAGGTCCCACAAAATGCAAGGGTCAGGAGACCCTTGGTGGGGTTTTCACTAGTATTCCAAGGCAGGGGGACGGCAGTGCCCAGACCAAGCCAAGTGTGACTGGAAAGGGAAGATCTGCTGAAGCGCAGGGATAGCACTTAGTGTAAGCAAGTTAAGCGGTGAATGTTGGTACTGTGCTGATTATTACAGCTGGCAGTGTGTTTATACTGGGGGGTAGGGGAAGGAAATGGCATGTGCCAGCCCCTTTGTTCCTGATGTGGTATCCCTGCGATCCCTGGCTCTCCAGGCCCCACTCTGAGATGAGTAAATCACTCTCCCTCCTGTTTGCCTCCAATATTTTTCAAACTACTGCTTCCAGGCTGTAGCTCTGCAGACTGTTTGTTGTGCTGTCTCTTTAAGGTTGGGGATTCCACTTCCTAATGTCCTCCTGGCTCTTCTAGAACCAAGCTGGCTGATTTTTAAAATTCCAGGTGGTAAGTCCCACTGGTTGTAGGAACTCATAAAATGCAGCTCCTCTCACTTTCAAAGCAAATGGTAATGGGAAATCATCTTCCCTGTGGGCTCATTGGTGTGAAAGTCTCTTCCTTGCCCCACCAACAGTTCCCTCCCCACCACAGACAGCTGCTCTCGAATCATGTCTTTGCCCTTCCTACCATCTTTGATGTGGCCTCTTCTGTATCTTTAGTTGTGGAATTTGTTCTGCCAGTCTTCAAACTGTTTTCTGGGTTATTTACGCTAATGTGAGTGTTATCTAGTATTACCCCTGGGACAAGGTGCACTTAGGGTCCTCCTATTCCACCATCTTCCCAGTCAGCAATAAAGTATTTTTTTAATTAAGGACTGTACATTTTTTTTAGACATAATGCTATCACACACTAACGAGACTACAGTACAGTGTAAACATAACTTTTATATGTACTGCGAAACAAAAAAATTCATTTGATTCTTTTTATTGTGATATTTCTTCTATTGCAGTGATCTGGATCAAACTCATAATACCTCCAAAGTATGCCTGTAGTTACATAAATGCATTTAAGAGATTATAACTTTCCCCCCCATCACCTCACTATCTTAATGTTCTTTATTTTACCAGTTCACTTTTATTAGATAAATGGTCATCCATGAATATCTAATCCTGAAAAGCTGAGTAAGGGGGGAAAAGGCATCTGTTCACCTACGTGAAACTCCAAAGGTGTCCTGATTTGCTTTGATTCGAGTCACGTTTTATACTAATGCTCTGGATTTCTTGAAAATCATCCCTTCTAACCCTGTGAAATTAACCCACTGTCTTAGTCACCAAACCTAGCTCATATGTTACATTTTAAAAATGGTTATTTTTTTCCATCTATACTTACTCCATGTATCTACAAACATATGCTTAACCAAACACTTTATTTAGTAATTTCAGATCTAGGCATTTAGAGACTATGATCTCATATGTAAGTACTTTCTACGCTCTTCCCTCCAGTCTGCATTGTGTCTAAAGCTACAGTGGTAGGAGAGGAAAAAAACTTCTGGACCACACCATCAAACCCAAATGGATCAATAAACGTTAAATATGTCTTTCTAGTTAGATATCTAATTCATTAACATCTCATCACCAAACCACCTAAGAGTGCCCAGTAACTAAAGAGTATCATAGGGATCCCTTGGATTTCCTCACAATTACAGAGACAACAGCATCATCTGAGTGTCTTAACCTGCAAAAAACACTATGCTATGTATTAAAGACATAACAAGTATATAAGACATGGTCCTTGACATCCCAGGATAAACAGTTTAAGCAGAGAACACCCTTTCATTCCACACCCACCACATTCTCACATCCAGCCTATCCCCCCAATGAGTGAAAAAGTAGGAATACATATAACATTATTTGTGTAAAGTTTAAAAACAAACTAAATTGAACAGTGTACTGCTTAAGGATACAAATAAGGTATCCTATAAAGACAGACAGGAAATGATAAACAGAAAATTCTATTTCTGGGGAGGGAGAGGATGTAATCAGGAGGCAAACATACAAGAAGCTTTAGGAATATCAGTAAGGTTTTAGTCCTCAAGTTGGGTGGCACATTCAAAAGTGATCACAGGGTAATCATTTTACTATAATGCTTTATAAAATATACAAGAACATAAGTAACATACTTTACATATACTTCATAAAAATTTTTAAACTATTATTGCATAATAATGCAAATACAAATAAAAATGTGCAATTACTTATAAACATGAAAATACCCAGACACATGTGAAAGTTAGGAAGTAAGGGTAAATCAAGTAAACACAAAATATGTATGTTTTAAAATAATGATTTAGGGGTGCCTGGGTGACTCAGTGGGTTAAAGCCTCTGCCTTTGGCTCAGGTCATGATCCCAGGGTCCTGGGATCGAGCCCCGCATTGGGCTCTCTGCTCAGCGGGGAGCCTACTTCCTCCATTCTCTCTCTCTGCTGATCTCTCTACTTGTGATCTCTGTCAAATAAATAAGTAAAATCTTTAAAATAAATAAATAAATACTGATTTTAAAAATATATTTGAGGGGCGCCTGGGTGGCTCAGTGGGTTAAAGCCTCTGCCTTCAGCTCGGGTCATGATCTCAGGGTCCTGGGATCGAGCCCCACATCGGGCTCTCTGCTCAGCGGGAAGCCTGCTTCCCTCTCTCTCTGCCTGCCTCTCTGCCTACTTGTCATCTCTGTCTGTCAAATAAATTAAAAAAAAAATCTTAAAAAAATATGTATATATATATTTGAATACTGGAAGAGCCTGATACATAAAACTTTTGGAGTACAGACAGCTTCCATAGTGATGTGAATGGAAGCAAGAATATGAGCATTAGGCAATAAAGAAATGGAAACAACAAAACAGCAAACACACTGGCAATAAAAGAGACTGTTAGGATAGAGTGGGATGGTGCTCCAGGAACATGATTTCTACTGAAATATAAAAAGCCACAGTTGAGGAGAAATACATTTGACTAAGGGAAGGCAAGGTAAGGTCAAGATACTATCTCTTCAGGAAGGTGTTTAAGGAAACCTGTGGTAAAGGCAGGGCACATTGGAGTTGGGGCTATTATGAGGGCCAGAGGACAGTAAGATAATAGTAACACGAACTACTCTTGACTTTTCTGGCCTCAACCAGTTTAGCTAAGATCTGAAGCTTACTTAAGCAACAGAAAGCCAACATTTGCTCCCTTGATACAGGCTACCTCTCGAAATGTAATTCCCCAAGAGCCCAATCACTTTTTGTTGGTGATACCACTAAGTATACTAAGAAAGGGACTGAAGCCAGAATTAGGCAGCCAGGTACCAGAGTCTGAGAGTATCAGTTTTTCCAGTTTTATCCTCTATTTGGGTCACAAGGGCTAGTGGTCTAACCACAGAATGTATGTTCAAAAAGTCAGAGTCTATTTTGTTGATTCATGACAATTGGGTTTCTAATTGGGAAAATCGGGCTTTTCTAGGC
This sequence comes from Lontra canadensis, assembly GCF_010015895.1. Lineage (NCBI taxonomy): Eukaryota > Metazoa > Chordata > Mammalia > Carnivora > Mustelidae > Lontra > Lontra canadensis. The sequence continues at coordinate 11,199,197 of NW_022631006.1, forward strand.
TGGGAAAAGAAAGCTACTGATTCAAAATAAAGGTCTTAAAATAAAGGTCTTAAATAAGGTCTTAAAATAAAGGTCTTAAAATAAAGGTCTAGATTATATTCTCAGACGAATCTGTTTCTCATGATTACCTTTAAAGCTTGGATCCTTGAAAAACAATGTAAAATCTACATGTGCTACCAAGATGACTTAAAATAGTAAACCATTAGCTATCTCAAGGTTAAATTCAATTCAAACATTCACAGATATCCTGCTGTATAGAAAACATTGTGTTTCCGGGAACTCAAACATTAGATATGATACCTTTCCCCAAAAAGTTTAAAAAAAACTAATGTGAAAGAAAAAGTTGTAAGCAGTGGTAATATAACACAGTAAGATATCCAACTATAATGAATTAAAAATAATGTACAATAAGAAAAATTAAGAAGGAAGATTAAGTATGACTAGAGCCATCTTAGAAAAGACAAGCATTTTGTAAATCTTGGTAGGAGAAAGGCTTTTGATAGAGAAGATGTACCATATGAGGGGGGAAAAAAAATCAAGAAGTAAAGAATATCTTTAGGAACTAGCCAATACAGAGAATGAGCAAGGATCTACCAGATAGGAAAGCCTGGAAAAATAGTCAGGGAACAGAAAACAGAAGACCTTGAATGTCACAATAAAGCATTAACTTTGTTTTCTAAAGGTAATAGAGAACCATAGGGTTCTGAAGAAGAGTTATGTGATCCAAACTGAAATGCTACAGAATTAGGCTTCAAAAGACAAGACAAGGAAGATACTAGTAATCTATATAATGATCCTAAGGAAAGATGATGAAGGTTAGAACTAGGGCAGGAGAGATGGAATGGAGGAGGCAGATACATGAGACACTGCAAAGATAGAGGCCTTGGCTAACAATTAGACAAATGGAGGGAAGGTACAGGGATAAGATTATAGTGACAAAGTTTTTACTCAGAGTTTATTTATTTTTTCTTAAGATTTTATTTATTTGACACAGAGAGAGATCACAAGTAGGCAGAGAGGCAGGCAGAGAGAGGGGGAAGCAGGCTCACCGCCGAGCAGAAAGCCCGATGTGGGGCTTGATCCCAGGACGCTAAGATCATGACATGAGCCAAAGGCAGAGGCCTAACCCACTGAGCCACCAAGCGCCCCTTTACTCAGAGTTTAAAGTTAACTTTTCTATCCTTAGTTTATTTTTAAGAAGTTCTTTTTTATTTTTTTTAGATTTTGCTTATTTTAGAGAGAGGGAGGGAAAGAGAGAGCACAAGCAGAGGGAAGGACAACCAGACTTCATGCTGAGTGTGGCTTGATCTCACAACCCTGAAATCATGACCTGAGCTGAAATCAAGAGTCGGACACTCAACTGACTGAGTCAGCTAGATGCCCCTCAGTAATCTCTACATCCAGCGTTAGGGTCAAACTTACAATGCCTAGATCAAGAGCAGCACACTCTACTTACTTGAGGCAGGCAGGTGCCCCCTGTCCTTATATGATTTTTGAGAACAGCTGAAATAAGTAACAATTTTCTCTGATAATATCATCAAGGAACCACAGCTGTTTTCATTTTCTTTCACAAAATTATATAAGTTACCCTGTCAAATAAGATGCCTGGTGTTAAAAATACTTACAGCATTGCCTTAATTACTGTTTGAGCCTCTATAATCACAGATTTCTGCAGAAGCCAAAGTATAATATAAAGGGTATTAATCAAATGAGAAAGCAAAGAAGGATACACATACAACCTAAATCTATGTGAAATTTAATGTGCTAAATTCTTGATAAGTTATTCTGCTGCACTTTGTCTTTAAAACGATTTCAAAATAGGTTGACATAAAATAAATTAAGGCCAGTATGACTGAATGAATTCACAATTTCTTAATTTTGGCTGCAACAGTAAAAACAAGGAAAAGAGCAGCAACAGTTTTTTGTTGTTGTAACAATCCTACTGATATTTACAAAAGAATATTCAGTAAGTATAGAACTAAAATAATTTATAGAACCTACTTGTTTATATCTAGAACTTGTTTATATCTAGAACATATAACTTATTAAAACTACGTTATGCTTCAAAGAGTTAAAAAAATAAATAAAAACAAAGTACATGTGAGAAAAATTAAAGTTCTTCTAAAAATTTATTTTCTTAAGATATGTAAACCTGATAAAGGTGAAATACTTCAGCTTTAGTCACACAGCAATGCTTCAAAAGTGAAATCCAGACAGTGCTGAAAATTAGTTAACAAAATGGGGGGGCGGGGGAAGAAGGCATATGTATCCCCCTCTCTGTTGATGACAGCCTTTTTATTCTTCCAAAAGAGAAAGAGTAGAGATTGGATAGATGACTTGAACCAAAGAGTGAAGATTAAAAAAATAAAAAGGTGAAGACTGAGGTTTGTGGTCATTCAAACTGGTCCTGATATCTTAACTAGTGCTTCACACCAGCCACTACCTTGGTCTTTGGCAAAGGACAGCAAAGTCTGTCTCCACTGGGCAGTGGAGACATCTATCATCTATCTATCATCTCAGTCCATCTCTGTCCTTAAACAGCAACAGCACTCTTCTGATTGCCTTAAATAACCCATTCTATACTCATTCTAGTTTAAATGCCACAGTCAAGTATTCATGAAATGTTTTAAAGTAATCCTAAAGTATTAAGAAGGCTCAACCCTTTCAAGAATTCGTCACTGCTAAAACTTCTGGCATTTTCTGAGCATCTACTATGTGTCTAGCACTGAGCTAATAACTGTGAGAGCAGTGTTGTTGTTGCTTTTAAGATTTATTGATTTGAGAGGGAGGCAGAGAAGAAAAGAGGGAGGGGGAGAAGTGGCAGATGGAAAGGGAGAGAATCCCAAGCAGAATCCCCACTGAGCAAAGAGCTCAACACAGGGGCTTGATCCCACCACCCTAAGATCATGACCTGAGCTGAAACCAAGAGTTGAATGCTTTACCAACTGAGCCACCCAGGTGGCTGGAGGGCAGTGTTTTCAAATCTATTTAGAAGGTCACAATCGGCATTTAATAAATAAAATTGAAGAGAAAATATCAGAGCATGTCACATATAGTAAGGTTAAGTATTATTTCATGAAACTTCAGTTGGGTTGTGTATGTGTATGCATATAACACTGGGTTGAAAGGTAAAATGTATTTCTTTCCATAGGTTACAACTGAGAAAGTGTAAAAGTTCTACAGAGCAATGCTACTTCAAGTGTGGCCCACTGGTGAGAGACAGTTGGGGGACTGTTACAAGTCTGTGACAAAATAAGAAATTTATGACAGATGTAAATCAAGTAAGCACGCAGAACTTTTCATAGTAGCAAGAACTTTCTGTGAAGAAAGGAGTCTACTAATTTATACTGTGGTACAGGCTGAATTCAAGTCTATAACACAGACTGCCTACTTTGAGTGACACTGCTCTAGGGGATAAAGAGTACCATAGGGCTTCTGATCCAAATGTCTTAGTTTAGTTACCAAGACCAAGCTAGTATCTATTAAATAATAAGCCAACAATTAATTGCTATACCATATATTAATATGTGACTCCAGTCACTGGGAAGTCAAAAGGAGAGAAAATTTGGTATAGCTTCTTCCAGACTAGAATGCACTCTCTTTGTGCTGTTCCCTCTTTCTTCAAGGACCAACTTAAGCTCCACTTCTTCCATCCTTGATAGTCCCAATTATGGGGAGTTCATTTCTTGGTCTAAATTTTATGGTACATATAATCTGGTATGTATAACGTAAAGTATGGTATGTATGGTATGTATAATGTCATTGACTCAGTACTGTATTTCAAACAAATGACAATTATGACTAGTTTTTAAGACCCTCATAACTATGAAATGCTTATGATAACATGATGAGGTAGAGACAGAAACTAGCCCTAAAGGTAATATTTAGCTATGGACTGAGTAAGAAAGAGGGGTGTTCCAGAAAAAGGAAACCCACATGAACAAAGACACAAAATGAGGAATTAGTATGGGAAGGCAATGAGAAAAATAAGGAATACTACAGGGATTACAAATCCTTCTCAATTCATGATGTGGTTATGTCCCAATAAATCCATCATAAGTTGAAAATACTGTTAAGTAAAAAAATATGTGTAATACACCTAATCTAACAAACATCAGAGCTTAGATAAACATTACCTAAAACATGCTCAGGACACTTCATTAGCCAATAGTTGGGCAAAACCATCTATCACAAAGCCCATTTTATTATAAAGTGTTAAATATCTCATGTAATTTACTGAATAATATACTGAAAGTGAAAAACAGAATAGTTGGAAGTTTATCAGTTGTTTACCCCCACCATCACACGGCTGACTGGGCACTGTGATTCACTACCACTGCCCAGTACCACCACATACTGCTGCCTGGGAAAAATAAAAATTCAAAATATGAAGTACAGTTCCTATTGAACATGTAAATGTTCAATCATGTAAACTTTTTCAATCATAAAGTTGAAAAATCCTAGGTCAAACTATTGTAAGTTGAGGACCATCAGTACAGGGAAATAATCAATTTGATCAAGGGATTACGAATACATATCTTCTTTACAGGTCACTACTTTGACATGCTAGATCCCTAGTGCCAACCTCAGTCCTTACAGTCAACACTTATTAACTGTTGGCTAATAATAAATTATATTAGGTAAGGAGATAGAGTCATATTATGGAGGGCTTTTGAAGCCATCAAGAATTGTTTATAATTTATTCAGCAGGAAATAAGCCAGTTCTTGAAGGGGAAAATGATACCTCAGGGCAGGTCAAAGTGGGGATATGCCAGATGGATTTGAAGGAAATAGAACAAGGAATAATACTTTGGATAAGAATATCCAGGCCACTGCAAAAAAGAACACAAAAAGGTAGAAACATGCTTTTGTTTCTGACTGACTGAAGCAGAAAATCTTCTCTTGTGCATACACACACACAGAACGGTAGTGCTGTTAACAAAAACAACAACAACAACAACAAAAACAACGTTAGTTTAAAAAACTGATTAGTTTATAGCAGCATTTCTCAACCGGGCACTACTGCTATTTTGAAGGAGATAAAACTTTGCTACAGGAGGCTGCCCTGTGCATTGTAGGATATTTAGCAGCATCCCTGGTCCTACCCACTAGATGCCAGTAGTAATTCATTCCCCTCCAGTAGTGACAATCAAAAATGTCTCCAGACATTACTGAATGTCCCCTAGTGGGCAAAATTACTCCCAAATAAGAATCCCTGATTTACAGGAAATTTTGAACATGTACGCAGAAGGAACATCTAAAGATGCCTTGACAGAGATGTAAATGTAACTAGAGATTGGGTCCACAGAGATATCAGACAAATATTAAACCAACTATTAAGGCATTAATGTTAATTTTGATAATCCCTATTGTTTCGGGAAATAACAAAGTACTGACACTTAAATGATGTATTATCTAGGATAGGATATCTTTCTTACGTTTATGTGTATTTTTAAACTTCTAGAGTAGTTTTTAAAACACAGACATTATTTATACTAGTAACTAAAATCAGGAGAATGAATCAACAAGGAAATGAGATCTTGTTTCTCTACAGCTGACAAGATATTTGAAAGGCTTGGTGGGGAGGAAGATGAAGGAGAATGTTCCCCAAAAAGGAAGAAACAGAAAACCAGGGAAGTGCAATATGATGGAAACCATAGAAAAAGAACTTCAATCAACTTTTATAAAGTTCTTACAAAGCAGAAAAAGTAAAGTAACTAGTCCTCGTTCTGAAGATTAACTATATAAACTATCTTCTTGGCAAACACTTGGAGAACCTACATCTATTCAAACTGCAGTGTCAGAAGCTATGGGGAATATAAAAAATATACCTCCTGGGGTGTCTGGGTGGCTCAGTAGTTAAGTGTCTGACTTGATCTCAGCTCAGGTCTTGATCTCAGGGTCGTGAGTTCAAGCCCCATGTGGGGCTCCACGTTAAGTGTGAAGTCTACTTAAAAAAAAAAGCTAGGTGTGGAGTCTACTTTAAAAAAAAAAAAAAAAAAAAAAAAGAATATATATCCTAACAAAGTTTCTACCTCTTAAGGTGAAAGGTAAGCTAACAATGTTAATACAAAGCAAAGTATCATCAGATAGGTACTAACAAACCATGCCAAAATCTGTAGCTTTTATAAGACTATTCCTAGAAAAAACCCAGAAGAAAAAACCCAGAAAACTGTTTTCCATAACAGGTGTCTACTTACATTATAACCCTAATCCATTTCATAATTCTCTTACTCCTTATCTCCTTAAATTTTTTAGCACATGCAAAATAGATGAGTAGGGAACCAGACCATACTTAGTATGTAGGGGGAAAAAAAAAAAAAAAGACGTGGTTCTCATTCTTAGCCATGTATTAGAATCACCTACAGAACTACAAAATAACAATGCCCAGAACCTACTCCTAAATGGTTAAATCAGAATCTCAGAGCATGGGACTTGCACACAGATATTTTTTAAAAGCTCCTCAGGTAAATTCTAACACTCAGTCAAGACAGAGATCTATGGACATAAAAAATGGATATAAACATGTTACTAGAAGTAGTAAAACAGTATGAAGAGGACAAATAGGTTCTAGCTGAAATTAACATTTTAAGTCATTTAATTTCCAGGATATAAAAATTATGAGAAATCATTTTCATTTTTAAAATTCTGTAACTAAGAAATTAAAATAAAACTTTCAAGATTCCTAGATGAATAACTTCTAAAGGACTCTTTGTTTCGAAACTGGTATTACAATGTGTAACAATTTCATTTCACTATATTAGAAAGACATACATTATTTGTATGTTTCAGAGAATTTAGGACCATCAAAAACTAAACTAATTTTCAGAGGAGACACTGACTTTATTCACTACACTTGAGTATGGTTTTATTTGAATTAGTATGGTGATAAATATGGAATTCCAAATAAGCTTAAGTATAACATTTATTAATTTACTATAAGCTTTATATTATAGAAGCATTGTAGGTCTTAGTCTCATTTTCCATTATTACATGACTTTGAGCAAATTCCTTAAAATCCTCCCTCCAACACTAATTGCTACTCCTCAGTTTACCTCCATGTGCAAAATGGGAAACAATTATCTGCTTCTACAGAGTTCTCATAGATATCAAATGAAAAAGTACATACAGAAAAAATGCTCTGAAAATTATGTGCCATGAAAATACAAAATATTATGGTTAAAGAAATGAGAAGCATACCTTATACCTTATCCTGCATCTACTATTAAATCCAAAATTACTTTAATACAACTTTATCAATAAAATTATGGTAGGTTAAAGATGGCCACAAATTCTTTGATATTCTTCTCTCCAAAGTATCTAGGTGTTTATCATCTGGTGGGACAGAGGGCTCTGATTGCTCTAATAGAGAATGTTGGAAGTAATGATATGCCAATTTCTGGGTTCAAGCTAAGAGACAGCTTCCACTTCTGCCTCTTTAAATACTTGCTTTTGAAACTCAAACTCATGCTATGAGAAGTCCAAGCCCCATGAAAAGGCCATGTGCCAGCACTCCAGGTGACATCCCTAGCTGAACTACCAGCCAACATCAACTGCCATTCATGCAAATGAGCCTTCGATGTCCAACTCTGTTAAGCTTTCAGGTAACTTCAACCCTAGCTGCCCCACAAATGCATGAAACTCTTACGTGAGAACCAACCAGCTGACTCCAATTAGCCCAGAGAACTATAACTGATAAAACTTAATAGTTTGAAGCTACTTTGTTTGATTTGTTATACAGCAATAGGTAATAAGGACAATAATCAAGATTTTAAAAAAATGTTTCCTTAAGTATATCCAATTTGATTAGCAACTCATATTTGATGGGCACATTTTTCCTTTAATCTCTACAAAAATAACTGCATCTTCATGATGAAAAATTCATAATGGAAATACAATGCTAGACATTTTATGGAAAAAATTTGATGTGCTGGATTTATTTTCCAACTACCTTACTTTACAAAAGCCATTTTGGATCTTTCCCAGTATGTTCATATTAATAAACAAAGAGTTACAATGATTATTAAAGGTTAAGTAAATATATAAAGTTAAATACTGAAAGACATCTTTAAAATGTTAGTTTTTCTCATGCATTGTTTTCTCAAAGAATACGACACATACCTACATATTTATATGCAATTAATGCGTATTTGTCATTAATAACAAGTTATTGTTTTACTATTACAGGGTTCCTACTATCTAATTTTAAAGATGCACCCAATGTGTCACAAGAAAAAGAATACACATTTCAAGCCAGCCACAGCAATAGAATAAAGGCATAACACAACCTACATCACCTTTCAGATAAAATGTTCCAATACTGTGGAGTCATGACAAACTATCTAAAGACATTCAATCATTAATCTTAACCAGAATCTGTTGAAATGCAAAATCTGCTTACATAGCAAAGCCGCAGACCAAACCTAGAAAAGCTACAGTTCCTTAACAAATACCACTTGACACTTCTAATGGCTGCAGCAAAAGATAACACAAAACTAAGACTGCTTGCAGATTCAGAAAGAGTAACGTCCCTTTCATCTGAAACCCTCAGGGTGCTTAACGAATATTAAATACCTTCAGGTAAATATTTTGTTAGTGATTAAGTGACTTGCTTCAAGGTCACAGAATGAACTGGAGAAAAGAATTAAACCCAGAAGTGTAGTCTGCAGCTCTATGTATAAATGAACAGCACTGCGATTCAGGGTTCTGAAATCTCCAAGGTGGAGTGGAGGTGAAATTAACTTGTCCCACAACTCTAGGAGAGGGACTACATTTTAGCAAAGAAAAGCTTTTATTTAGAGAAGTCATAATTTTAACTGATGGGCTTATTATAGGTTCTTTAAGCCCACACCTGGACTTCATTAAAACTAAGTTTGATTGGGACAGAGAAGATATTGGGAAACCCTCTGAGGGTCTGTATTAAAGACCTGGGACTGTAGTTCGATAGCAAAAAATTAGAAAACGGAGGCCAGAGGAAGGAGGTCAAAGTCGGGTCTAAGTGTTGAAAGAGAACAAGGAATGGTCAAGGCCACCTTCTAAGGCCGGAAAACCTTAAAAAAACTACACGAAACTCACTGGACAACCCTAGGTAGGCAGCGAGAAAGACTCGAGATCGGGCCCTTCCTCTAAAAGCCGATTCTAGGTTTGGGGTTGTCCCACCCCTCTCGGCGGACAGGACTTGTCTCCCCGGTGACCAGCAGCTTGTGAAAAGAAAGGGTGTCCAATGAAGCAGGCTACCCGAGGAACAAAGGCCAGGACCCAGACCCACACTCACCGTGGCGCCGGGAGCGCTTGACTAACGCCGCCCTCCTCTCCAAAGGCCCATCTTCCCGCAACTCGAAGAATTAGCCTTCCCCAGCCGGACGGAAACCAGCACAGCTCATCCCCTTTTCCCAGTCTGCACTGCGTTGCGACGCGTCGCGTCTCCGACGTCACGGATGGGAGGGGCTACGCGCGCGCGCCCGCCGGTGACTGCTTCCTCTTCCGCAGTCGTACTCACAACAGGGAGGTGGGAGGGTTATAGAGGACTTCATAGGTGGGCGGCGAGGGCAGGGCCCAAGCTAGGCTAAGCTTCTGTGAGCTTTCCCACGTGTCTCGCTGGTCCAGTGTTTGTTGGGCTTTTTCGATCACCCTGGTGTTACTCCTATTCTGGCCTTTGCTGCAGCTGAGGCAGGGACTCTTGTGCCTCTTACCTACGTAGTTTACTTTTCAGAGTGGACATTTAGGACTAGAAAAGGGATTTGAAACCCCTCGAGTTCTGACTAAAAGCTAACGTTCTCCGAAGCCACGCCTCTGGTCAAAGAAGAAACATGATCCTAAACACATTATTCATACACATCTTAACACCAGTTAAAGGCCCAGTCTTAGGGGCACCTGGGTGGCTCAGTAAGTTAAAGCCTCTGCCTTCATCTGAGGTCATGATCCCAGGGTCTTGGGATCAAGCCCCCGGCTCTCTGCTCAGCGGGGAGCCTGCTTCCTCCTCTCCCTCTGCCTGCCTCTCTGCCTACTTGTGATCTCTGTCAGATAAATAAATAAAATCTTAAAAAAAAAAAAAAAGGCCCAGTCTTACAAAAACAAAACAAGAGGTCTGAACTTTTTCGCAAGGTGATCTTTGTACTCTCTTAAGAGAAAAGTGATTGGATGTTCCAATTATCTGTAAACAAAGTTGCATGGATGGAGTTGCTGACCATGGTCACGAAGTCCCCAGGGACAGGCCAGGTGTCTCATGAATGGGAAAACTGGAGGGTGAGGTCTAGTAAATGCCTTAAGTAAAAGTGTCTGCCAGATAGGAGTCCAATAAATTTGTAATTTACAAATAGAGTGCTTTACATATAGTAGTAACAGTAAATGTTAATTTCCTTTCTGTTACAATGAAATACCCGCAAAAATATGGTAGCTCTTTTATACCTAAGTTATACACTGTTTTCCCAAAATATTTAAGACTGATACGATGTGAAATGTACTGCTTAGAACTACTAACTAACCTTAGCAAACTTCTTCATAACTGAGAAAACAATTGCATCTCCTTTGAAGATGGGCTTTTAGGAAAGGAAGTTAGTTGTTGGAGTTGTTTTGTGTGTTTTGTTTTTTCTGCTGAGCGCCTACATGAATTTGAGTATTAAAAAACAAAAACACTGACCCAGAGCTGAGTTTGGAAGTAGGATCCAAAGACAGAGAAAAGAATGTAAAGTTCTCTGGAGACATCTCAGAGAGAAGAAACCAGGAATGTGAGGTGATAGAGAAAAAGAGAAAGAATCAGAATGAATTAACCAATGAAGAGTGTTTTATAGTGGGGTGGCAGAAAGAAATTAACAAACAGGACTCTTTAACATTCACCTAAAGTTAATTTTGTTGCTTTGACTGCTCCAATTCCACGCCGTAAGTGGAATTTCCCCCATGTCCTTAGGGTGTCAGTCAAATTCTCTTGAGTATTTTTGAAAAGTAAGAAGTTCCACATGTGGTTCAACAGGTGCAGAAGACAAGATGATGAGATGACTGCAAAACTGAACTAAGGTGGTGAAAGCAGGAAAAAATCAGAACCATCCTAGGAAATTCACAAAAATCTGGGGGTGGGCTTTGGACTTTTCAGTATTAGCAGATGAGAGTGCTTAAGGGGCACACTTAAGGGGCACTTGATGAGACTGTTAATTGAATTGAATCATAAGCCCCAGGTCGTCTTCAAATTTGTGTTGTAACAAACCAAGCAACAATATCTATGTTACCCAGAATCTAAGTAATGGATCACTAGCTGTTTAGAAGGCATGGCTTGTATTTGACCATAGCTTTAATTCCTTTGCCATCCAGCATAAAAAGCAGCCCAAAATTTACTAAACTTGGTTCATCCTCCACCCATTCAACAAGTATTTACTGAATGCATGTTCTATGCCGGGCATTGTTTTGGACTTGGAATATAAAGTTCCTCCTCAACACAGAGCTGACTTATGTTGTAGTGGGGGAGACATAATAAGCAAATACGCATATGCTATGTCCGGTATTGTTAAGTGCTAAGAAAATAAGAAAAACAGAGTAAAAAACCAGCAAAGACGGGTATTTTTGTTGGGAAAATCAGGGAATAACTTTCTGACAATGTGAGATTTCCATAGAACCTTTGGTGAAGGGAGGGAGCAAGCCATGGGTAAGTGTAGAAAAAGAATATCCAGGCAATGAGGGCGGCACATGTGAAGGCAGTGAGGCAGGAAAAGGTGAGTGTTCTAGAGGAACAGCAAGGAGGATGGGGATACATGATGATCTCAGAGGGGTGGGGAGAGAATGAGACACAGATTACATAGGACCTATAGATCTATAGAACATGTTTATCCACAACAGTGCAAAATGTGGATCACATGCTAATATTATATGAAAAATTGGTTTTCATGGATGCCTGGGTGGCTCAGTCATTAAGCATCTGCCTCGCCTCAGGTCATGATCCCAGGGGCCTGGGATCAAGCCCTGCATCAGGCTCCCTGCTCAGTTGGAAGCCTGCTTCTCCCTTTCCCACTCCCCCTTTTTATGTTCCCTCTCTCACTGTGTCTCTCTCTGTGTCAAATAAATAAATAAAAATCTTTAAGAAGAGAGAAAAATTCGCTTTCATATGAATGATAAAATTTACAAATTATGTACAAACATTCATTACAATTGTTTGCACAAGTATCCTGTGGTTCTTTTACTAGTTATTTATTTTTCTCTGTTCGTCTGGTTTTTATTTGCTAAAATCAGAATGATTACCACATTGGCTGGTTGTATGGGCCAGCAAACATTTTTTATCTCTAGGGTTTGTATCACTAGACAAGAGGTGGCCAGTCTTGGCTATCTTCTTGGATACCAACTTCTGAGTTTAGGAACTCACCACTCTCTGCACCTCACTAAGACTCTATCAGCTATTGGTTTATTATTTTTACCAGTTGTAAGTAATCAATTATGTCACCACTTAGAGTAATCTGAGTTTTATTTTTTACATGAGTTATACTTCTAATTAGCTTAAATTTGTCTCAATAAATTTTAGAGATGCACTCTCATTCTATGATTTCAGGATTTAGTGAACAACTATGATTACCTCTTTCATCCCTTTATGGTTTCACACATAGGTCTTCTCTCCTTTTTTGTCTTTGTTTCTCTGAAGAGTTTTTTTAATTTAATTTAATTTTTTCAGTGTTCCAAGATCCATTGTTTATGCACCACACCCAGTGCTCAATGCAATACGTGCCCTTTCTGAAGAGTTTTAATCTGATTATCATGTTCTCATTAGGTAGTTCCCCATTCAAGTTGTTACTTTGTCTTTTTTTGGATCTTCCCTCCTTCCCTTAGATTTTCCTTACAGATGTAATACTCAGAATACAATATTACAAATGGTGATACACATGGTTTTATCCCAACAAGAGACAGTTTTCAGTCTGTTGACCCTATCAAGAAATTTTCACTTACTTGGCTGAGGTCATCAAGGAGTTACTTAAACTTCTTAAGAATTGTCTCTACAACTTTGTCATACTAATATTAACTGGAAAAGGGAGACTCTTATTTAATAGACACAGGAACTGTTGAGCTATAAATGTATTGAACTGAGACCATAGAATCAACACACATGCTTAAGACTTTGCTACGTTTTTCCAAAAAGAAACTATTAAGTTTTAGCTTAACGAAGCATCTAATTTAAAGTAGACACTTCTGGGGCGCCTGGGTGGCTCAGTGGGTTAAAGCCTCTGCCTTCAGCTCAGGTCATGATTCCAGGATCCTGGGATCGAGCCCCGCATCGGGCTCTCTGCTCAGCGGCGAGCCTGCTTCCCCTTCTCTGTCTGCCTCTCTGCCTACTTGTGATTTCTCTGTCAAATAAATAAATAAAAATTAAAAAAAATAAAGTAGACACCTCTTTAAGTAAAACTTCCAAAAAATATTTCTGCGAATTATTTATTCATATGCAATTTGTTTCACTTCTATGACTCCTAACTATCTAGTATAAGTCATCTATGGGAGTAAGGGTATGGCTTTTTTTTTTTTTTAAGAGAAAGGTGTTTTTTTTTTTCCATTTTTAAAAAATTTATGTATTTGTCAGAGAGAGAGAGTGCACAGGCAGGCAGAGTGGCAGGCAGAGGCAGAGAGAGAAGCAGGCTCCCTGCCGAGCAAGGAGCCCAATGCAGGACTCGGACCCAGGATGCTGCGATCATGATCTGAGCTGAACGAAGGCAGCTGCTTAACAGACTGAGCCACCCAAGCGTCCCAAGGGTATGACTTTGGATGGACTGTTTACTTCTTCCAAATCATGGGTAAATATATTAAATAATACACAAATAGTGGTTTTCAAACTTTGGTATCATCAAACAATATGTGGCCTGAATAAACACAACAACACACAGTGCAGGCCTCTCACAAAAATTTACACACTCAGAGCTAATCGAAGTCACAGGATCCCCCAGCTATTAAATTCATGGAGAGCTGTACCTGGGCTGGCACAACCGATTGCACTTTGGGAAATATTCCAGAAGATGAATCCTGACTCCCTGCCGCCTCACATAGTCATGAAGGAGTAGGGAGGGAACAAGAATCACCTAGTCGATTTGGAAAACTTTGTGCTTCTCTTTTGGGGTTGCAACCTTATTTGTTGAAAAAACAGGCTCTTGACACCAGTTGCCTGAAGAGTTTTTCTTATTAACTCTGGTTTCTGTCTGCAGGCCTCAGAGCCTCTCTGCTGAGCCAGGTTGTTGTGAGGCTGCAGAAAAAGAATGAGCAGCCAAGTACCTGGGTCATCCGGGAGACAGGAGACAGACCCAAGTGGGGAGTCTGCTTTAGATTATCTCTCCCTTTCCCTTTGCATGTGCCCTCTCTCTCTCTCATAAATAAATAAAATCTTTTAAAAAATGGTTTCAAACTGAGGAGGGTAAACCTTTGGCCAGTCCTAAGAGAAAATCTCAAACTTAGAAGACAGAAATCAACTAGACCGTGCAACTTGCTATACATAGGCGGAAAAGTTCTTTCACTTTTCTTTGCCTCTTTTTTTCTCTTTCCTCCCCTCTTTCTTCCTGCCATTGATTCTTCAGGTATATTTTGAGGTCTACAGCAAAGATTTCCTGGATCAAGTGGCAGAGCTGTATAGGGTAATATTTAAGGGCAGAGGCACTGGAACCAGATGCCAGTTTTTTGAATCCTGCTTCTGCCAGCTAGTAGTTATGTGACCTTGGCCAAGATTTTTCACTTCTCTGCACCTCACTTTTGTCATTTGTCAAATGGAAATGATAATAATAGTATCTACTTCCCAGAGTGGCTGTGAGGATTAAATTATTCATTAAGTAAGAAGTACTTAACACATAAGTGCTCCCCGCAAATATTAGCTACTGTTAGCTGCTGCTTAATTCTAGATGACTAATGGGAATTAATTAGGAGTGCAGTTGAGTGGAGTGAGGGGAGAGCTTTCTGGGTAGAGGAAACACTGTATTTGCAGTCCCTGAGGCAGGAAGGAGGTGCTGGGTATTAGGGGAACCAGTGGGAGCTAAGAATGTCTAGAAAGGTGGGCTGTGCCAGGTCATTCTGGACCTGGTAGATACCGGATTTAGGATTTAGTTTTTATCCTAAAAGCCATAAGAAGCCTCTTGAGGATTTTAGGCAAAGGGAGGACATGAAGCAATTTGCTTTTATAAGGATAAACCCTGCTGCTCTAAGAGAGAATAGTTGGGAGGCAGGTGAGAGGAAATGTGGTGGGGAGAGTTAAAGGGAAGGAAACGTGATAATACTGAAGACTCTCACTCGTGCCATGGGGTGGATGATGGAGACATTTATTAAGATGGGGACACTGGGGATGCCTGGATGGCTCAGTCAGTTAAGCCTCTGCCTTAGGCTCAGGTTGTGATCCCAGGTCCTGGGATCAAGCCCCAGACTGGGATCCTCGATCAGCAGGGAGCCTGCTTCTCCCTCTGCCTCCCATTTCCCCTGCTTGTGCTCACCCTCTCTAACAAATAATAAAATCTTTTTAAAAAATGGGGGCACTAGAAGAGGACCAGGTTGGGGAGAGGAGAGGAGAGGAGAGGTTTCAATATTGAATGTGTGGATAGAACTGACCAGCCAATTACAAAATGGAATTAGATATTTAGAGAAGTTGGATATATGGGTCCAGGACTTAAGAGAAAAATGTGACTTGGTCTTTCTTAAATTGAAAGAGTCAAGGTCAAAAAGGAACTTCTCATTCAAGTTAAAACGGACAACTTCAGTTAGTTAGAGATGGAACAGTGATGAGCAAATAAATACATCTGGTAAGAGGGGAAATATTCCCATAGCTATTGATTGGCGCAGGAGGGACAATGAATGTAGAAAAGCTGAAGCTCAAGCAAGCATTTCAAAAAGTGACAGTTTAGGGGTGCCTGGGTGGCTCAGTGGGTTAAAGCCTCTGCCTTCGGCTCAGGTCATGATCCCAGGGTCCTGGGATCGAGTCCTGCATCGGGTTCTCTGCTCAGCAGGGAGCCTGCTTCTCCCTCTCTCTCTCTCTGCCTGCCTCTCTGCCTACTTGTGATCTCTGTCTGTCAAATAAATAAATAAAATCTTTAAAAAAAAGTGACAATTTAGCCTTTAATAACTGTCACATAAACAGCTTATCAACTTAAGGAATATTTTATTTACTTGAAGAAAGGAAAAAAGGGGGCAAACAGAGTTTCTGTGTCTAGTTTTGAAACAAGTTTTCTGCTGCTGGTCAGAACTTACCAACCAAGAACTGTTGCAAGATCTTATGCAAACTGAAAACTCCCACAGTCTTACATCTTAAGTGGGTATTTGAGGTACTTGAGGTACAATTCTCAAGTCTGAAATGTCTCTATTAATCTTGCTTAAACATTCCAGGTTAAATGAGCAGAGGCTTGTATTTATTGTATAACTTTGAAATCAGTCTTTTAGAGACTCTTCAGGCATTGGACTAAGTCTTTTAGAGATCTTGAGAACAAAGCGCCAATCATAGTGAAAGACATGGATTCATTTAAAGACAGAGCAAGCTGTATAAAATATTGTGTCTATAAGTGTGTCGGAAAAGATACTTTTATTATAGAAAATGTCAAACACAAAAAAGTAGAGTATTACAATGAACACCTGTACCCATCACCTAGCTCCAACTACCATCAATTGTCTGCTTGTGAAAAGATACACTTAAAAAATAATTGTTTTTTTTTCTTTTGCAAAAGTAATATTTATTCATTGATGGAAATACAGAAAATACAGAGTAGGCAGAAGAAAATGTGTACTGATCACAATTCCAGTCCTTCTGGTAGGGCTCTCAGTAGTCCAACTGATGCTTTTGAATAATTCAGAAAAAGGTTCCTTTTCCCTCGGCTATGCGGCCCTATGCATATTATGTATGATAAAAACCACCAAATATAAAAATATATACGCTTTTGGATTTGTCACATAAATATTAGTGCACATCCATGATTAAACCTCTTAGAATAAATTTTCAGAAGTGAAATTCCTGGGACACATGGCCTGGCAAATCTCAAGCTTGTTTTATACCTGTCACCAAACTGCCTTCAGTATGGTTCAATCAGCTCATACCCTGACATGCTTTTGGTCATTTTCCCAAAACCTTCTTAACATTAAACGTGATGATGAGATGTATGGATTTATATTTTTAAAATCAAAACTCCAACACTTCCTCAATTTGAGTATTGAAAAATAGTACCCCGTGTTGCTTTGTGTGGGTTTCTTTTAGAGTGGCAAAGTGAAAACAGTTTTTATACTTGTATATTCGTCATTCTTCCTGAATTTCCCACATTTATCATTTAACCTTTAGCGCTTTTCTACCGGTCTATTTTTCTGATTTGAGAAATCTCTTTGAATAAAAGTTGAATATATGTGTTGTACTTACTCAGACACTACTAAATGTATAAAAAGGCAATTTTTAAGAAATTTTAAAGAAGCAACGCAAGCCATATTTAAAGAGATGTACGTATTTTTTTTATTTGTTGGCAATGACTATCTTGAGGGAGGAGTCATATATTAGATTGAACCATGTGAAATTGCCAACCCTATGTGGTAGTGATTCTCAAATTGTGGTCTCGGATACCAGGAGGGTCTCAATTCTGGTTTTGGGGGACCATAAGGTCAAAAGTATTTTCACAATAGTGTTAAGACACCATTAGCGCTTTCACTTTCATTTTCTGAACAAATGTACAGTGGAATTGTCCAGAGGCTGTGTGATGTGTGATATTCTAACAAACTGAATGTAGAAGCAGAGGAGAATCCATTTGTCTTGTATTAAGACAGACATTGAGGAGGTTTGCACAAAAAATGTAAAACAATGTCCCTCTTTTTTTTGGTTTGGGAAAATAGAATTGTTTTTCATTAAAATATATTATTTGTATTAACATGCAATGGGTTTATTATTTCTAAATGATGTAATATTTATTTTTTCAGCTTTTTAACATTTATTTTATTTTTTAGGATTTTATTTATTTATTTGAGAGAGAGCAAGGGGAGGGGCAAAGGAAGAGGGATAAGCAGACTCCATGCTGAGTGCAGAGCCCGACGTGGGGCTTGATCCCACCACCCGGAAATCATGACCTGAGTGGAAATCAAGAGTCAGATGCTTAACCAACTCAGCCATACAGGCACCCCCATTTTTTTTGTTGTTTTTGTTTTAATTTAGATTTCAGTGAATGTCGATAGATGTAATCTACATAAACAGAAGCTCTTTAAGGCCCTCGATTTTTAAGTGTGAAGGGGTTTTGAGAACCTCTGCTTTGTGACATCTGAACAAACTGGCTTTTTGTTTCAGAGACAGAGCACGAGATGTGAAATGCTTCCCTGGGAACTAAATGAGTTTAATTATGGGATTGGCTGTTGCGGGTTTCATCTGATTCTGAGTGTCAGAGGCACTTGAGGTTCTTTAATATATATATATTTTTTGGTTGGGAGAATATGGACCCTTCTGCTGCATGGAACACACAGCAAAGACCTCCGTTTCTTGGACATAAAGGTGGTGCTATAGAAGAGCAATAATAATGAGAAAATTAGTTGATTGGAGATATTAATATTTTCACCCCACCCACAAAAGTGGTAAAACACAACCATGGGTTCCTTTCTTGCCTTTGGCCCAGTCAAAATAAAAATACAGATTTATCTAAGGTTATATGAGTAAGAAGAGTTTGTTCCTTCCTGAATTGTACTAGGAGATGCACAATTTAAAGAGGAAAAAGGAAAAACTCCTTTGGGAACAGAGTTCCAAGAACCTCAAAGTCTTCACTTAGGTTTACTTAGAAATGAATTAACCTAATAAGAAACAGGCAGGGTCTAAATGAGGAATCTTTAAAACTTTACATGAAAGAACAGGAGAATAAATGAAAAGACATATCATGTTGCTGGATTAGAGAATGGAACGTTATTTAAAATGTTTATTTTTAAAAAAGATTTTCTATTTATTTATTTGAGAGAAAGAGTGCGTGAGAGAGAGAGTACAAGCAGGGGTGAAGGGCAGAGGGAGAGAGAGAGGCAGACTGCCCTCTGAGCAGATTCCAATGCAGTGCTTGATCTCAGGATCCTTAGATCTTGACCTGAGCTGAAGGCAGACACTCGACCGGACTCAACCACCTACATGCCTTGAAAATGCCTATTCTCTCCAAATCACATTTTGGGTGAAACACAATACCAATCAAAATTTGCATACCTTCTGAACCAGCAATGTACTGTTTAGAAAATCAAACTCTCATGATGTTAAGCTTATCATTACTCTTAAAATCTTAGTTCTTGTTTCATTTTTTAAAAAGATTTTATTTATTTATTTGACAGAGAGAGAGAGAGAGAGAGAGAAATCACAAGTAGGCGGGGAGGCAGGCAGAGAGAGAGGGGGAAGCAGGCTCCCCGCCAAGCAGAGAGCCCAACATGGGGCTCGATCCCAGGACCCTGAGACCATGACCTGAGCCAAACACAGAGTCTTAACCCACTGAGCCACCCAGGTGCCTCCTTGTTTTACTTTTTGTTTCTTTTTTTTCTCTAGTACCCAGATGTCCAATTGAAGGTATTTTTGTATAATTGTCTCTCCTGAATGGTGAATAATTTATTTAAAAGGATGCTGCCAACAACAAGGAATTCCGACTTCAATCCTCCTTCCACCATCTTTATATCCTCTTGAGCTTGATGGTGATGTCCAAATGTCCTCAAGGAGCCTGGAGGACTAGAATGTGGCAGCAAAGCACCAAGGTACTGACCGAATGTGGATGTCTCTAATTAGAGTAGTGCTGGAGTGTGAACTCCAAACTAAATGGGTGTTATTATGCAACTAGCTATCCAAGCAATTTCATAAGTGGTGTGGATTTTAAGGGAGATACCCTGTGCTCTATCACACAAAAGCAAAGACCACAAAGTACAGAACCTGTTGTAATATTCTCTTGTGTGGAAATCACTAACGAGTTCCAGGATGTGAGGAACCAGGCAGTAAGAGATTTGGAAGGTAGAAACTAATGAGAGGCAACGACACTTTTAATAAATAGATAAATCAGAGGGAGAATGGTAAATTATAATTGTGAGCTTGTCTTGATTCAAACCTATTATGAAAACCTGTTATGACAGACTTCAAACTTCTGACTTAAAAAAAAAATCTTATGGTACAACATGCATACAGAAAAGTGCACAAATCACTACTGTACATCTCAATGAATTTTCAGAAGTTGAACGGACCTGTGTAACGACTGCCAGATCAAGAAAGATAATGTTACTATACCCCAGATACCTCTCTTGCCTCCCTTTGTAGTTACTACACTACATATACCAAGGATTTCCACTATCCTCTTTTTGGTTGTTGTTGTTAAAGGTTTTCTTTATTTATTTGACAGAAAGAGATAGAGGGCACAAGCAAGAGGAGTGGCAGGCAGAGAGAGAGGGGGAAGGAGGCTCCCTGATCAGCAGGGAGCCTGATGTGGAGCTTGATCCCAGGACCCCAGGATCACAACCAGAGCTGAAGGCAGATGCTCAACTGACTGAGCCACCCAGGAGCCCCTCACGATCCTCTTTTCTAACAGAATAGATTATCTTTGCTTATTTTTGAACTTTATACGAATGGATTCTACAGTATGAACTCTTCAGTCACTGACTTCTTTTGCTCATCATGTTATATAATTCATCCATATTGTTGTGTGTAGTTGCTCATCAATTCACTTTGTAGAATCATATTACATTGCATGAATATTACCACACTTACTCATCTCTTCTACTGTAGGACATTTGGGTAGAATCCAATTGTTTCTGGTGGGTACGTACCTAGGATTGGAATTGCTGGGTAACAGAGTATATGTTATTTGTTCAGCTTTAGGAGATACAGCCAGTTTTCCAAGGTATTGTAGCCATTTATACTTTTACCAGGTACGTATGAGAGTTTTATTTGCTCCAAATACTTGTCAACACTTGATAACTTCTGTTTTCATTTTAGCCATTTTGATGGCTAAAATATCTTGTGGTTTGAATGTACATTTCTTTGACGACTAATGAAATTGAGTATCTTTTAGGATGTTTATTGGTTCTTTGAATAGTCTCTTTTATGAAATGCCAATTCAAATTCTTTGCTCATTTTATGATTGAGCTTTTTCTTATTGACTTGTAGAAATTCTTTATATATTCTGGCTATGATTCCTTTTTATTTACATACTGAAAACATCTTTTTTCCCCCATCTCATCTTTTTTTTGGTCTTATTGGTTTTCTTTTGATAAAAAATTTGTAATTGTTCAATAGTTCAATATATTACATTCCCCACCCCCTTTTATAGTTAGTATTTTTTATGTCCTATTTAAAAAATCTTCGGTCAAGAAGCTATTCTTGTATGTTTTCTTCTTGAGGACTTATTGTTTTATTCCTGACTTTTAAAATGTCTGAGTTGGGAAAGTTATGAAAATCAACATCTATCCAAACTGAAGAGCTATTTCTGAAGACCCAGTCACAGAGTACTGTGATATCAAATCTGAAGTAGTTGAACAAGCAGCTCTCTGCAGCAGGAATACTGGGGAAAGCAATTACGCAACTCCCACTCTACTTCAGCAAAGTGTCTCTTACTAACTAGGCCATGTTGCAAGCTAGTCAGAAATTAGTTTAATTGCCAAGGGACTGGGAAAAAAATAAAACAGGGTGAGATTTTCCACACAGTAAGGAAAAAAAAAAAACCTTGAGATCATCTGAGGTAGGATTTGAGATCTTTTATCTCTTATGCCTGGAAATTCTTGTCACGGAGGTATTTCATATCTTTTCCTCCACGAATATCTCTCATCCTATGACCCTGCTCCATCACTTAGCCTCTCCTCTTTGCCCTTCAGTTTCCACTCTGCTCTGTTTTCCCTTTTCATCTACAAACTCAGTCTCGCCAGTATGTCATACACTGGAAACCCTTGACCCCTCTCCTCCTTCAGGCTTTTCCTTCATTTGCCAAAGTCTGCAAAAAGCAGTCACATTTGCTGCCACTGTTTTCTCACTTCCCTTTTCCCCTTAACACTTGTACCATGTTATCTATTGTTTCTACCAGTCTGTGGAAACAGCTCTCTTTCCAAGATTTCAAGAAAACTATAAATCTTTATCTCCATCAAGTTCAACAAAACCCAAGCACAGGAACCATGAAGAAAATGACAGTAAGCCATATCACAATAAAACTGTTTAAGCATGTATTAAAAGGAAAATCTTAGGGGTAGCCAGAGGAAAAAAGACACAATCCATACAAAGGAACAAAGACAAGGATAACAACAGTCTTCTTGTTGGAAGCAAAGCAAGTGAGAAGATAGTGGGATAACATCTTTTTTTTTCCCCTCAAGCAGGTGGAGCAGCAGACAGAGGAAGAGGGAAAAGCAGGCTCCTCATTGAGCAGGGAGCCCAACGTGGAACTCAGTCCCAGGACCCTGGGATCATGACCGGAGCCGAAGGCAGCTGCTTAACCAACTGAGCCACCCAGGCATTCCTATCATAAGCAAGTATAATCTTAATCTTTGCATCCCCAGTGTCTTACCTAATACTTCGCACAGATATCTATGATCAATATCTATTGATTGAATTAAGTAAAACCATTTTTTATCTTCTTTAGGTGTAATTTTTCCTTATTAATCTGATATAGCATTTTAAAATATACATCTTTTTTATGTCATATCATCAATTTCTACCCTGTGTAATTGTTATCTATGTATGTAGCTTATATTCTCTGATAGATTGTTATCATCAAAGGGCCAGAGACTCTGTCTTGTCATATTCCTTACACACCTCCATCATTGGCACAACAAGACTTGGCTTTCGATCAGGACATACTATGACACACCCGAAGAGCAGAATGTTAAAGACAGGACAAGGCAAGCTACTAAGAGACCCGATTTGCCCCTGTCTTCAGAAACAGGTAGTGCAGGTTTCTATAAATGAGTGTTGCTGCTTGGGAAAGCCACTCATTTGTTTTTTCATTAATTTGTAAACCACTTTGTGGAAAAGAAGGGGGATATGTCTGGAACAGTAATTATATGCCAGAGATTTTCACGTATTTATCTCAATCACTACAGCGACATTATGAGATCAGCACGATTCTTCTGAATTTATAAATAAGGAAAACAAGACTCAAAACTGCTTTAGGGACTTAATTCAATATCATGGAGCTGATAAGTGACAGAACTAGGATTTGAAAGTAGGCATGTGAGACACTAAGGCACGTGAAACACTTGGGTGTAAGTTCTTTTCCAACTCAGCATGCAATACACTCAGGTTTCTGGAGGAACCCTTTAACCAACGGGGAGCATAACCTGTCAGGAACAAGGGTCAGGCTTGTATCAAACCTTTTGTTGAGGAAATCCTGCGAAACACAAATAAACTTGCCAAATTTTATCTTGAGAACCAGGGAAATACCTGCTTCCCGGTAGGCTTAGTGTTCGAGTATGGGAACATTCCCAGAAGGGATAGAGGCAAGATGGTAGTTATGGTTGTGGGAAAAGGAAATGGAGGTTATCGGATTTATAATTGGGAATCAGAAACATTAGAACAGTTGGGAAATCAGGTGAAACTCACTCTGGTGGGAAACACATCAGAGGGGACACATTTGGAACTTAAATGTAGTGTGTGCATGGTCCTAGACATGTTTGGTTCAGTTCAGTTAACATTAAATGTGCTGGGGACTGTAGCAGGTACTAGGAATACAAAGAAACAAATGGTTCCTGCCTTCCACACACTAACACTCTGGCATGGGGCAGTCTGTTGATAGAAGTAGGAGACAGGGTGCCAGGGAAGAGTATTTTCTAGAAGGTTCCTGAAGACCCAGAGTGATCCCATCTCCAGAATTACCATAGAAGGGTTATCTAGGAGTTATTAGGAGCAGGCAGGCCAACAGCACCCAGTTTACCTAGAACTGGGCTTGATGATCAGTAGTCTTGTCCACCTAACATCTATAAATGAGCTGCAGGGTGTATGTTACCCCTGCTTAGGCCTTACCCCAAGAAAAAGTTAAGAAAGTAAATTTAAATATGGCTTTAGGTGAATGAATTAGAGGCTTTATTGCTTTATGCTCCATGTTTATTCTTATTTATTTTTAAGATCTTATTTATTTGAGAAAGAGAGAGAGAGACAAGATAGCAACAGAGAGCACAAGAGAGCACAAACAGGGAGGAGAAGGAGAAGCAAGCGAGCCCCACACAGGGCTCAACCCCCGGACCCTGTGCTTAACTGACTGAGCCACCCAGGTGCCCCACATAGTCAATGTTTAGAAGAATGATTAAAACTTCTGCTTCCACTTCCAGTATTCTCATCCACAGACAGGCATTCATGAAACCCAGCACCGTGCCTGGCATTTAGTGAGCATTTGATATATTGTTGAACAAATGAACAAAGCAATTATGGGCCACTGTGCGAAGCGCTGTAGGAGATATAAAGAAATACTTTGAAGATGTAAACATTATACATGAAATAATCAGAAAACAAGGCAAGACATCAATGAGTTGGTAAAAAGGGAGATCAGCAAGGGTTAGAATAGATGGCATCTATCAAGAGATTGAAGAGAAAGAAAGAGACAGAGAAGGAAAAGTGCTCAAGGGAACTATATTCTAGTTCCCTCATAAACTAGCGATGTCATCTCATGCGGAACACTTCCCCCTTATATTCCTTCCTTTTCTCACTTTTACAATGAGGAGACTTTTAGGTGATTGCTGAAGGCCTTCCCGACTCCTAATTTTTATGTTTCTACTTATAGTTGGGGACTCCCCATTCCCTTTTTAAAGGAAATGCATTTATATGGTTAAAGAAAAACAATTGTCAATAAATACATTGAAAAGTTCTGCTCCCATCACTGTCCAAGGCGCTAACCTTTATGGCTAACCAGTTTTATCATCATCTCAGGGATCCTTTGAGGGTTTTCAAAATATAAATAAAAACAAATACATATTTCTATCTCCTCCCTTCTTAAAGTAGTGTACTATATACAGTTATGCACTTTCCTGAACTTAATGATATAGGGATGCCTGGGTGGCTCAGTTGCTTAACCATCTGTCTTTGGCTCCAGTCCTGATCCCAGGGTCCTGGGTTTTTAGTCCCGCATCAGGCTTCCTGCTCAGCGCAGAGGCTGCTTCTCCCTTTGCCTACCACTCTTTTTTTTTTTTAAAGATTTTATTTATTTATTTGACAGACAGAGAACACAAGTAGGCAGAGAGGCAGGCAGAGAGAGAGGAGGAAGCAGGCTCCCTACTGAGCAGAGAGCCCAATGCGGGACTCGATCCCAGGACCCTGAGATCATGACCCGAGCTGAAGGCAGAGGCTTTAACCCACTGAGCCACCCGGGTGCCCCTGCCTACCACTCTTTATGAGAGCTTTATGCTCTCTTTAAAAAAACAACAACAACAACTTAATGAGATATATATATATATATATATATATATATATATATATTTATATAATTTATTTATTTAACAGAGATCACAAGTAGGCAGAGAGGCAGGCAGAGAGAGAGAGAGTGGGAAGCAGGCTCCCTGCTGAGCAGAGAGCCCCATGCGGTACTCAATCCCAGGACCCTGAGATCATGACCTGAGCCGAAGGCAGCAGCTTAACCCACTGAGCCACCCAGGCGCCCAGTGATATATATTTTTAAATATTTTATTTATTTGACAGAGAGAGAGTAGGAGAGCACAAACAGGGGGAGGCGTAGAGGGAGAAGTAGGCTCCCCACCGAGCAGGGAGCCTGACGTGGGGCTGGATCCCAGGGTCCCAGGGTCATGAACTGTGCTGAAGGCAGATGCCCAACCGAGCCACCCAGGTGCCTTAAACTTAATGATATATTAAGTTTATATGGAGTTGGAGATGTTTCCCTATCAGTGCTTATAGGTTTTCCCCCCAATCAATAGGGCTATACACTGTAAATATTTCCCCCAAATTCATGTTGAAACCTAATCCCCAAAGTGTAGGTATCTGGAGGGTCCTCTGAGAGGTGTTTAAATTATGAGGGCAGATTAGTGCCCTTATTGAGGCTTTAATATCTAATATCTAGCAGATGCCAGTCTCCTTACCACTATTCTTTGCCAGGGCTTTCTGGCCATTAAAAAATATTTTATTCATTTATTTGAGAGAGAAAGAGAGAGAAAGAGAGTGCACCCACAAGTTGGGGGAGGGACAGGGGTAGAGGGCAAGGGACAGGCAGACTCCCTGCTAAATGCAGAACCTGATGTGGGCTCGATCCCAGGACCCTGAGATCATGACCCAAACCAAAGTCAGCAGCTTAACCAACTGAGCCACCCAGGCACCCCTCTCTGCCATTTCTACATGTGTATTTCTCGTGTATGAGCTTGAGAATCAGCTTGGCTAGCTCCCTTCCACCCATTTCCTTTGCTTCCCAAAAGCCTTGTTAGTATTTTGACAGGTTAAATATAGAAAAAATATTTTTATGATGTTCAATTTCTTAGCCAAGAACAAAGTATGGTTTCTATTTGTTCCTAATCTTCTGCCCTTGAAGACTGTGTTAAAATTTGAAGGCAGAATTTGAATTTGTTCATTTGCTAGATTTGGAGAGTCAGAAAATTATAGAGTGAATACATTTTTTAGAGGGAGAATAATCCATGAGGCAGATATGACCATTGCTAGTTTTGGGGTAATAACCTGGTAAGAGGAGGGGGAAAGAAGCTAATTCGTGTCTTCTATGTGCCAGGAATTATGTCAGGTGTTTTTCACATTCTATCATACTTCATACTTAATGGCAGACCTGCCCAAGCCTAGGGCCAGATGGGGCCAGATGAGCCTAGATGTCCTCCTAGATACTCTGTAGGGTAATGCTCAGAGGAGTATCAAGACGAAAGCAATATTTGAGGATGATCATACTGGTAGTGAGACAGAATAGGCTAGGACTGGGTAGGAAAGGTTAAATTCAGAGGGCAACAAGATTCAGTAATCTGAAAGAAAAGAGATAAAGTCTTATTAGGATGAAGTCCTTATCTGTGGGGATAAATGTATAAATACAAAAGTGATTTCTTTCCAGGGACAACAAGCAATCTAGACTGAGGAATTAATAAAGTTTGGCTTTGTAGATGCCCATGCTGCCCAGAGTCGACCCCACCATGTTCTACTCGACATTACTGTTTATGGCAAGCCCCTGGGCTACGTCTCCATTGAGCTTGTTTGTAGACCAAGTTTCAAAGACAGCAGAAAACTTTCATGCTCTGAGCACTGAAAAGAAAGGATCTGGTTATAAATGTTTCTGCTTTCACAGAACTATTCTGGTGCTCATGTGCCAGGGTGGTGACTTCATACACCACAACGGCACTGGGGAGAAGTTCACCTGAGGGGAGAGATTTGATGATAAATTTCATCCTGAAGCGTACGGGTCCTGGCACCTTGTCCATGGCAAATGCTGGACCCAACACAAATGGTTTCCAGATCCTCAGGTACGCTGCCAAGACTGAGTGGTTGGATGGCAAATAGGATCTTTGGCAAAGTGGAAGAAGGGATGAATATTGTGGAAGCTGCGGAGTGCTTGGGTCCAGGAATGGCAGGACCACCGAGCGGCTCACTATTATTGACTTTGGACAACTCCAATGAATTTGACTTGTGTTTTACGTTGACCTCCAATCCATTCCTTCTGAACTCAGGAGAACACCTCCCCACCCCCACCTGTACATTACATCCTATAACCTTTGTGCTCTCACTGCATTTCTTTGGGTGTCCCATATTTTTCTTATTCCCCTTCAAGTCTAGCTGAATTCTAGCATTAGATTTATGATTATGAAAGAAAAACTAAAGAAAAATAAAGAACGTTTTGAGCCTGGACTTCTGGAGAAGGGTGGTACCTTGTTAAAGAAGTTGGGGAGGGGGAAAGCAAAATGAGTTTCATCTGAAGAGTTTAAAGGGAAGTGGGATCCTCAAGTTCCTTCTTCTAGGTCCTGTATGCAGTTGAAATGTGTGCAGTTGGCAGAGAACAAATCAGTTTTTAGTACAAAAATCTAAATTGAAACCAAAACTTCGGGCTTCACCATTTTACTAAATAACATATCACCCCACCTATTGTTGCTGCTGGGTGGGGGAAGGGTTTGGGTTAGCCAAAGGGAAGAAGGGAGCTCTCAGCTTTCCATCCTACTGAAAGCCTCCTCAGAGGGTTGGACAGTAGCATTTTAAAATTCATGACCTTGGGGCACCTGGGTGGCTCAGCGGGTTAAGCCTCTGCCTTCGGCTCAGGTCATGATCCCAGGGTCCTGGGATGGAGCCCCACATGGGTTCTCTGCTCTGCGGGGAGCCTGCTTTCCCCTCTCTCTCTTCCTGCCTCTCTACCTACTTGTGATCTCTGTCAAATAAATAAATAAAATCTTTAAAAAAGAATAAAAAAATAATAAATAAATAAATAAATAAATAAAATTCATGACCTTAAGTACTCCACAGGTATTCTCTTGCTCAAACCCGAAACTCAGTTTCTCATTTCCTAGTTTTCTCTTTGGGATCAAGTATTAAATCTTTTTTTTTTTTTAAATAATCAAACATGATATAAATTCTCCAGCGATCTAGTGTTTTTGCCTCGTCAAGTGTGGAGTTTGTGCTGTTATCAGTTCAGTCATTTTATCTTTCCCTGGCCTGGAGATGCAGCAATCCAGGGCCTGGGAAAGTATACCATGGAGCTGCAAGTCTATCTCCTATGAACTACTTTGTGGGTTAGTCAGCAAGGAATTTTTCTAAGCATAGTTGAATCTAGACTTACCTAAGTATGGTACTTTTTATTTGAGGGGATAGATGGGTGAGGGGGAATATAAATATCCAATTCCCACATAAGGCCTCAATGAATAGACAGACCCTTTTCTTGGATTCCAGTCTTGCTTTAACCATCAGTGCCTATAAAACCTGGTCTCCTTCCTCCACACACTTCAAGGTGGGACTTTTGTTAAGGTCTGCCATACTAAAGCATTTTTTTTTTTAAGATTTTTTTAAAAAAAGATTTTATTTATTTATTGGACAGAAAGAGGGGGGCGAGCAGGCTCCCCACCAAGCAGAGAGCCCGATGCAGGGCTCAATCCCAGGACCCTGAGATCGTGACCTGAGCCGAAGGCAGAGGCTTAACCCACTGAGACACCCAGGTGCCCCCTAAAGCATCTTAAAAAAAAAAAAAAGATTTATTTACCCATTTTAGAGACAGACAGAAAGAGTGCAAGCAGGAGGAGGAGCAGAGGGAGAGGGAGAGAGAAAATCCTCAAGCAGACTCCCGCTGAGCAGGGCTCAATCCCAGGACCCTTAGATCAGGACCTGAGCCAAAGTCAAGAGTTGGCCGCTTAACCAACTGAGCCACCCAGGCACCCCTGTACCTAAGTATTTAAAAATCTCCATTGTTACAACCAGCTTGGGAGTTAGGGATTGTCCCAAGCACCCTGAGATTGCAAACTTGGCATGTCCTTAGGAAGAGAAAGGACTGGGTGGGCTGCTCAGTGTTAGCTGGGTGATATTTCTACCTTGCACTTACTCCATTTCTGAGGTGCTTAGGCATGTCTTGTAATTAAAGGGATGTAGCTGAGAGTGGGATGCAGAAGGGAAGGAAGACAGGGTTAAATATGTCAGGATTGAGCCCCACCCCTATCCCCTCAGCTTTTTTTGATATAACTGATATATAATACTGCATAAGATCTACAACACAATGATTTGATACACATTTGCACTGCGAAATGATTACTACAATAAGGATAGTTAACAAACACCTCCATCACCGTACATTTTTTTTTTATTTGTGGTGAGAACTTTTAAGATCTACTCTTCTAGTAAGTTTCAACCATAGATTATTTATAGCCATCAGGCTATACATTAGACCACCGAAATTATTCATTCTTGTAACTAGAAGTTTGTGTCCTTTGACAATATTCACCCATTCCCCTGCCTCCTCTCCACTCCAACCCCGGCAACCACCAATCTCTTCTCATGAGTTTGGTTTTTTAGATTTGATATATGTGAGATCATATAGTACTTGCCTTTCTTGTCTGACTTATTTTACTCAGTGTAATGTCCTCAAGGTTAGCATAAAGCTCTCAAGGTTGAGCTCTTAATTTATGTTCTGAAAGTGAGATGAGACTATCAGTTCAGTATTTTGAACAGTGACCAATGCAAATATATGTAGTAATGGTCAAATGAATTCTTGAAGAACCAATGATTGGTGAGTTAGGTCTAGAATTTTATCAGCTTAGTGTCCTATGGTTTCCTCAAGGTGTAGCATACCCTTAACTCCTACATTGGGACTCTAGTTGCCTTAACAGGAAAGGAGAGGACAGAGATCCCAGAAATCTTTCACATTTTCACATAAGTTTGTCTACCTGCTGTCCCACACTTTCACTCTTAAAAGGAAAATAGCATGGAAGAAAGGTAGTCAGTCACGTCTGAAAAGCAGTATGGCAGAGAGGAAATAAAATATGAATTTTGGGAGGTAGACCAACTGGGGAAAAATATCCGAATTCTTCTATTTTCTACCCGTACATCACTAAAGCCTGTATTTTCTCATTTGTAAAGTGGAGATAGCACCTATCTTTCTTTAAAAATTTAATTTAAATTCAACTTAAATGTACTGTGTTATTAGTTTCAGAGGTAGAATTTGGTGACTGATCCATTGCCTACAACACCCAGTTCTCATTACTTCAAGTGCCCTCCTTAATGCCCATCACCCAGTTACTCTATCCCCCCACCCTCCCCTCCAGCAACCCTGTTTGTTCCCTATAGTTAACAGTCTTTTATGGTTTGCCCCCTGTTTTCCTCTCATTTCCCCTTCCCCTATGTTCATTTCTTAAATTTCGCATGAGTAAAATCATATGGTATTTGTCTTTCTCTGACCTATTTTGCTTAGCGTAATACCCTCTAGTTCCATCCATGTTGTTGCAAATAGCAAGATTTCATTTTTTGATGGCTAATCTAGCAAGTAAGAATAGTAAATAATAATAATAATACACACACACACACTACATCTTCTTTATCCATTCATCTGTCAATGGACATCAGGGCTCTTTCTATATTTTAGCAATTATGGACATGGGATAGCACCTATCTTTGCAGAGATTAAATGAGAAAAATCTACTGGAATGCACTTAATAGTTACTAAATAAATGCATGGTAAATGAAGTCCAGTGTGTACTAATGTCTAGCATTTTAATTTGTATGCTTGGTAAGCTGAAGTTTCTTTAATGTTAATTTTAGCAGATATCATCAGAAGCACCCAGAATAAGAGAAGGTAAGAAAATGAAAGCATAATTGCAGTCACTAGTTATATGCAATCAAAATTTTTTAATAATCTTTTTAGTACAAAACATATACAAAAGTAGAATATAAAGAACCTCCATGTATCCAGCTTAATTATCATCCTTTGACTACTTGTTTCCTTGAAACTGCCAACAATTCGTACCCTGTTGCAACTCCAGATTATTTTGAAAGCCCAGATAACACATTTCCTCTTAAATTTCAATGTTCCTCTACGAGATTCTTCAAAAAACTTAATCATAACACTAATCATAACAAAACAAAAGTAATCTGATTCTTGGGTACCATCAAATATCCAATCACCAGTGTGCAACACGTAAAGCCCATTAAGTGAATGAATTTACATCTGCACTATATACCTCTTATTTCAACCCAAGAGACAAAAATATTTCAAATGCCAAGCCACTCCTGAGATGCAAATTAAAATTTAGGGATACTAAATTGAAGGATTTCCCTACAGTTACTTGCCTTGCCTGAAGGTGTCACTGTTTGTAAATTGTGCAGGAAGTACACAAACAATATGCTGGTTGTCAATAATTCGAAGAAAGACAAAACACTATTAATAGGACAATTTTTTTCAACGAAACTTTATAAATCTGCGGAAAACCAGAGATAACGTTCTTTCCCAAGTTGGGCTGCCATAACAAACTACAACAGACTGGGCGGTTTAAACAGCATAAATTTGTTCCTCATAGTTATAGAGGCTGGCAAATCCAAGATCAAGGTGCTAGCTAATTTGGTGAGGGTTCTCTTCCTGGCCTCCTCACTGTGGCCGCACATGGCCTTTCCTTGTGCCCAAGCTGCGATCTTTCTCTCTTCCTCTTCTTGTAAGGTTACTAATTCTATCATGAGAACTCAACTCTCAGGACCTAATTTAACCCTAATTACCTCCCAAAGGCACAATCTCCAAATACCAACACGTTAGGGGTTAGGGGACATGGATTTTGGGGGACATATTCAGTCCATAACAAACCGACACATTTATAAAATGATTACGAAGTTCGAAAAGTTAGTCAGCTAGCATGCTACATCTTAACTCTTTTCCTTTCCTTAAGTTACTTTGGCTCTAAGGATCTGAGATCATCATTCCTGGAAATCTTTCTTCACACCCTAATATAACCCCTCAGGGTAGGTGGAACCAATAGCCCAATATTCTTACATTCACCCTCCATGTGCCACCTTAGCACCAAAGCAAAAGTAAGTAAAAAACACTTTTAGCTCTTATCAGGGTAAGTTTGTCATGAAATGAATGATTTTTTCCTCTCTTCCTAGGTTCTCTGTATATCAAACAAAAGCTGAAGGAAAGGATCTTTTTAAATCCTGCAAAGCTTGCAAATTTGCCAAAAAAAAAAAAAAATGTGGACGGAGCTGTTTGTAGTCATCCTTGGCCCTTCTCCAGGTTTGCTGGCTGCTGTGACTGCATAAGCAATCATGTTTTTACTAGTTATGTGTGTCTCTGCAGGAGCTGCAGCAAAGAATTTCGGTATCCTGAAGAAATCCTGTAAACCAAAACCCAGTTCCCCCAATTGAACCGAATGATTTTGTTGTTGGTCCTGAAAATACCAGGTAGGATTTGAAATAATCTGCCCTTCAAAAGTTGGCAGGGAAAAATCCCCCAAATTTGCTAACACTCTAAGATACTGACAATGCTGTGGAGAAACATCCGGTACAGGGAAGGCAACGGGGCAGATCCGATCAAAATTAAATGTACATATATGCCCTTTAGCAGAACAATTCCACTCTGAGAATGGAAATGAGACATACTTGAATATTCAAGAAAAGGTGTGTGTACAAAGATATTTACCCAAGCACTAATTAGAATAAAATTTAGAAATTCAATGTCTCTCAATTGGATGATGACTGGTTAAACAGTCCGCAGGGTAAGAAGAAAATGATGTATCCTATGCATCGATATGAAAAAATCTAAGATGTCTTAACTGTAGAGTGCAGGAAAATAAACGTGGCATTCTCCCTTTTCTATAAAAATTGGGAAAAATAAGAATATTCTTTCTTACATGTATAGGGATGAAAAAAATTCTGGAAGAATACACAAGAAAGTAAGAGTAGAGTTTACCTCGGGGGTTGGAAATAGATGAATGGAAGACAGTGGTGACATTTATTTTTTTAAATTTTTTTATTTTTTTATTTTTTTTAAAGATTTTATTTATTTATTTGAGAGAGAGACAGTGAGAGAGAGCATGAGTGAGGAGAAGGTGAGAGGGAGAAGCAGACTCCCCGTGGAGTTGGGAGCCCGATGCGGGACTCGATCCCAGGACTCCGGGATCACGACCTGAGCTGAAGGCAGCCGCTCAACCAACTGAGCCACCCAGGCGCCCGACAGTGGTGACATTTAATATTTTTTTTTTTTAAGATTTTATTTATTTATTTGTCAGAGAGAGAGGGAAAGAGAGCGAGCACAGGCAGACAGAGAGGCAGGCAGAGGCAGAGAGAGAAGCAGGCTCCCCGCCGAGCAAGGAGCCCGATGTGGGACTCGATCCCAGGACGCTGGGATCATGACCTGAGCCGAAGGCAGCTGCTTAACCAACTGAGCCACCCAGGCGTCCCGCGACAGTGGTGACATTTAAAAAGTTTTCTGTATTAGTGGATGGATTATCTGTTCAAATAATTTTTTTAAAATTTTTTTTTAAAAAGATTTTATTTATTTATCTGACAGAGAGACCGAGAGAGTACCAGCAGGGGGGACAATGGGGAGAGAGAGGGAGAAGCAGACTCCCTGGCCGAGCAGGTAGCCAGATGCGGGGCTCGATCCCAGGACCACCGGATCATGACCTGAGCCAAAGGCAGATGCCCAACCATCTGAGCCATCCAGGCACCCCTCAAATAATTTTTAAAAATCTGGCTGGAAACCATAAGCAACCAACAACTATTAAATGCCCACCCTCTTATAAGAATGGTTAAGACACAGTTGCCCAAGGTTGAGTGAAGTTGCTGTACCTAAGCAATTCCTGGAAATCAAAGTTTTTGGTGCTTCTGGGGAATTCTGAGATCAGTGACTTTACCAAAGGACTTTACTTGTTTACTGGAGATCTTCTCTACCACTCAGAAAGAGGGGGTAGGGAACGACAGAAGACATCATGCTTTTGCATTCAATTTAAAATTCTTCAGCAGTCTGCCAAAAAATGTACATTATTCATCTGTAAGTCTAAAAACATGCAGGAAGAAGTCAGTAATTGTATTGTGATAGAACATTTTTCTCTTTTCTTAATGTTAAAGTATAATCTTAAGAGTAAACAAAGTTTTAGTAAACCTAGTAGGTGAAAGCCTTGTCGATTACAGATTACTCAATTTTGAGGAGATACTCCTTTTCAAAAGACATGTGTTCACCACTAGCCTTAATTATCTCTCATCCCAAGTTTTTAAAATTAATTAATTTGACAGAGAGAGAGAGAGAAAGAGAGATCACAAGTAGGCAGACAGGCAGGCAGAGAGAGGGGGGAAGCAGGCTCCCTGCTGAGCAGAGAGGCCAATGCGGGCCTGGATCCCAGGACCCTGAGATCATGACCTGAACTGAAGATGGAGGCTTCCACCTGGAATGAGGGGTGCCACCCAGGTGCCACCCAGGCACCCCTCATTCCAAATTTTAATGACTTTAGCTGCCAAAGCCATCTTGATCTTTTCTCTTAGAATTTCAGGTGACTAAAAAATGTACAATAAACAGTGAACACTATTATGTAACATTCCAGTGTTTCCCAATGTGAATTACTTGTACCACTGGTGATACTCCTGGGCCTAGGCAGTACATGAAAAAGCAAATCATGTCACAGCATATAGTGAGTTATATCTGTTTCTTTCAAGCCTTCAGAGTCCAAGCACTTGGCTGGCAAGAGTGTTTAGCTTTAATAATTGACTTTGTTTTCATTTTACTAATTAGATCTTTCTTCTTATTGCCAGAGGTCTAGGGCACAAATGTTTGTCTGGATTACCCGTGTTCACAGAAGCACAACAAACAGGAATGCAGGTGCTGCTATGTATGTTTCAGGAACTCCTTGGTCACAGATTACGATAACCCAAAGGTCTTTTCTCAGGGCTTATCCTTCCATGACTCAAATTCTCTCCATGGGCTTCATAAGACACTTGGATCTCCATTAATGGTGTAGTGCACCATATATACTGGAGTCATGCTGGTTTTTTTTTTTTTTTAAATGTAGGCTCCATGCCCAGCAAGGAGCACAATGCAAGGTTTGAGCTCACAATCCTGAGGTCAAAGCTTGCACTGAAATCAAGAGTTGGATGCTTAACCAACTGAGCCACCCAGGTGTTCCTCAAGCTGGTTTCAGATGCGGCTGCTTTATCTTGCTGTGAGTCTACAGTCAGTCTACCAAATGAGGACAAATCCAAGGCTACCTTGGAATTGGAGGGGAATAAAGGGTAACACATGTGGAGCAGTTGGCAATGCAGTTTAAATGCTGATTTCCTCTCTTCACTTCTTTACTTTTCTCCTCTTCTATATTTTCTCCCAATGATCTCATTCACTCCCATAGCTTCAATTATTACCCTGATGTGGGTAACTCTTAATTTTCTATCAGCAATTCTGAATTCATTTTCAGGGAACCAAACCTTAAGTTCTGTATCTGTTTAATAGTGCCACCCTGATGTTCTGGCCCGATGTTAATCTCAACTCATGTAAAACAGAGTATCTTTCTTCCAATCTACTCCTTCTCTTGGTTTTCTCATTTTTTTTTTTTTTAAAGATTTTATTTATTTATTTGACAGAGAGAGAGCTCACAAGTAGACAGAGGCAGGCAGAGAGAGAGGAGGGGAAGCAGGCTCCCTGCTGAGCAGAGAGCCCAATGCGGGGCTCGATCCCAGGACTCTGGGATCATGACCTGAGCCGAAGGCAGAGGCTTCAACCCACTGAGCCACCCAGGCGCCCCATGGTTTTCTCATTTTGTTCACGTTATCACTATTATCTCTTTTGCTCAGGCTTAAAATCTGAATCATTCTCACTCCTTCCCCCTTTCCCTTTACACTGAATCAGGCACCAACAAAAATCTTGTAAGGCATTTTAATAGCTTAGGGGGTTATGAAAAAGTCTCCCTGCCAGGTGAGAGAAAGGAAATTAAGGCAAGTTAGGAGATATGCCCAGAACACATGCCTAGAGTGGTTAGAGCCTAGACTAAAAACTAGTTAAGACTTGAATTTGGGGATCCTCACTCTTAACTACTAGGGTCTTTTACCTTCCCCTACTGCCTCAAGTTCTGCAGTATTTTTGCATCTGTCTCTCCTCTTATTGCTACTCCCAGAATTCTGGACTACCTTATGTTTCGCATTTACAATGTACAGATAGAAAGATTGGCTCCGTCAGTGAGATAATAATAGTTAGTAATATGCATCCAGCATTGCCCATGAAAATTTCTCCCTACTTGTTAATTCCAATAAATTTTTTAAAACCAGGAAATACATAATACACATACTGAAAAGTCACCCACCCCAAAACCTACAACTAATGAATCACAAAGTGAACACCCATGTAACCTGCACTTATGTTAAGAAACCGAACATTGCCAGCACCCCAGAGGCCCCCTCGTGCCCTCCTCTCACACATTACTCCCCAACCCAAACTACGTCTTTTCTTTATAGTTTTTACTATCTAAAATATACCCCTAAATCTAGTTTTGTTTTGCTTTTGAACTTTCCAAAGTGGCTAAGACTAATATACATTCCCACCAGCAATATATAGTTTCAGTTGTTCTGATTCTTGGCCACATTTGCCATTTACTGTAATGTCCATTTTAGCCATATTGTGGATGTGCAGTCATATCTCCTTGTGGTTTTAATTTACATTTCCCTAATGATTAGAAAAGTTGGGTGACTTTACATGCTTATTGGCCATTTAGATACCCTTTTTGGTAAAGTGACTTTTAAGGCCCTTTACCCATTTTTCTATTGGGTTTTTATTTTATATTGACTTGTGGGAGATTATAAATTCTAGATAGGAGCAAAACATATATTTTTACTACAGAACACATTTGCCTGGTGCCATTAGAATACCACCATCTCCCTTTACTCTGGCCCCAAATTCCCTAATGAATCCTCTGGGAGGTAATGTAGTCGACTTCATGTATTCTCTCTAAAACAGAGAAGAGCCATTGTGCCACGGAATTTGCTAGGTCCTGGGAATATAATGGTAAAAAAAAAAGGGACTAAAAACAATACCCTTGAATGAGATCTGTATTGGAATTCTGTCTAATGTTTATCAGCTTCATGACATTAGGCAAGTTAGCCTATTTTGGCCTCTGTTTACTTGCTGGAAAAAATAGGGCTAATAATACCTATTTTTTAGCGTTGTTGTGAGGGTTAACTGAGACAATACACATAACACACTTTGCACAGTGGCTGACAAACAGGCCACATTTACTAAGTAGTAGCCATTATAAATTTGGTTATTTCCTTGCAGCCTCCCAATTCTCTATGGAGGGAGAAACTGAGTAGACAGATGTCTATTTCTTTCTTAGCTGCTATAGTTCTCAATATAAAGTATATATTAAAAAAAAAAGCACTTGTTTTAGGTCATCTGGGAACTTGGTCCTTCTGACTCCCTTTACCAGTGCTTCTAGAGCAGTACTTCAAAAATTACCTGTGGCGCAGTGTAGAAGATCTGGTAACTGTTGCATGACAAACTGAGGGACCATGAGATGAAAAAAATATGGGTAATGTAATTTGTGAATTTAGATTTAAACCTGGTCATCCAGGAGGTGCTGGGGCTGAGTGGTGATGGCCTAGAGCACGCTCAGGAGCATGTGATGCAGAAGGACAATCTCCTCATCACCTTGCTCATATAGGAAAATGCCTAACATGTGCAGTCATTCTGAAAATACAATAAATCAAACAGGTCTGGAGACAACAAACATAGTACAGTGAGGAGCATAACTGTGTGGACAAGGGCCAAGTGACATGTGATCAGGTTAGTGCACTTAAACCTGTGATTCAGAAGTGTGCAGATGTGAAAGGAAAATAAAGGAGTTCGCTGAGATTTCACTGACAGCTTGAAAAAAAGGCAGCATTTAATAGTAACATTAGAGAAAAAGAAGATGATCTTAAAGGTATAAAGGATATATAGTTCTACCTTTGCGGGGGGCGAACCAAAGCTTCTCATCATAAAAAAATATATATTATCTCTGGTGACCGATCACAGGCACATCTATAAAATATGAATTACTAGTAAAGGGAAATGAAGACATACACAGCAATACAGATACACAGACATGAAATTACTCTTAAGTTATTGCAAGCTTCTAAATTCTTACTCAGTATCTGTAAATACCTTTTCTAGGACGAGTAACAAAGGATTTGCAGACTGGCATTGGCCTATGGCCCTCACTTTGGTGGCACTGCTCTGGAGCATTGACAAAAATCAGACTTTTGAATCTGAAGGGCTGAGTTAGAGCCTGGAATGTGGGGACTCAACTAAAGGATTGCTCTTGGTCCTGAGCCACCAGTGGCCACCTACTGGTCTTTTTCTCA
Source organism: Lontra canadensis (assembly GCF_010015895.1). Taxonomy (NCBI): domain Eukaryota; kingdom Metazoa; phylum Chordata; class Mammalia; order Carnivora; family Mustelidae; genus Lontra; species Lontra canadensis. The sequence continues at coordinate 11,237,826 of NW_022631006.1, forward strand.
CCTTAAGCACAACACTGAGTCACTCCCTAGCTCAAAAATCATCTATTGTTCCCTTGTATCTAGAATAAAATCCCAAACCTTTAACATGGCATCCAAAGCATTCCAGGCTGGTTCCACACAACTTTAGTCTGATTTTCCTCTACACTGCACTGTCCAATATAGTAGTAACTAGCCACATGTGGCTATTGAGCATTTAAAATGTGACTAATTCAGGAATTAAAATTTTAATCTTTAAAATTAAATAACAAACCCGATACATAACTAAATTACTGCAAAACTTTTAAGTATGGTTGGAATGACTGGGGTATGTTAATCTAGCTTTTCAACTGTAAATTTTATGGAATCAAGTATAGAGATATGCCCAAAGTATAAAATACACACCAGATTTTGAACTCATATTTAGTAATGGGAAAAAAACTGTGAAACATTTAAAAAGATTTAATACTTGTCAATATTGATCACATATGAAACGATACTATTTTGGCTATATTGTACTAAATAAATGACATTAGAATTAACATTTTACTTTAATGTGGCTACTATAAACTTACATATGTGGTTGGTGTTATATTTATATTGGACAGTGCTAGCCTAGATAATCAATCATGCCTAGGAATCACTCTTGATTCTTCCTCTTCTCTCACTCATGCTGACTCATTAGCAATACAAGTCAGGTCTAATCACCAAATATATCTTCAGTTCATCCACCTTTTCTCTGCTGCTACTATCCACGTTACTTTCCTTAAAATCCTTCAATGGCTTCTACAGCACCTCAAACTTAGCAAGGCAGCATACTTCTACTGTTTCTTTCTTTAGTCTCTAAACAAACTCTTTCTCACCTTAGGATTCTGTTCTGCTATTTCTTTTGGTCTCAAATACTGCCCTTAACTTATTCCCATTGAGGTCTTGGTTCAGAGAATACCTTCTCTGTGAGGCCATCTCTGATCAACCTCCAAAATTTTGCCTGTTCTCTCCCCCAGATAAATTCTTATTCCTCAAGGGAGCATATTATATTATCTTTCTTCTTTTTTTTTTTCTTAAAGATTTTATTTATTTGAGAGAGAGAGAGAGAGAGTGAGCGCACGCACAGGAGCCAGGTGGGGTGGGGGAAAAGGGAGAGTGAGTAGCGGGCTCCCTGCCTAGTCTACTCATCTTGGGGCTGGATCCCAGGACCCCGGGGAACATGACCTGATCCGAAGGCAGATGCTTAATCAACTGAGCCACCCAGGTGCCCCTTATCTTTCCTCTTTCATAAAACTTTTTTATGGTCTGTTCCCTCCACTGGCAACAGGAATAGAAACATTGGTTGGTTCCTGTTGGTTTTGTTGCTGCTTAATCTATTCCAGTATTCAGAACAGTGCCAGTTACAGATGGGTGCTCATCAAACAACTTAAATGAGTATCTAATTGCCTCCCAGACATATCTGCTTAGTTGGTTCACAAGTACTTCGAGTTCAACAAGGTCAAAGATGTCAAAGATGACTCCCTCTTAGTCATTCCCTTACCGGCTCAACCAAGCCACCAAACTCTCAGTAACTACTTTGGTCATACTCTTCATACTATTTGCCACTACCTCAGTCCAAGGCATTACTCTCTCACAGATTATTGTCTTTTCCAAACTGTTTTCCATGCCCCTGAGTTTGGCATAACAGTCAGTCTAAAATGCAAATTCAACCCTGTAACACTTCTTAAGGCCCTTCAAGTTTCCTCTTAGCTCTCAAAAATCTTATTTGTGCACATGGCATTCAAGGTTTTCCATGATTAAACCTCTTCAGGAACAACTCTAGGCACTCCTGAAACAGCATTATCTTCTTTACTCGGCAATCTCTCCAAACTTTGCCTCCTAACCTTTGTATGTATTGCTTCTTCTGTCTAGAAGGCTCTTCTCCAATTCCCTTATTAAAGCTAATTGCTTCTCCAGTCCCATTTCATTCCTCCATCCCAGGTGAGTAAGGGATTTCTTCTCTAGGAGACTTCACAGTATTCAGCAGTTTACCCTCATTACACTACTGATGATACCTATTTACTTGTCTGCAGTCTACAGTATAAGATCAATGAGGGCAAGGATTCCATAGCAATCATTAGCTCAATGTTTACTCAAATAAACTCAGTGTTTAAAAAAAAAACAAAACAAAACAGCACAGGCTATCAAAAATTTGACAAATTTTAACCAACCGAAGCACTGAAAATACTGTATCAAAAGAAAACAATAGGGCTCCTATAACATTTACTTTGCTTCTCTTTCAGGCCAATTGCTTTAATAAGTTACACAAAGACTTTACAACCTTTACCATCTCGGTATCACAAAAGGATAACTGGAGAGAGAAAATTACTTTTCTGAGGCCACACAAAATCAATGGGTAATATGGATTTCACTTAAGCTTGCAAACATTGCTGGATTAAACTCTTGGCGCTGTCTCAGATATTCCCAACTCCTAACTATAGGAAGCCAGAAGCTGCAAGTTAGCAGCTTGGGAAAGCCACGTGAGAAAGTTATTTCCAGGCTCACCTGTTAAAAACACACCAATGTGTTGGGTTTCTTAGCAAATCATCTCAAGTAAATGAATTTCCAAAGACTATCTCCAAACTTTTGCACCTGCCTTAATAAAATACACCACCACAAAAATCTTGACATTGCAGCCATGAAAAAACAGACCTCTACCTCTGAGGTGACAGAAATCCAAGGCAATTCGGTGAGCAGTTACTCGGGTCTATTAAGTATGAGACACCTGCGACACCACCGGCATGTTAAAAAAAAAAAAAAAAAAAGCTACAGAAATAACTACATCTTCGTCGTGAACCTGAATGCTCAGTGTAAGCGATGAGAAGGACCATCCTTCGTTCCTCCCCTCGTACCTCAACCGCTACTCCTGTGCCACTCGGCCTAGATGAATCTAGAGGCACTTTAAGTTAAATCCTAGCTTCCTGGCCACCTTTCCGTCTCCCAGCACTCTGCTAGGCGGCTCAGCTTAGCCTCGGAGCTCGGATTCCCCCTCTCTCAGCCGTCACGCCGCAGAGCTACGAAGGGAGGAACACGGACTTTAGTTTCCCAACTGCCAGCCCCCGCAGAAAGAGGCGGGAAGGCTCGGCCGCCAGCCGGGGAGCTCCGCCGCGCACATGGCCGGCCACAGCGCCCACCCCCGTGCCGCGCAGGCGCCGGGCGAGCCGGGACTTGCGGTCGCCGAGAGCGGATCATTCCGCCGCTTTCTTTGTGTGGCTCTGGCTCTACAAATGGCATATTCCTCTCCATCCGTTAAAAACAAAAATCAGATTCTGTCGCCCCTTCCCCCCCGCCAGAATGGGGTCGGGGAGGGAGTGGGAGAGCGATCTGCTGCGGAGGGCAAGGGCGGAAAGGCTCAGGCGCGGGCTTGACAGGGGCCGGGTCCGGGAGGGATGCTGGGAGCTTTGACTCACTCGCACACCATGTGTCCCTCCGCGCGCAGCACGGGGGACTTTTCGGTGGGGATTTTGGGCGCCGACCAGACGCGGCATTTTCGGAAAATAGCGCCCTGTGCAGCTGAAGCGCTTTGTGTGTAGCGGGGCCGCGTCAGCCCGGCCGGGTACGAGGCGCCTCGGGTCCCCGCAACACCTCCTGCTGCTCCCCCGTCGCCGCTCCCGAAGCTTTTCCAGGTCAGTGCGGGTCTGTGTAGGGCCCTGTTACCACCGGATGTGGAAGTTGATCTCTTCGCTGGTAAAAAATAATTCCACTTCCCCCGGAACCCAGATCATCCCCGCGATTTCCTGTTTATTGCATTAAGGCGCCGGGTTTCCGGGGCTCCTGGCCCCGCTTATTCCGCGGGGGTCGGCGGGGTCGGCCTGGGCGCCCGCTCCGCCCGCGCCGCCGCCGCGCTTTGTCCGCTGGGCACCCCGCTTCTGGGAGGGGCGGGCAGACATGGTGGCGGCCGCCGCCCCCTCCTCGGCCCCGGCGCGCCGAGGCCTCCCAGCCGGCCCTGGCCGGAGCGGCGGCCCCGGGGCGGGGATGGGGTCGAGCCGGGGGCGGCGGGGGCTCTGCGGGCGCCGGGAGGCGGGAGGTGGGCGGGCGCGGGAGGGAGACAGGCTGAGGCGGCTCGGCCCGGCCTCGCTGCCCGCCACCCCGGGAACTGCCGGCCTCTTTGTCTGGGCGGCCTGGCGGCCCCACCGGCCTCTCCGGAACCGGGAAGGGGCGGCGGGGGCGGCCGGCCCAGGGCGCGCTGTGTTGTGGGGCCTGCGCGGCCGGGAGGCGCTCGGGCCGCGGCGGGAGCGCCTGGCCCGGACAGGGTTAAGCGGAGGGCCGGCCCGGCCCGCGCGGGGCCGCTCGCGGCTACTGCCACGACCTCGGGGACTCAAGTCTCTGAGGGGACAAAGCCCGCCGCTCTGGATGCTCGGGACTTACGCACTTGGGACTTGGCCGGCGGGATCTGCGGGTGCTCGGCTTCAGGAAAAAGTTGAGAATTTTGCCAGGTCATTTCTGTCCGGACACAGTTAATCAGTGTGTATTTAGTGTGCTACGTTGAAGCTGTCCTGCCGTGTTGAATCAGCGTGCATAGCCTCGGGGGTGCATCGTGAAAACTGAAACCAAAGGAATTATATAGGCCTGCTTTGTGTGTGTTTTCCCACTTTAAGCTTGTTTTCAGTACACATACTCTTGCCTTAAACCTGATTGGACTGTGGCGAGCAGACATCTGTTCAAAGGAGGGGTAGCGACCACAACAGTACTTTGGAAGGGGGCTTGGAAATGTGGAAATATTTTAAGTGCTTTCTCCGAACACTGATTTGCTGTCTCGATTCAGGCAAGTTACTTTATGAAGTATAATTTTTATCTGGAAAATGTTTTGATGTAGTAAGGAAAATGATCCTTGTAAAGTAATTTTCCATTCCAGGATTAAAGATGCACTGTAATTTATAATGCACATGTTAGTGGTCAAAAATTCTTTTTGCAGATAGTTATTTCACATTGAGACCCACCCAGCATAATTTAAATTTCTTTGCACTGACCTATAACCATCCGCGTTGACACTTCCACTTTCAGGTTCAGAGTCTGAATTTAAGGAAATTAAAGATGGCTTTATGCGTTTTTTCTTAATTTTCCTCTTTTTAAATATTTCCCCTCAAATAACAGCAGAAAGAAAAATTCATTGCATGTTAATACAGTGACATATTAGGTAAGAGTGACATTATTTTGCATTTCTGTAAGTCTTAGATGTCTGGTTTAATAGAAGACATGTAGATTCTTAAGTCTGCTGCATTAAGTCTGTTGTGGTATCATACCAGGTAACCTCTGGCAAACTCCCAAAACTCCGTTGTATGATTATGCCTTTTTTTTTTTTTTAAACTGAGAGATTTGTCATTTCTATCCTCTTACCATACAAGTCAAATAGGATATTATACAAGACCCATTTAGAAAATATGGATAGGGTTGATTTCTGTACTTTCTTCTTGTGCTTTTTTTTGAGTTTGGGGTTTAGATGGATAAACAGTATTAAAAGTAAAGATTGTGTAATCTGCATATGATCCTGGAGATTTAAGAACATTTGCAAATACTTTAAGTGACTGAACTTAATTTTTAATTCCACAACTTAGTTATGTATGCAAGTAAAATTTGAATTTCATTTTAGATGTGCTTGTGAAAACTAGTGTGTAAAAGTAATATTTGAAGATAGGATACGTCAAAGCACTGCAGGAGCTGCAGATTTAAAAGGAATCCTGCAGTGAAACATTTGGTCAAACAATACTTTTGTAATGCGTATACATACCTTTAGAGTTAACTCTCCTAACTTAGAGTTTGAGTTCTCTCTTTCAGTCAATCTGGGTATTTTAGGTTGGAGGCCAGTAACACTGTAAATGTGTGAAAATGTTAAGGCCATACTTTGAATTAATGGTTTTGAAATGAAGCTAAATTCATTTCCAGTTGTTTCTGTGGACTCTACTTTGATTCTGTCAGACTGTAGTTCTCTACTGTTCCATCAACAGGAAGCATCTGGTCATTCTTGACATAATTGTTTGAAAATGCCAGGTGTATTTTTGATGTTCGCTATGCAAATGAAAATAAATATCAAATTTGATCTTGGTTAATTTTACTTGTCTCCCTTTTCTCAGCATCTCTAAGATGTATTCATGATGGACCTCATCTGTAGAATGCACCCCTCCCCCTGCTTTGCTCCCCCCCTCTTGAGTCCCTCCTAAGTTAGGAATAGTGACAGGTAAAGCAAACAGGTCAGGAAATTCAGAAGACATTACATGAAATTTTGAATCATGTATTTATTTTGAGAGTATATTTTTGAGGGTGCAGTTCCCTTTGCAAGTAGTCTGAGTGTGGGTGAACTCACTAATGGGTCCATCTCCTTTCTATCTCATAAACATTAAGAAGCAAACAGAAACAAAATGTTAAGATCAGGGTAACTTAGTTTTCTAATGAGTATCGTTTCTTTGGCACCAGAGCTTTCCAACTAGTAATCGTAGGTTTCTATAGTATTAATATGTCTATCTTGGTATTAAACTTTTTTGAAGTTGTTTGTTCCATTATGCTCTTTAGAAGGTATGTCTGCTAATATTAAGGACTGTTTCCCCGGTGTGTGGACAACAGTGCTTTACATATAGAAGATGTGTTGTGCGGTTACCTTTCAGGTCAGTTGTTGGTGGGCTAGTTAGTATATTTTCATTTAGGTTAAGTATGTCCATGAGGTAAGTGTAGAGGCTAAAGCTTGAAATGATTTCTCCACTGAAGGTAAATCATAATGCAGAGCCATTGATATATTTAGAAATAGGAATTTGAAACTCTTTGTCTTGGTTCTCTTACCTTTTAATGGGAATAATTGGAAAGGCTAGCAGTTAGGGCCCAAGATGCTAAAGCACAAATACAATAAGACTCGATCATTTTAACTACATTTAATGTGAATCAACATTATGGTATAATTTTTTAAAAAGTAAATGTCATTTTGAAGTTGGTAGAACACATAGAACAGGTATTGGGGCACATGGTGGCTCAGTCTTAGGTTAAGGGTTTGACTCTTCATCTCGACTCAGGTCATAATCTGGGTGTGGTGAAATGGAGCCACAGGTCTGACTCCGTGCAGTGGTGGAGTCTCATGGTGGAGTCGGCTTGAGATTCTCCCTCTCCTTCTGCCACTCCCGCTCCTGTGCTGCATGGTCTCCCTCTGGAAAGAGAGAGCAGGTATTTAGCCACACTTTACTTTGTATTTGTTGTATTATACCTGGGTTAATTATATTGTGTTATCTTTATTGTGCCGGCTTTTTTGGTAGCATACTGTCACATTATGTGTGGGCCCTTGTATCAATTCTCAGACTTTTTATCAGAATCACCTGCAGAGCAAGAACACGGAGCCCCAAGCTTGAGTAGCATAGCTGGGACATAGGCCACCATATTTTCCCCAAGTTCCTCAGGTGATAGACACTCCGGTTTGAAGAGCACTGAACTATAGAGCATATCCAGAGGACCTTGATCATGGGGAGAATGGACACGAAGAAAGGAGGAAGGGCTGAAAAATTCGATGTTTGGCTCAAAGAAGAGAAAGAAGCTCATCTAAGGAAGGATAGCTATCTTTAAATTTAGACATCTGTCACACAGATCAGGTTTGATCTGCCTAGAAAGAACTAGGATGCATGGGTAGTAGAAGGAGGATTTCAGTAGTCTTTCAAGATAAATTTCCACGAAACAGGAAACATGTAAAGGTTGGGTTGGGGTGATAGGCTCTAAGTTTTCACTGAAGATGTTCAGGTTAGGGATTCTAGGGTGGAGGAATTGATATGCAGAATGAGGAATGATCATAGTTTTCACCTTCTTGGTTAAAGAGAAATAAATTTTAAGTGAGAGAGCTATTTGATGAGAGCTTTAAACCCAGCTGTAGGGGTGCCTGAGGGCTCAGTCTGTTAAGTATCTGCCTTCCGGGAGTTCCAGGATGGAGACCGAGCCCCACTCCCTGCTTGGTGGGGAGTCTGCCTCTCCCTCTCTCTGCCCTTCACCCCCTCCTGGTCCTTCTCTCTCTCTCTTGCTCTCTCAAATAAATAAAATCTGAAATAAATAAAAAACCCACTGTAATTTGGGAGACTCAACAATGGGCATATCTTCTGACATGGAAATTCTCATTTAAGGGAATTTATCTTGATGAAATAAGGATGTGTGCAGAGATTTAGCTGTGAGCATTCTGATTGCAGCACTGTTGATAGTAAAAGCTGTGTATTAACATTTGACCCTGCTCCCACATTAATCATATGAAGTAGATAATATTATCCTCCATTTTTCAGCAGAGAAAACAGCCATAGGGAAATGAGGTAGCTTGCCTAAGGTAGCAGAGTTAGTATGTGATAGAGCCAGAGCTTGGATCCAAGCAGTTTGACTCTAGAGTCAGTAATCTTGGTCACAGTGATTGTTAGGATATATATTCACAGTGGGGTGAATAGTGCCTAGCAGTTAAAATGATGTTAGAAGAACGTGAAGACATGAAGAGATGTCTTGGTATATGTCAAGCAAAAAAGTTTTAAAACCAATTCCGTTTTGGTTAAAAAACAAATATACAGTTGATCCTTGAACAATAGGGCTTTGAACTGCATGGGTCCACTTATACACAGGCCTTTTTTTTTTTTTTTTTTTTTTTGGACAAATACAGTAGAGTGCTGTAAGTGTATGTTCTCTTAATTTTTTTCCTAACATTTCCTTTCCTGTGGCTTGCCTTACTGTAAGAATACAGTGTATAACACATATACAGAATATGTATTAATCCATTGTCTATGTTATTGGTAAAGCTTCTAGTGCCAGTAGGCTATTAATAATTAAGTTTCTGGGGAGAGAAAAGTCAACTCTATGTATGTGAGTATGGGTGGGTGGGTATCTGTACCCCTCAGCCCTGCATTGTTCAAAGGAAAAATGTATTGATGTCTGGAAGGATATATGCCAAATTGTTAAGTGGTTATCTCTGAGTGGAGTTTTATAAGTGATTATTTTCTTTCTGCTTATCCAAATTCTCTGACTTCTACAGTGAATATATATTTTTATGTATTAATTATAATCAAGAGCATATTAAAATGTCATATTTCAATAAGAAATTAAAGATTAACATAAACTGAGAAGCTTGGATTTTATACTGTACTTTATGCAGTTTGACTTAGGAATTGCACATAAATGAGAATTTGTAAGCACATGAAGTGTTTTGTGTTTTTTTAAGTTTGACTCCTTGCCATTGTAGAAGTAATATATTAGTTGGGTAGAGAAAACAGTCATGGACTCCTACCATTCTATCATTAATCACTTCTCAATTTTGTGTTTTCTCCCTCTTCTGTGTAATATTTTAAATATTGTATTCATCCCAGCTTAGTCACTCTCTGGCTTTGTGACATTAGGCAATTTACTTAATCGCTCTGCCTCAGTTTGCTCCTTTGTAAAATTGGGTAATTATAATAACTACGTTTTGGTGCTTGGGAGGATTAAATGAGTTACTGCATATAAAGTGATCAGAACAGTGTCTGACACACATTTTAATAGCTCAGCAAATGTTAGCAATTATTATTATAGGATCATAGCCCACTAAAACCCTTGGGGTCTAATAGTTTTTGGAATTAAGAATTTTTTGAATATAGGCAAGATAGTAATGTAAGCTTTTGACAGAGTCCAGTCCACTTCAAACACATTACTATTTCTGCAGCAACACATATGAAGGTTTATACCAAAGTGGGTAAAAACTGTCAGTGCTTCATGTCAGTGCAGGTAAGGTTTTGCCACCCAAGAGTTTTTGTATTTTGGAATTGCAGGTGAGGAATCTGTAGGATATTTATTAAATTTTAAGTCCTATTTTATTTTAATGTTAGAACATATACCTTTTCATGTTATTATATAGCTTTATAATCCATGGTAATTTAAAAATTAGAAAATAAAATGAGTGCTTCTATTTCTTTTTATTATAAATTATGCTAAACCTCTACCAATATTGTTGATTCTATTACCTAGTGTTGTATTTTTCTAGAAAAGGCTTGAGAGTTCCTCTAACCCAATTAGCTTTTTTTCTGTTTCATTACACTTGAGGAACAAGACATTTCTTTTTTTTTTCTTTTTAATTTAAGTTTTAAATTCCAGTTAACATACAGTGTTATAGTTTCAGGTGTACTATAGTAATTTAATAGTTATCACCCTGTGCTCATAAAAACAAGTGCGCTTCTTAATCTGTATCACTGATTTAACCCATTCCCCTATTTGCCTCTCCTCTGGTAACCATCAGATTGTTCTCTATAATTAAGAGTTTGTTTCTTGGTTTGTCTCTCTCTATTTCCCTTTGCTTACTTTTTTTTTTTTTTTTGAATTCCACATATGAGTGAAATAGTATGGTAGTTGTCTTTCTCTGACTTATCTTACCTAGTATTATACTCTCTAGCTCCATCCATGTCACTGCAAATAGCAAGATTTCATTCTTTTTTATGGCTGAATAATATTCCATTGGAAAAAATATATATGTACACACGTATATATATGTGCACACATATATATGTACACATATATATATATAGTGTGTGTGTGTGTGTGTGTGGATACACACACACACACACCCCTCCATATCATCTTTATCCAGTCATCAGTCAATGGATGCTTGGGCTGCTTCCATAATTTGGCTGTTGTTAATAATGCTGCTATAAACATAGGGGTGCATATGTCCTTTTGAATTGGTGTTTTTGTATTCTTTGGGTAAATATGCAGTAGTACTGTTACTGTATGGTAACTTGGTTTACTACAGCAGTAATTTTTTGTAGGAGGTGAGTGGAGGCCACTATGGTACCTCTGTTTAACGTGCTCTCCCATTTTGTAGATGTGGGAACTGAGGTGGATATTTATCCTAAGTCATAATACTAATTATAGATCTGAACATTGGAATTAGGTCACTTCCTCTCATGTTAAAATTATTGGCTGTGCAGCCCTTCTGATTCCTGTACTCACTTTGTGTCTACAGCACTTACCATGTATCCAGACAGAAGAAAAAAATTTAAACAGTGCCTTAGTTCGAGCCGCTATAATAAAAAGCTGGAGGCTTGGTAGCTTATAAACAACATTTTTTTTCCCCTCTCCGTTCTCTGAAAGCTGGGATGTCCACGATCAAGGTGCAAGCATGGTTGGTGATAAGGACCCTCTTCCAGTTGCAGGCTTCTCTGTTGTATCCTCACATGGAGGAAGGGGCATGGGAGCTCTCTCAGTTTTCTTTTTATAAGGGCATAAATCTTAATGATCCTTCCTCATGACCTAATCACCTCCCAAACATCCTCCCTCCTAATACCATCACTTTGGCCATTAGGAGTTCAACATACAAATTTGAGGGGGTGGGTAAGAGACATAATCATTCAGACCTTAGCAAACAGTATGGTGTTTAAAGGAATGATCTGAAAAATTGCCCTTACATCCTAACTGGTATGTATGAACTCTTACATCTTTGCCCTTGTGATTACTCCACCCATGCCTTGAGCCATTTCTTTCATACAGACTCTCAGCTTCTCTCCATTTATTGCTATGTGGGTTAGATACATACTTGACAGAACTTGACACCAGTCACATCTTTCATATTTACCTGTTGTCAAATCTTTCTACCATCTGTCTCTTCCCCTGCGCCCCCCACCCAGGTCAGCATATTTATGGAGGAAGGTGAGTGATTCCAAAGAATTTCTTGGCCATTATGAATTTATGCTGAACAGTTCCCAATGGGCCCTTGCTATTCTTGGCCATTATTTTATTAATCTCACATTTTTCTGTTATCTTGTATCTTCTTCCTCTCTCTCAAAAGATGACATTGAGGGGCGCCTGGATGGCTCAGTGGGTTAAAGCCTCTGCCTTCGGTTCAGGTCATGATCCCAGGGTCCTGGGATCGAGCCCTGCGTCGGGCTCTCTGCGGGGAGCCTGCTTCCTCCTCTCTATCTCTGCCTGCCTCTCTGCCTACTTGCGATCTCTGTCAAATAAATAAATAAAATCTTTAAAAAAAAATGACATTGATTTCTACTTAATTGAAAAAGCAAATAGAGTACACATTTGCACATTTTTTTTTCATCATCACCACAATGAGTCTATTCTTTCATCTTATTTTGTGAACTGAATAGAAGGAAGAGGATTCTTGTGCTTTTCTAGGAATCTTGCCACACTTTTCCTCTCTGATCACTTCAGTTGTTCTCTGCAATGGTTTGGTAATAAATTATCATATTTAAATTGTAAAGTTTTTGTAATACATGTTTCTGTTATTATTTATATCCATTAGCACAATTCTTTAGATTACTGGGTCTTAGTTTGTCTTGAGGCTCTGCAGTGCCTCTTATTTCCCATTTTCACTTTGGAGTCTCTTCTTCCAATCCATCTTGCACATGACTGCTAGAATAATTTTCCTAAAACTTTTTTTGAACCCACTGCTTTTAAACCTGAACAGCCAGTGGAGAGAACATGTGCTGTTGACCTTTGCGCTCTCCATTGTGCCAAGCAAAGTGAATTGAACTTGTACTGGATAAATGTTTGAATGGATCACCGTTTGCTCAGAACATTGACTTCCAATTGTCTGCAGAATAAAGTCCAAACTCTGCTTTCTGACTTTCAAACCTTTCATGTTTGGCTTCTTCACCCTTACTTGAGTCTTGTTTCCTCTGTAATATACCATGCTCAGGTACAACTCCCTGTGTTCTTCCTTTTCCTTTTCCTTGATAGGCCTGTCATGACCTATTCGGAAGTGTTTGCTTTATGCCTGTACTGCCCTAATCTCTGGTAATATAGTAATGAATACAGAAGACAGTCTATGTTCTTGGGGCTGGCATTAGGGAGGAGGGGAAAGGAAGTGCATGGTAAATATCAGGTGGTAACGAGTGGCATGAAAAGGAATAAAACTGGATAATGGGTTAGAATGGTGGGAGATGGTTGCTATTTTAGGTGGTCAGGGAAAGCTCTCTTTGGGTGTCCTGGAATGAGGGAGTAAATGATGGAGTTCTTTAAGGAGCTTTCTGGGCCAAAGAAACATGTTTAAGACCTTGAGGTGAAAGCATGTTTGGCTTGTTGGAATAATTCCTGAGGCTTGTGTGCCTCCAGCAAAATGAATAAGGGGGAGTGATAGGTGAGATTAGAGGTAGTGGAGAGCTAGACTGCTCCAAATGTTGTCTTTCATTGAAGAAACCTTCCTTGACTACGTATTTTTGTTTGTTGATTTAAAGCTTCTCTGAACCCATGTAGCAACAATGGAAATAGCTTTCAAGTTATTTTTTTTTTACTGTGACCTACAGTAAAAAATGTATTTTGCATCAATAACGTATATACACATTGTTTGTGTGTGTGTGCGTGCACGCATGTGTGTGACTGGAACAAAGGTTTCATGAAACAACATACCTTTATTAACATTTGTTATATGCTGGTATTTTTTAAAATGTTGGCTTTAGCCCACTAAATCATTTCACAGTTAAAAACTCAAAAAGAAAAAAACTACAAACTGCTTTTATTATAATCCACATATTCTTCCAGGTTGTGAAATATCTTCAGTTAAAGATCATGATTTCAATTATTTTGTGTATAGGTTTTTAATGTTAACTGCTGAATAGAGAGGACTTGTTTAATTGGCAAATAGCTATTGAATGGGACACGAGAAACTGCTGAATACTAAATACATAAGAATAAGATAAATTGGGCCTGACTTCCTGAGGCTTATAGGAGAGGAGAGCTTGTAAACAAATCCTTGTAACAGAGTGGAATCCACGTATTAATGAAAGGTTCAGGGCACAATGGCAAAATAGAGAAATGATTAATTCTTTTTGCTGAAAAGGTCAGCGGGAGCTTGTTGGAGGAGGTAATGTCTGAACTGAGTTTTAGAGGAAGAATATAAGTATGTGGTGGGGTAACTTGGGAGATGGTTGCTATTTTAGGTGGTCAGGGAAAATCTTCTAAATCTTCTCTAAAGAGAAGATTTCTCAGGCAGGATAACACATAAAGGAATGGTGTAACAAAACAATAGGATGTAGGGGTAATTATAGGTAACCGTATTGTTGGAGTATAAATGCAAGTGGCAAGTGGTGGTGAGTTATGAGGCTTGAGTGAGGCACTGGCCAGATCGAGAAAGGTCTGAAATGCATTGTAGGAAGTTGCTACATGCGAAGTAGAGATACCGTCTCTCAATAAGTCCAATGCAGCCAGTTTTTTCCTCACATGATGAAATACATTGCTGTTTCCTCAACTGTGCCCTAGAGGAAGTTGGCTTACATTTATAGGCTATGTTGTACCAGAAAGTTTTTTTTAACATTAAACTTTTACTCATTGCAGTGTTAAGTTTACTCTGTAAGAAGCATTTGAGAATGGAGATGTACTGAGGAAATAGGAGATTCACAGTTCAGGGTAATTCTGGAATTTATGTTTATGAAATAGAATGGTAGGGGGCCAACTATTTAAATTTCACTTCAAGTTAAATATACATATGGTTAAATTCTGTATTCTGTAGGTTGTTAGAATACATGATTGTTATGTTTTAGGAAGATATTTTGATAAATTTGATTAATTTGACCAAACCACAGTGTAAGACTTTATGACAGTGTTCAAAATACAGAAATTTCGAATAGACTGAGAGGAGTATTTGTAACACATATAACAAATAAGAACTATATATGAATGATGCTCTTCTACAAAGAAAGAGTGACATAGAAAAACAAGTATACCAACAGGTAGTTTCAGACGAGGAAATACAAATGGCCAACAAATATTTGGAAAATTATGCAATCTTACTAGTAATTTGAGAGATACATATTAAAACAAAAGTTAATACAAAATTTTAAAAGCTTGCCAATGTTAAAATTGGCTGTATTGTGAGGAAATAATAAACATTATAAGCTGTTGTTGGGACTATAAATTGGCTTGGGGGTGTAAATTGATGTGGGCAGTTTGTTAGCATTAATTTGAAATGGTATTCCTAGCAAACCTGCCCATTTTCTGTACTAAAGGAACACTAGTATGTGCATAAGGAAGCACATGCAAGTATGTTCATTGCAGCAGTTTATAGTAGTAAAAAAAAAAAAAACTGGAAAAATAAAACTGGTTCCATTTCTAAAATGACCAAGTAAATTGGTATATTCATACTATGGAATAATGTAATAATTTGAAGAAATGAATATGACATATACTGAGTACTAAGTTTTAGAGCAGTATATACAATATGAGGCTATTTATATACATAAGGAAAAAAACCCCAGAACAATGCTATGTTTTGGAGGGGTGCAAATGCAAAGATCATGGTCTGGGTAATCCTGAACTGATAATAGTGCTTATCTCTTGGGTGATGGGTAGAGGATTGGGTTTTGGGAGTAGAGATAAGGAGGGATGATTAGAGGGAACTAGCTTTTTCAGTAATCTTTGGAATTTTAAAGTTAGAATATTATAGTGTATATTTACAAATTCATTAAAATAATGATGATCAGTTGACAATAGGAAGGACGATAGCTGGGGAAGGAAGGAAACCAGTTAAGGAGGTACACTTCATTAATATAGGCATGAAAATGCAGTGGCAAAGGCGGTGAGAAGAGGACTAATTTATAAATGACTCGGGTAATTTCACAGTAAGTATCAAAATTAGAATTGTATTTACTTTTGTCTCAGCAGTCCTGCTTCAGGGAATTTATCCTACAGTTACATGAAATGAAATGATACAATTACACAGATGTTAGTGTTTTATGCAGTGTTGTATATAATAGTAATAGTGTCCATCCATAATAAACTAAGACCTATCTACACAATAGCATACTAAGCAGCTTAAGAAAATGAGATAGCGAATAGGAAAGATCTCCGGGATGTGTTAAGAAAAGCAAGTGGTGGGCGCCTGGGTGGCTCAGTGGGTTAAGCCGCTGCCTTCGGCTCAGGTCATGATCTCAGGGTCCTGGGATCGAGTCCCGCATCGGGCTCTTTGCTCAGCAGGGAGCCTGCTTCCCTCTCTCTCTCTGCCTGCCTCTCTGTCTACTTGTGATCTCTGTCTGTCAAATAAATAAATAAAATCTTTAAAAAAAAAAAAAAAAGAAAAGCAAGTGGAGAACAGTGTATGTAGTAATGCTATCTTTTGGTATTAATAGAAATAGTGGAAGGATACCCATGAAACTTGCAAAGGGGATTATTTGTGTCTGAGGGGAGTGGTAATAGTGTAAATGCTTCCACTGAGACTTTTCAGTGTAAACATTTCTGGGCTTGGATTTTTGAGCTATATAAAACTATTGGCTATTGAGAAAAAAGAATTTCAGAGAAAAAAAATGCAGAGTAGACCTTATAGTATTTGATGACCAACTGTATGTAAAGACATGAGGGGCAAGAGCAAGTTAAGGACAGTTCTCAGGTTTCTAATTTGAGAGGTAAGAAGGGTGGTAGCAACATCAGGGAATATAGGAGGAAGATTATGTTTTGGCAGGTGCTTGGGAAGTTCTAGACATGCTACTTGATGAATCCTTAGTCCTCCTTAGTTTAGTGTTTGGGTATGTATATGTGTCTGTAATTCATGTGCTTTGGATATGGAACTTGAGCTTATTTATTTATTTATAAAGATTTTATTTGAGAGAAAGAGCACAAGTGAGGTGTAGGGGCAGAGGGAGAGGGAGAAGCAGACTCCCTGAGCAGGGAGCCTGACATGGGACTCAGTCCCAGGCCCCTGGCACCCTGAAACTTGAGCTTATTTTAAACATGAATATTTAAAAATATTAATATTATCTAATAAATATTAAATGATATTTAATAAATATTAAATAGTCCTCAATAAGGTTATCTGGATGGCTCAGTCAGTTAAGTGCCTGCTTGCCACCTGGGTTATGATCCCAGGGCCTGGGGATCAAGCATCGTGTTGGGCTCCCTGCTCTGCAGGGTGCCTGCTTCTCCATCTCCCTCTGCCCCTCCTCCCATGCGCATGTTCTCCCCCCTCAAATAAATAAATATAAAATAGTCATCAATAAATATTTTTTATCCCAGATTATAGCCATTTATATTCTAGGTTTTATGGAGAACAGCTTTGTAATGACATCATAATTTTATAGTTAAATAAGGACATTGGTATACACAGATAGAATGTAGATAGAGAAATAGAGAATGTGTATCTGATAAATACATAGCTTATGTGGGGATCAGGAACTTAATTTATTAGCATGGTTCTATCTGATTTAATTATATCTTTTGGTATCTGAAATTCAAAGAAATAAAGATAGTTTTGTATAAGGATGTGATCTTTAGGGTAGCTGAGATTATACTGTAATATTGAAAACTATTTAAACTGGTTTAGAGAAGTTTATAGTAGAAGATTATTTTTTATATAGCACATTTGGGAGTAACTGTATATTATTCAAGACAAGGAAGTTTAACCTAATGAAGAAAAGGAGTCCCAGCATTCTGAGTGCTGCCTAAAACAAGGTCTTGCTATATAGTTTGAGATTTAAAATTGATTTGAACGAGTTCTATTTCAGAATCTGATTTTGAGGCCTTAATTTATCTATATAACTTTTACCTGATTTCTGTTTGGCCAGAGTTTTTTTTTTTTTTTTTTTTTTAAAAAAGGAGGGGTGAGGGAGAAGCCCAAATAAAACACATACATGCCAGGACTTGCAGATGGATTTAGTAAATCTTTTCTAGGTTTATGTTAATAAGGATTTGGGTGTAGAATAGCAATAAAATAAAGCTGTTAAGTAATTCTTGCTTGAGAATAGTTAAAATTTTAACCATTTTTTATCTGAAGAAAAGACATTTTGCTGGCAACAGCTTTCTTTTAAAAATTACAATAGTGGGGGTACCTGGGTGGTTCAGTGGGTTATAACCTCTGCCTTCAGCTCAGGTCATGATCCCCGGGACCCGGGATCAAGTCCCGCATCGGGCTCTCTGCCCCCCCTTAACCCCCGCCTGCCTCTCTGCCTACTTGTAATTTCTGTCAAATAAAAAAAAAATCTTAAAAAAAATTATAGTAGTATTATATGTATAAACTTGTAACAGTTGGAGATGGTCTTGCTTTAGTGAGGGTGAAACTGTGTTGTCACCACCAACCTAAGCTTACCTGTTCACCACTGTCTTTCTCCATACTGCAGTCCTCTGGTGCTTTGGGAAACATAATTTGAGAAATGCTCATTTGGGATTGGCTACGGTTTGGGCTTAGATGGATTCTTAAATCTTGTGTATCTTTGTTGTGTCCAGTTGAGTGAAAGAATGGTAATAGCACAGTGTATAGCAATTAACTTTAAGAAGCATTAGTGTCCTCAGTCAGGGATATTTTACCCCTGAGAGACATTTAGCAATATCCAGAGACATTTTTTTTTTTTTTAATGTCATAAAATTGGGGACAGGATGGTGCCACTGGCATCTAATGCGTAGAGACCAGGGATGCTGCCAGATAACTTACAATGCATAAAAAAATCTACAACAAAGAATTGTCAGACCCATTATGTCAGTAGTACTGAGGTAGAGAAATCTTTAGTTAGTTGAATACCAACTATGTGTGCAACAGTGTTATAAAGTACCTATGGGTATAAATGGCACTAAAAGAAAGCCTTGTTTATACCTTTAAGAAACTTATAACCTAGGGGCACCTGGGTGGCTCAGTGGGTTAAGGTGTTGCCTTCCGCTCGGGTCATGATCTCAGGGTCCTGGGATCGAGTCCAGCATCGGGCTCTCTGCTTGTCAGGGAGCCTGCTTCCCTCTCTCTGCCTGCCTCTCTGTCTACTTGTGATCTCTCTCTGTCAAATAAATAGATAAAATCTTTAAAAAAAAAAATTGGTCAGTTCCTTTAAAAAAAAAGAAAAACTTAAAACCTAGCTAAGTCATCTCGAACTTGGTAAGTCTGTGACTAAACCCTTAACACCTGACCCACCCCATCCCACTTTGCCCACCAAAATAATCCCACCTTTAACCAAGTTATTCAAACCAAAAATCTAGATGTCACCTCTGACTCCTCTTTTTCTTGTACACTGATATCTAATACATAGGGAAGTTCTGTTAGCTCAATTTCAAAATAGATGTTACCTCTGGGTAATGGTGGGCTAGATTATTTACCCCATCCTCTTCTTGAAAAGAATTGAAAATGCTGGATAAGATGTATAAATACCACCTGAAGAGTTTTGAAGAACTGGAAAGATAGGGGAATTTGGTAAACCAAATTCTGGAAGAAAGCCCAAACCAAGAGAGGTTAGCAGAATATCTGGAGAACTGAAGCCACTGTTGGCCTGAGTATGTTTGCAGATTTCAAGAACTTTAGGTTTCTTTTCATCACACTTGTGGGGAGAGGTGGACAAAAATCAAGATTCAAAGCCTACCTGACATGTGGACATGTAAAGTTTTACAAGAGATCCTACCTAATTAGGCTTTGACTCAATATGTCTACACCTGCAGGAGAAGGATAAATCAGAGCTAATTCCTGTTCCCCTTTCATTGTTTACTTTCCAGCCAAATATGAAGGGACTGCAGGTTGGTTTGGTGCTGAGCAGAGCAGGAGAAAAAAGAGAAAAGAAGTCTCTGTATAAAGTTGTGGCCATAGCCTAGCAAGGAAAGGGAAATTTAAACCATGACTTAATTTAGGGCAGTCCCTCATTTGTAGTGTCCTCTAGGTGCTTGGCAGAAGCAAATGCAGATGTTCCCTGGAAGAACAGTTGTTCATTTTAGACGTCTCTACAAATAATTTTTTAAGGACACTGACCAGTACGTGGTCAAAGATAAGCTGGCATACGAGGAGACAAGGAAACATGAACAGAAACAACAGCAGAAACAGTTATTCGTGGACATCATTTATAGAATTAGAAGATACATGATAAAAGAACCATGCTTATGGGAGTCTGGGTGACTTAGTTGGGCGACTGCCTTCAGCTCAGATCATGATCCTGGAGTCCCAGGATCGAGTTCTTCATTGGGCTCCCAGCTCCATGGGGAGTCTGCTTTTCCCTCTGACCTCTCCCCTCTCAGGTTCTCTCTCTCATTCTCTGTCTCTCAAATAAAAAATAAAAATTAAAAAAAAAAAAAGCCATGCCTACTGTATTTACAGAAATGGCAAATTCAAAGACAGAAAACATGAAACTATAAAAGGATATCAAAACAGGATACAAAAGTTCTGATGAGTGCTAATTAGGATAAAAATAAATCCGTATCTAGACACATCATAATGAAACTGCAGAAAACCAGTGACACAGAGAAAAATCTTAAGACTATCTGGAGAAAAAGAAGATAACCACCAAAGGAGTGAGAATTAGACAAACAGGTGACTTTTCAACAATAGCAATGGAAGTCAGAAGATAATAAATGATGCCTGCAATACGAAATGAAAAAAAAAAACCTTGCCAACCTAGAATTTTATATCCAGTGAAAATATCTTTAAAGAACGATGGTGAAATAAAGATATTTTGAGAAAAACAGATTGTCACCAGCATCTCACTCATTAAAGATAATTTAAACCGACACTCTTCAGTAGAAGTTGCTGTGATGACGGAAATATTCTTTATCTGTGCTGCTCAGGATTGTCTTAAGCCACATAAGGCTGTTGAGCACTTGAAATGTGGCTAGTGTGATTGAGATGAAGTCTTAATTAAAATAGCCACATGGGGGCGCCTGGGTGGCTCAGTGGGTTAAAGCCTCTGCCTTCCGCTCAGGTCATGATCCCAGAATCCTGGGATCAAGCCCCACATCGGGCTCTCTGCTCACCAGAGACCCTGCTTCCCTTCCTCTCCCTCTGCCTCCCTCTCTGCCTACTTGTGATCTCTGTCTCTCTGTCAAATAAATAAATAAATAAATAATCTAAAAAAAAAAAATAGCCACATGTACCTTATTAGTGCAGTTCTATAGGATATACTTTGGGCGGGATGAAATTGATTATGATGTGGGAGGAAAGAATTGTATGAAGGGCTGAAAAGTAAAGAAAGTAATACATGTTTGGAAAATGAAAGTGAATCTTGACTGCATACAACAGTAAGAATGTCTAATGGATTAAAAGACAAGGCAATAGCAGAAGGGGAATAAGTTGGATTCTAGGTTCTAAGGTCTTTGTGTTGTCTAGGAGGATAAGTTTTAAAAAAACCCTTTGTATGGAAAGCTTTAAATATGTAAAAGCAAAGGAGAGTATAATGAACTCCCATGTATTCATTACCCACTTTCAACAATGATTAATTCAAGACTACAGTGGTTTCTTATACATTCCTCAGTATTTTGAGAAACACATCTCAAGTATCAATTATTTAATCCATAAGTAGTTTTTATCTCTAAAAATATATAAACCTAAACTATAACACAATTATATCCAGAAAAAAATAAACATAATTCCCTAATATCGTTACATATTTAGGCAGCATTCACTTTTCCTTAGTTATCTGCAAAATGACTTTTTTTTTTTTTTTAATGCAGCATTCACCTTTATTGAAATGTATTATGGAACAAAAAAAAAGGGAAGTACTGAACATCTAACAACAGGGAACTTTATCAGGTATTTCCTTAACTATCCAAGATGATTATTTTAACATTTATGATTTTTTTGTAGGGCAGTTTTAGGTTTACAGCAAACTTGAGGGGAAAGTACAAAGATTTCCCATACACCAACTGCCCCCATACATGGATTACCTCCCCCATTATCAGTATCTGCCACCAGAGTGGTACATGTGTTACAATTGATGAACCTACACTGGCACATCATAATCACCTAAAGTCTGTAGTTTACATTATGATTCATTGTTGGTCTACATTCTTTTGAGTTTGGGCAAGTATCTCATGACATGTGTCCATCATTATGGTATCATACCAAATATTTTCACTGTAAAACTTAAAAAAGTTTTTTAAAAATTTACATTTAGTTTCTTCAAATTGGAATCCAAACAGGGCCCATGCATTGTCATTGGTTGATGCTTGCTTAGGTATTTTAAAACAAGATTTTGATTAATTTTAGACTTTAATGCATGGTATAATTTCTAGGAAATAACTACAAGAACAAAAATAGAGAATATAACTTCCAAATCAGTAAGAGAAATAGGTAAAATGTTAAAAAAGAATCAGTCCAGAAGAAGGCAGGAGAGGAAAGAACCTGAACAGGTAACGAATAGAGAGCACAAAATTAGATGCTAGATTTAAACTTAGATATATAATAATTAGAGATAAAAAGTTTAAATGATTATGTAGGTATCATCCTAGCCTAAGGCAGTATCAGCTCGTGCCTGGAATAATTTCCTAACTAGTATTCCTGCCTCAATCCTTGCTTTCCTCTATGAACTACCAATATAAAACAGTAGTAATTTAAAAAAAATATAAATCAGCTCCTACCGTCTTTCCATAATGGTACACATGAATGTCCTGGCAGATTCTCTCAAGAACATCAACAGTGCCAAAAAGAGGCAAACACTAAGTTCTTGTTAGCGCCTACTCCAAGTCTTTGGTTTTTTGTTTTGTTTTGTTTTTTAAGATTTTTATTTATTTGACAGAGATCACAAGTAGGCAGAGAGGCAGGCAGAGAGAGAGGGGGGAAGCAGGCTCCCTGCTGAGCAGAGAGCCTGGTGGGTCTTGATCCCAGGACCCTGGGATCATGACCTGAGCTGGAGGCAGAGGCTTTAACCCGCTGACACCCAGGTGCCCCCTTTGTCTGGTTTCTAACTGTGATGATGAAGCATGAAGCATGGTTACATGGGTGCATTTGAAATCATTGATGATGACAGAGCTGGGAAAATTGTTGTAAGCCTCAAGGGTGGGTTGAATAAGTGTGGATTGATCAGTCCCAGATTTGCTGTGCAGCTCAAAGGTCTAGAAAAATGGCAGAATAATCTGCTCACAGCCTGCCAGTATGGTGTCATTGTACTAAGCATTGTACTAATCATGGACCACAGAGAAGCAAGACAGAAGCATGCAGATGGGAAAATCCTGGGATTCTTTTTCTAGGGATGTAAAACATATGTGCAAATAAAATGCCTTAATGGACAACACACACACACACACACACACACACACACAAATCATATCACAACACTCTCCTGTTTAAAACATTCCAACAAATTCCTAGTAAACTCAATGAAACCCAGGCTTCTTACTAGTTCCAAAAAGCCCTGTGTGATGTGGCTCATGCCTGTCTCTCATTTCATATGCTGTCCTTTTTCCCCCTCGCCCAGGGCCCTTATACTTGCTGGTCCATCTCCCTGGATCATGAGGAACAGTAGAATTCCTAGTTCTTAAAACAGAAAACCCCCAAACCCCCAAACTTTAGTTCTAAAATCTGAAAACCATGTCTGGTTAATTTAGCAGAAAAGGAATTGTCACAGAAGAAACCATTACCAGTACTGTCATTGGAATCTGCTTCCACTCTTGCCATAATGGATTCAGTATACTTATTGCCTTTTTTTTTTTTTTTTTTTTTTTGCATTATCTTCTAAGTTAAAGTCCAGCATGGATGCTTCTTTGTTGGAAGGAGGTCATAAGACTAGCTGTATGGGGGGCTGGGGAAGCAAATACTTAGCTTCACTAATAGGTGAAGGTTCTGGCTTCTTTCAGGACTCATCAGAGGGGAATTCCCTGGGTGTATGAAAATGTTCTGATGCTGAGCAGCCAAAAGAGTGACCTGTCCTTCATGATGCTTTTCTCTGGAATCCTTCCTTGCTCTCCTTCCTCCCTTAATTCATGTTTCTACTCAAATGTCCTCTCCTCAAAGAGGCCTTTCCTTAACTTTGTCTAAAATGGTTCCCCATCTCTGATCCAGTATTCTCTTTTCTTAACGTGCCTTACATTTTCTTCATAGCATTTATCCTTACCGGTACGGCTATTATTTGTTGGTCGATTGATTTCTATGCTTCCCCCAAGAACACAAGCTCTGTGAGGGTAGGGACTTGTCTTTGTTCATTTTCTGTTGGCACATATATGCTCAGCAAACATTTGTTTAATGAATGAAGGGAAACATGGACTATGGTATAAATCCCTGAGAAAATTTAAAGGGAAGCATAGAGTAATTAGCTCATTTAAAGAAGGCTTATTAGAAAAAAAGAAATGTTTGAAATGGGCTGTAAGTACCAGATTTGCAGAGAAGATACGTAGCCATCAAAACTGGGCAAGTAGCACAAGGGAAGAAGGCATTGGGTCTGGAATAAGGTGAGCACATATTGAATAAGGAAGAATTGTTTAGAATCTGACAGCTGCTGGGGTCCTGTATGAAGTGGGAGTTGAGAAAAATGGACGAGGTGAAGGTGCAAGGTTGGAGCAGTTGATGAAGGCCTTGAACTGTGAGGTGATCTTTTGGCTTGATTTCTAGAGAGTAAAAGATTACTAGTTTTTCACTATGGTATTTTCATATAGTACTCTGCAGGTATAAAACAGAATGAGGTAAATCTCTATGGAGAATTTCCCAGTTATATATATTAAATGGTGGGGGGAGCAAAGTGCAGAACAGTGTATGTAGTATGCTCTTTTGGTGTAAGAAGTGTGTGTGGGGGGGTGCCTGGGTGGCTCAACGGATTAAAGCCTCTGCCTTCGGCTCAGGTCGTGATCCCAGGATCCTGGATCAAGCCCTGCCTTGGGCTCTCTGTTCAGCAGGGAGCCTGCTTCCCTTCCTCTCTCTCTGCCTGCCTTTCTGCCTACCTGTGATCTCTGTCAAATAAAATCTTAAAAAAAAAAAAAAGTGTGTGTGGGAATAAGAATACATAAACTAATTCGTTTCTTTTGCAAAAAGAAAGACTGATAATACAGACCAGAAACTAATAAAATTGTTACCTGGTGGTGGGGGGAGAGGGTGAATGGGAAAGATGTGTAGGAAACAGGAATGGAAGTAAGATTTCTGAGTGTATTTGGTTTTGACTTTTGAATTATGTAAATGTTTTTACACATTCAAAAATTATAATTAAATGAAAATAAAAATCTCTAAAATGGAGAACAAACTTGAATAAATGAACCTATGTGTATATCAAAATAGTTGCTTAAATACATGGAGGAAAACACAATCTCAAGTGACTTTTGAGCTCAATATCAAATGGCATATATGCTAAGGACAAAAAGAACTGCAAGAAATCTTTTTTTTTTTTTTTTAAAGATTTTATTTACTTATTTGAGGGAGAATGAGTGAGAGAGAGCATGAGAGAGGAGAAGGTCAGAGGGAGAAGCAGACTCCCCAAGGAGCTGGGAGCCCGATGCGGGACTTGATCCTGGAAGTCCGGGATCATGACCTGAGCTGAAGGCAGTTGCTCAACCAACTGAGCCACCCAGGCGCCCGAGAACTGCAAGAAATCTTAAACTTCACTCGTTTTATTGCTAGTTATAGTATTGGTATTTTTATTTTTATATCATTTGATACATGTTGTAGGTTAAAGCCAGTAAGTTTTTATGCTTATATGTTAGAAACCAATAGAAATATAAGTATAAAATCAAAGAAGCTAAGCAAAAAGAATATAGTGATGTACTTGAACTATAGATGTCAGTTTGAATTCAGGATTTAATATATATATATATTTCTTAATTCCACACAAATATGTATTTCTTTCTTAGCTCTGTCCACTGAAAGGATATAGAAACATACTATTACTTTGGTAGGTATATTTGTATTACACCAATTTTGGTCTTTAAATACTTCCATTTAGAATCCTCGAAGAAATGACTGATTCCAGTACTGGGGCAGGGAACATACTTAGTGAACCTGGAACATCTTGTGCCAAAAGCAAGAAAGATTTCAAAGACACAACAAAAGTCTACCCAAAGAGGCCCTTGTTGACCAAAGTTGGGACAGTTTGAACATAAAGGAGAATAAGGAGAGTAATTTGAAATAATATATAACAGTTTAAAAAAACAAGGCAAATGTAGATGGCTGTTACACCTATCCTTTTCTCTGAAAATTGGTAATTTAACATTTGAACTGCTTTTTTAGTAGAAATGTATTACAGTTAGTGAGGAATGCCAGATGATAAATATAGAAAGAATTACAGAATCAAAGTCACAATTTGTTACATCCTTTTATGAAATATTTGACTTGGGCCAGGATCATTAGTGGGTGCTGAAATTGTTAGGCAAAAGGTTCATTGGGAATTGGATACTTGCATGGTCCCAAAATACTCCACAGAGTACTAGTTGGTCTCAGAACAATAAAATTTTATAGTGGAAGGATCGGGCTATTACCAGCCTAGTTATTAATCCTAGTATCACTAAAAATGAACTAAAAAATATGTTCTTCCTGATGTGATTCAGTATCAACTATAGTGCATCAACTGAAGGTTTTTGTACCAAATTTAACTTTTCAGGCTAACTTTCAGTTTATAAGAAATATGGGTGATGAAAGAAATTAAGTACTACCTTGGGTGAAGCAATCAGAAAAATACAGAATGTGAGATACAGATAAACTGGCCATTTAATGTCATGGGAGAGGAAAACAAGGGTGGGGTGGTGGGGGGAAGGGAAACTGTCCGAGAATATAATTAATCTAGATATATAACAACCAAATGCAGCATGTGCCAGCTGTAAAGTACATTTTTTTAGAAAGGAGTAGGATGAAGCAAGATGGCCAACTTTTAATTTAGAATGTGGGTGATGGGCATATGTGTGTGTGTGTGTGTTTGTGTATACACACATATATTCATTTATATGCATACACATACTTCTCTATATTTGAAAGATTTTATAATAAAAGTTAAACATATTTTTCTGTTGATGGACACTTAGGTTGTTTGTAGATTTTTTTTTCTATTATAAATAATGTTTCTGTAAATGTTCCTATACATGTTTCCTCTCTTTGCGTGCGTGTGTGTGTGTGTGTGTGTGTGTGTGTATGTGTTAAGGAGATATGGCAGCTTCCTAGTAGTGGAATCCTTGGATCAAAGGGTAGACATACCTTCAGTTCTTCTGGATATCAACAAATTGTTCTTCAAATGGTTGTATGGAAGAGGACTTTAGATAAAGGAATTATGAGATATATGTCTTCTCTACTAGGTGATGAATTCTTCGAGGGTAGGGACCATGTAGAGAGACTCATACAGAAGTATTTGAATTGAATGAAATTGTATTTTAGTGAGATTGCTTGGCAGTAGGATGCAGAAATTAGAGTTAGGTCAGCCAAAAGGCTATTGTGATGTTTAAGGTATGAGGCAATGAATGTGTAAGACTAGAGGTAGTAGAGAGGAAGGGATGAATATGAGAAAGCTTGAAGAGAAAGGATCAAAGTGTAGGTATTCTTATTGTTGGGGAGGATATTGATAATTCACTGTTGTGAATAGTTTGTTGGCTGTATTTTATAGTAACTAGGTAAGTTATGCTTCCCTATTAATTCAAAACCATCTACTGGCCTAGTTCCAATAGAGTTCTAGTCTTGTCTTCATCTTCTGCTTGTACTCTTCTTAAGCCTCAGTCTCTTCCTGGGATAAATCTGTGTGATTAGAAGAGACTAGTAGTTGAATGGGGTAAAGGGGCAGTGGGTTGCAAAGAGAAGTTATGTAGTAGTATGGGTAGAATTTATGGGTAGCTTCATCCCCAAGTGAGTTTGTGAAGTTTTCCAAGGACAAAAGATACCTTCCTCTAGTTTTTAGAGGGAAAGTCTATCCAGTGTTATAATAGGGATAATTCATCAGATAGTTTTTCTTAGAGAATGTCCTATCTATATCTTATATTCAAATGTCGCAGCTTTTTGTAAATCCTAAACTTGGTGCCTGTAAGCAGTTTGTTTTTTTTGTTTGTTTTGTTTTGTTTTTAAGTTTTTATTTTTTGAAGATTTTTAAAATCTTTTTTTGAAGATTTTTAAAGATTTAAAAAATATATATTTTTTTTTCCTAAAGATTTTATTTATTTGACAGACAGAGATCACAAGTAGGCAGAGAGGCAGGCAGAGACAGAGAGGAGGAAGCAAGCTCCCTGCGGATCAGAGAGCCCGATGTGGGGTGATCCCAGGACCCCGGGATCATGACCTGAGCCGAAGGCAGAGGCTTTAACCCATTGAGCCACCCAGGCACCCCTAAAAAATCTTATTTTTTAAAGATTTTTATTTATTTTAAAAGATTTTGTTTATTTATTTGACAGACAGAGATCACAAAGTAGGCAGAGAGGCAGGCAGAGAGAGGGGTAAGCAGGCTCCCTGCTGAGCAGAGAGCCCCGTGTGGGGCTGGATCCCAGGACCCTGGGATCATGACCCGAGCTGAAGGCAGAGGCTTCAACCTACTGAGCCACCCAGGCGCCCCACATTTTTATTTAACAGAGAGCACAAGCAGGGGGAGTGGCAGGCAGAGGGAGAGGGAGAAGCAGACATCCTGCTGAGCAGGGAACCTGATGTGGGGCTTGATTCTAGGGCACAGGAGCTGAAGGCAGACGCCTAATCAACGGAGCCACCTAGGTCCCCCAGGAAGTTTTGATTAATGGTTCTAGAATAGCTCTGTCCAACAGCAATATAATGTGAGCCATATATTTAATGTTTTATAGCAGCCACATTAAAAAATAAACAGATGAAATTAATTTTAATAACACTTTATTTAATCCCACATATCCAAAATACTACCATTTTAACATGTAATTGATAGCAAAGTTATTAATGAGATACCTTACATTCTTTTTTGGTACTGGTGTGTTACACTTAAAGCACAGCTCCATTTGGACTGGCCACTTTTCAGTGCCTAGTAGCATTATGGCTGGTGGCTGCTGTATTGGACAGCTTAGTTCTAGATAGAACATACTCACTTGTAACCTTTGAATTCAGTTTGGTACTGATTTGACCCATGGTCATTATGGTGACCATGAGCTGATCTTGCTTCATAGACTGTTGCTGGTTATTAGATAAACTCTGGCTTCCTGTCCACACTTTTTATACGAATGTGGCAGGTGCAAGAGTGATTTTTGAGGGTCCCAGACAAAGACATTATCCAGATTTACAGATTATGTTCACAGTTTTCCCTTTAGCCTGAGAAAACATAGAACTGACCTCATTTTTTTTGGATCAGATCAGTCCATTTGAGTAGCTGCCAATAAAAAGAATATTCAGGAGAGATCTAATCTCATTCATTTGTGAAAAATTTAGTTATAATAAGGCTGAGAGAAATTCAGCGAGTATTTTATTGTTACTTCCTAGAATTTGTGAAGCTGTCATTTTAATTTGCATTTAAAAATTCAAATGTTATATGACTGTTGGTTATCCCAAGTATTTCTGGAGTTTCTGCTGTGTGTCTGATGTTTATTTATTCAATCAGTGCTTGTTTACCAGGCACCATCATTCAGGCACAGTGAAAACAAGTAGCCAATGTAGTGTGGTCTGATAAATGCCATTATAGAAGAGAAACTTAAGATGCTAGAAGAATACACAGGAAGGACACTTCATTTAGTTTGGGGGGATCAGGGAAGGCTTCTCTGAGGAGAAAAGCTGAACTCTGAAGAACAGGTAGGAATAAATACAGCAAAAGTGGGCATGGAGAGAAGAACATTCTTCCTGGCAGAGGGAATGTTTTGTATAGATGTCCAAAGGTGAGAAAAAAAGCTGAGTAAAACATGTCTGGAGTATAGAGTTTAGTGTGAGGAGGTGAGTGGTATAAATGTGGAGATGGCAACAGACGCCAAATATGAAAGGCCTTGAATCTAATGGCAAAGAGTTTGAGTTTATCTGAGGTAACTGACAAGGGGCCTGAATTCTGTTTAAGGATGACTAAGAAGTTTGGTAGCAGAATGGAGAATGAATTAGAGAAAGGTAAGACTGTGAAGCATAGACACTAGTTTGAAGTTGTTCTAGGAGAGAAAGGATGGAGGCATGAACACAGTTTGTGGCACAGGAGAAAAGACTGTCAACATTTATTTATTTATTTAAAAGATATTATTTATTTATTCATGAGGGACAGACAGACAGACAGAGGCAAAATCCCTATGGAGCAGGGAATCTGACACAGGGCTCGATCCAAGGTCTCCAGGATCACGATCTGAGCTGAAGGCAGATAGGCAGATGCTTAACTGATTGAGCCACCCAGGTGCCCTTATTTATTTATTTATTTATTTTTAAAAAGGTTTTATTTATTTGACAGAAATCACAAGTAGGCAGAGAAGCAGGCAGAGAGAGAGGAGGAAGCAGGCTCCATGCTGAGAAGAGAGCCCGATGTGGAGCTTGATCCCAGGACTCTGGGATAATGACCTGAGCCTAAGGCAGAGGCTTTAACCCACAGAGCCACCCAGGTGCCCCTATTTATTTATTTTTGAGAGAGAGAGAGTGAGTGAGCTTGAGCAGGCACAAGCAGCAGGGGAGGGGCAAATGGGGAGAGAGAAGCATACTCCCTGTTGAGCGGGGAGCTTGATTCAGGGCTCGATGTGGGGCTTGATCTCAGGACCCTGGGATCATGACCTGAGCTGAAGGCAGACGCTTTACTGACGGAGCCCCCCAGGTGCCCCCTACAGATATTTACTGAGGACCGAGACTCTATCACTGGAAAGATGTAGAAGCATTTAAGAGACATTTAGGAGGTAAAAATGACAGGTCATGACTGATTGGAATCGAGGTGGGTGCAAGAAGGGGTCCAGAAGGATTCCAAAGTTTCTGAACTAGGGAACAAGCCACGACTTAGACAGTTTGACTTTTGAAGTGCTTGGCATCTGCTGGTAGAGGTATCTATCCAGTTGAATATTAGGGTCTGTCTAGCTTGGATGGAGGCCTGGACTGAAGATAGATTTGGAAGTCATCAGATAATCATGGCTAAGAAAGATAAACTTGCTAGAAGATAGAACGGTTGTGTTCCTTCTGGAGGTTCCAAGGGAGAATCTGTTTTCTTTCCTTTTCTAGTTTTTTCAAGGCTGCCTGCATTTTTGGCTGGTGCAGTATCCCCCCCCACCATCTTCAAGGCTAGCAACTATAGCAACTTCAGATCTCTTTCTCTCTCTCTCCTCTGATCTCTGCTTCCTTCTCTCTGATCCTGACCCTCCTCCATCCCACTTACAAGGACCCTTGTGATTACTTCAGCCCATCTAGATTATCCAGAATCTTCCTATCTCAAGATCCTTCCTTTAATCACACCTGGAAAGTCCTTTTTGCCACATAAGCTAACATTCACAGGTTCTGGGAATTAAGATCTAGACATCTTTGGAGGGGGGCATTATTCAGCCTACCATACGTCCGTGTAGCTAGTAAAAAATATGTTTTTATCTGTGTGCATTAGAAAGATGTCACTGATAAAACAAGGGGATCCCTGTTGAGTGCAAAGAAGCAAGTTGCAAAACCACTATGATATATCCCTTCTTTTGTTTTTTATTTGTTTGAAAAGAAGCATTGTGCCTGTGTGTTTTTTTTTAATAGGCATAGAAAAGATTTAGAAGGCTACACACTAAACATTTAAATAGTGGTTATTTCTGGGGAGTAAGACCAACAGGAAGTGTGGGGATGACTTTGAATTTGAGTTATACATTTTTTATATAAAGTGAACATATATTTGTTTATTGTACTTTTATTTTTATTAAAGTATACACGTATGAAGTTGAAAAGTAAAAAAAATACAAGGTTTATGGTCAAAAACAACAACCTTGAGTTCCTTGTGTTATTCCTTCCCACCCCAGAACCTTCTTTCCAAAGGCATCCATTCTCTTTTTGCTGTTTTTTCCCCCTAGTACTTCCCTCCATATTTCTAAATAACCTGCTTATGCTCTTTATTGATTTTTCTATATATATATATCTTTGACTTCCCAGTTATGAAGATGAAGCTTTGGCTATCTTAAACTAAACCACCTCTAAGCATATTTTTCCTTATTCTTCATCTTTTTTTAAAGATTTATTTATCCATTTTAGAGAGAGAGAGAGAGAGTGTACACACATGAGCCGGGCTTGGAAGTGGGGAGTAGGAGCAGAGGGAGAGAATCCCCAAGCAGACCGCCCACAGAGAGGGGAGCCCAGTGCAGGGACCCTGATTCCACCACCCATGAGATCACAACCTGAACTAAAACCACGAGTTGGACATCCCCCACTGAGCCATCCAGGTGCCCCTCACTCTTCATCTTCTTAATAGAAGTACACCAAAAATTTTGCTTGGATGATGATGATTATTATTATTATTATCTTCTTCACTAACCCATGCCATGTGTGTAAACTGGGATTACATTTTCTTTCTTGTGTAGGTTTTTTTTTTTCTTCCCTCTGGAAAGTTATGTACTTTTTTCTTTTGCTTACTGTTCTTGTATCCATCATTAACCCATGTCAGATTCCCCACTGGAGATCCCATTCTTTTTCTGGGAGTCTTATCAGCCTATCTTTTCCTTGGAGACCTCCTTCTGGAACCTCTGTCCTCTGATTCCAATCTGGATTTGCTTTCCAGGTTTCTGGTATAGGACCTCTTGGGGTCTCCTTTATCATCATCTTGAGGATCCTCTTCCACTCTAGTTATATTGGATCCCTTATTTCCTGAAGCCCTTGATTCTAGTTTTTGTTTATTCTTGGTCTTGGAGGAGTACATCTTCTGGTGGTTTTCTGAAACAAGGGTCTATGGGAGATGATTTTTCTTTAGAGACTTTGTTTGAAAGTGTCATTTTTAAGTTAAAAAAATGTAAAAAGAAAAAAAAAAGCCCACTGGACAAAATGGAAATGGGAGAAAATTCCAAATATACCAGAGTTCATATGATTATTTTTTCTTCAAAGGAATCGCAGAGAAAGAGATTTGAAGGGCATGTTCTTTTATATCCCTGCAGATTCCCAATGTTCTCTAATTTAGAACACAAGAGTTAAGAATATGGGTCTTATCTTTAGACTAAAACTAGTGCTCTTTGGTAAGTCCTTTTATTCTTTGTCTCCTTTGCAAAGTGGAGACCATAACTGTTGGGGTAAGTCTGTTTAGATTATATGATACTATGTAATTATTCAGCAACATGCCAGGTACTAGTTTTATTATCCAAGTTATTGTCTTTTTTTCTCCCTTCTCTTAAAATAAGATTTTAGAGAGAGAGAGGGCAAGAGTGGGGGGCCAGAAAGAGAAATAGATTCCCTGCTGAGTAGGGAGCCTCACGACATGGGGCTTGATCCCAGGACCCCGGGATCATGACCTGAGCCAAATGCAGAGGCTAAACAGACTGAGCCACCCAGGCGCCCCTATTTCCTTACGAGAATGTAGGCAACTAAATTCTCATGCCCAAGAATATTTTCATATGTACAGTTAAACACATGGTTATAATATGCTTAATTTTAGTCACCTTTTACGCTTTTACTATTAATAACTTTCAACATCTAATTTCTTACATTAAAAATGTTTTTTATATGTAATCTTATTTTGGTGAAAAGCTTTTTAATAAAAGGTTTCTGTGCTTATTCATGTATTTTTAACTAGTATTCTTTACAACATTTTACTTGTCTGATTTATAGATCTTTTACTTATTTATTTATTTTTTATTTTTTTAAATTTATTTATTTATTTGACAGACAGAGATCACAAGTAGGCAGAGAGGCAGGCAGAGAGAGAGGAGGAAGCAGGCTCCCGGCTGAGCAGAGAGCCCAATGCGGGGCTCGATCCCAGGACCCTGGGATCATGACCTGAGCCGAAGGCAGAGGCTTTAACCCACTGAGCCACCCAGGCGCCCCTATAGATCTTTTAAATGCAGGATATGAGATATTCATTTTTTTCCATTCATTTTTTCACTGAAATGACATTACTAGATGCAACAAATTTCTATTACTTTTAGAAACAACTAATAAAAGTTTATTTTTAATTACAGGAGTAATATGTGCTCATTATAGAACACTAATGAAATAGAGAATAAATAGGAAAAAGGGAAAAATTTCTGATTTTCATTATCATGGTATATTGTATATTGCTTCTGGATGCTTTTCTATGTACTTCTCACATAGTTAGGATCATGGTGTGTATTCACTTTAGAGGCTTGATTCTAATACTGTTGCATATTATTTATAAATCTTAAATGACTGTAGTACTGGTTATCTTTTAGACATACATACTGGAATATTTACAGATATTTGCTTCAAAATGTGTGTGGGTGGGAAATGGGCTGTCAATAAATTGGTAATATTGAAGCCAGTTGGTGGCTGTGTGGAAGTTCATTATACTGTTGTGCCTGTTCTTGTGTTTGCTCAAAATTTTCCGTAATAAAAAATTAAAAAAAAAAAACCTTGCAGTATCCATTATGATCTATCTTAATTTCTTTTCTTTTCTTTTTTTTTTTAAGATTTTATTCATTTATGTGACTGAGATCACAAGCAGGCAGAGAGGCAGGCGGTGGTGGTGGCCAGGGGAAGCAGGCTCCCCACCGAGCAGAGAGCCTGATGCAGGGCTCGATCCCAGGACTCTGGGATCATGACCCCAGCCAAAGACAGAGGCTTTAACCCACTGAGGCACCCAGGCACCCCAATTTCTTAAAAAAAAAAAGTTTTTAAAAATTTATTTGACAGAGCATAAGCAGGGGGAGCACAGGCAGACACAGAGGGAGAAGCAGGCTTCCCGTGGGGAGGGAGCCTGATGATGTGGGGCTCTGTAACAGGACCATGGGATCATGACCTGAGCTGATCAACTGAGCCACCCAGGCACCCCTAATCTCTTTTAGCTATTACTTGTATTAGGGCATTTCAGTTTTTCCCTGTTATAAATAACATTACTTTTAATATGTTTCAGATAGTTTCGTTGTGATAGATTTATATGAGTGGGATTATTAGGTCAAAGAGTATGATCATCTTAAAGGCTTTTGATGCATATGTAGTACTAAATTGCTTGGTGGAAAACTTTAGAAGAGTTTTAATGGATTTGTAATTGTTCTCATTGAGCATAGGAATGATATTGCAAGTTTATGCTAAAGTTTTTAATGAGGCAATCAAGGTTTATTATTAAGTGTATTGTAATAGATTATATTTTCTAACTTTTTTTCATATTCTTTTTTAGGAGTGCTAGTAACAATTCATATAGAATTAGTACTTTACAGTTTTATAGAGAGTTTTCATTTCCAGTAGATATTATAATCCGCAAACAGCTCTGTGAGCTAATAATTATAGAAATTCAAAACAAAATAGACTGTAAGCTTTAAAAATATAATTATAGGGCACCTGGGTGGCTTAGTTGGTTAAGCAGCTGCCTTTAGCTCAGATCATGATCCCAGGGTCCTGGGATCAAGCACTGCATCAGGCTCCCTGCTGGGTGGCTTAGTTGGTTAAGCAGCTGCCTTTAGCTCAGATCATGATCCCAGGGTCCTGGGATCAAGCACTGCATCAGGCTCCCTGCTCAGCCGAGAGCCTATTTCTCCCACTCCCTCTGCCTGCTGGTCTGCCTACTTGTGTTCTTTTTCTGTCAAATAAATAAATAAAATCTTAAATAACAAATGTAATTATATTTAGTAATTCCTGTTACCACTAGATGGCTCTCTCAGCATGTACTTTTAAGGAAAAGGAGCTAGTTTGTGGATGTTTTGAAATTCCCCTGTAGATCTAAAATTCATATTATTGAAGTTAAAAAAAAAATAATGGTTTGTATCAGATTGTGATAAAATTTTTGGAAGTAGTAAAAAAATTCAGGACGGAATTTATTACAGTGAGTTTTTAGATTACTTTTCTTAAAAGGAAAGGGGTATTAAATGGGATGGCATTCAGTGCCATACATAGTGTTTTTTTAGTTAGTATATTTAACATTCATTAAAATTTATTGAATTGAGTTATGCCTCTTTATTTTCTTGGGCAAAAGTTTTTTGCCAGCGGCGGGCGAACTAGGCTGTGGGATCCAGGCGGAGGCCGGGGTTCTGCGTCCGACAGTGGGTCCCTCCCGCGCGCCGCCGCCATGCCGGACAGCTGGGACAAGAACGTGTACCCCGAGCCCCCGCGCCGCACGCCGGCGCCCTCGCCGCAGACCTCGCTGCCCAACCCCATAACCTATTTAACGAAGGCTTTCGACCTCCTCGTGGACCGGCCCATAACCCTAGTTAGAGAGTTTATAGAGCGGCAGCACGCGAAGAACAGGTATTACTACTACCACCGGGAGTTCCGCCGTGTGCCAGACATCACCGAATGCCAGGAGAAGGATATCTTGTGCATGTTTGGAGCAGAAATGCAGTGGAGAAGAGACTATAAAGTCGATCAAGAAATCGTCAACATTATCCAGGAAAGGCTGAAGGCCTGTCAGCAGCAGGAAGGTGAGAGCTACAGGCAGAACTGTGCCAAGGAGCTGGAGCAGTTCACCAAGGTGACCAAGGCTTACCAGGACTGCTATCACGACCTGGGAGCCCATTATTCTGCCAGGAAGTGCCGGGCAAAGCAGAAGCAGCGGATGCTGGCTGAGAGAAAGGTGGCTAAAGAGGCTGCTGCTGCCTAAAGCAGCTCCTTGAGCACCTTCCTGAAACGATACTACTAAAATTAGGAGTTCAAATAAGAAAAAAAAAAAAAAAAAAAGTTTTTTGCCATACCAAAAAAGCAACATTTATTGCTAGGCTCTTAAATGGTTTTATGTAAATCTAACTCTATCTCTAAAGAGTTAATGAGCAAAGTTGATTGAGGGGGCTCTATCTGGAGCTGTGGTCCCCTCAGTCAATTTGTTGTCTTAATGCAGCTGAGTTCCTCTGAGGATTAGAATTATTCTCTAGGGTGTGTTGTTCCCCTTAAGTGAGAATCAGAAGTTGAAATTGCTACATTTTGGTATTTTCGTTGTTTTACAATTTACTAATTATCTTGACAAAAACAGTAAGAGTGTCTTTGATTTCTGTCTTATTTGATCTCATTTGTATTTTCTTCCATTGATTTTTCAGTCTTATTAAATCCAGTGCTGGCTTCCTATAAAAAATGTTTGTATTGCCCCTTTTACTAACTTGAAATGAAAACTATTACCTATCTCCATAATTTCAAAAAATAATTAAAATATTTAATTATAAAGGAAAAATGGAAGGAAAACACTTTAAAAAAATACTTTATTTGAGAGAGAGAGAGAGAGCACAAGCATGCACACAGGAGGAGGACAGAGGGAGAGGGAGAAGCAGACTCCCCGCTGAGCAGCGCCATGGGGCTCCATCCCAGGACTCTAGGATCATGACCTGAGTGGAAGGCAGACAGTTAACTGATTGAGCCACCCAGCCGTCCTGGAAGGAAAGCACTTTATAAAAATTGTATATTTCAGTATGTAAATCCTCGAGCAGACCACCCTGGATGACACTGGAGATTGTCAAATGCTTGCACCTATACATAGAATAACTGTGAAAAGTGCTAAGCTGGGAGAGCTGATTGATAGATGGTTTATATTGGTGATTCAGATAACCAAGTGGCATCAATATTGGTGACATGATTTTTGAAAATAACGAACAGCTCTTAGTAAAGTTTTGACCAAAACAAATAGATTTATAGTAGGGTTGCATTCTGGAAAATTGTGGATACATTAATAACTATGAAAAAATACTATTTACCTATCAGTTAAGTTCTAGCCTTAGATATATTCAGTGGACCATTTGAAAGTCACCCAGAACATGTGACAATTCTTTGCCATACTGGATTGTTCCCTGCATTGCTGGACCTCTAGTATCCCAGACATATGCCCTTTTAATGCTAATAGAGCCTTCACTCCACTCCTCCCTGCATCAGACTCCAAAAATGCCTCCGTATATATCCAAAGGGCTCTCTAGGGGGCAGTACTGCTACCATTTTAGGATCTGCTGATTTAAAAGTATTCAACTATTTTTTTTTTTAAGATTTTATTTATTGGGGCGCCTGGGTGGCTCAGTGGGTTAAAGCCTCTGCCTTCGGCTCAGGTCATGATCCTGGGGTCCTGGAATCGAGCCCCAGGTCGGGCTCTCTGCTCAGCAGGGAGACTGCTTCCCTTCTCTCTCTGCCTGCCTCTGCCTACTTGTGATCTCTGTCAAACAAATATCTTAAAAAAAAAAAAAAAAATTATTTATTTATTTATTTGACAGAGGGAGAGAGATCACAAGTAAGCAGAGCAGCAGGCAGAGAGAGGAGGGGAAGCAGGCTCCCCACCGAGCAGAGAGCCCAATGCAGGGCTCGATCCCAGGACCCCGAGATCATGACCTGGGGTGAAGGCAGAGGCTTAACCCACTGAGCCACCCAGGTGCCCCATCAACTATTTTTTTTACTACATAGCTGTGTTGCTCATGGAACTTTAAAACCACAATAATTTAAATATCCTGAGTCCTTGATGTGTTTTTGAATAATTAAGAAGTTACAGAATTGTAATAAAAGTTGTTTGTTTAAGTGCATCATAGTTTTCTTGCCATTCTTGTAATCAGTAATTCTGTTTTAAAGTACCCAATATCATGCATTTTCTTTATTTTTTTCTACTTTTCCTGTTTAGTAACTCAGTATATACCTTTCTTTAATGTCAGCATTTAGTTAGTTGATAATCATACAATGTAACTTGTCCCCTTAAAAAACTAGTTTTTGAATTAGAAAGATAATTTAGTAACATTATAGAAACTTTGTAAAATGGAAGAAAAATTTCCTGTAATCTTGTTACTCTGACAGTAGTTGGTATTTTTTGGTGTTCTGTTCTGTGTGTATTTTTGACATTCAGAAATTAGTTTTGTATCTTTTTATTTAATGTGGCATAACTTTTTAATGTTATGTAACTTTCAACTGTTATTTTAAATTACTGTGTTTTGTTCGATTAGATTCCACATTTTCCTTCATCTAGGTTGTTTACATGATACAAATGATTATATATAATATATGTAGATTTATGTGTATATGCATGTGTACACGTATTGATAAATCTGTTTCAGTATATTTTTATTTTTTCTTTAGGGTACATCTCAGAAGTGGGATCATTTATTGGTCATTAGGCTTGAACATTTTGGTAACTTTCATGCAGTCAAATGCTCTACCCCTGAGCTATAACCCCCTATTTTGGTAACTTTTATGTATTGCTAAATTGACATTTAAAAAAAGCTAATCCAAAAAACCCCAGCTGATCCATATAATATTGCTATCAATATATATAAGACGTCAGTATGTAAAAGTATTAGTCTCACCTCCTCTTTTTAAAATTTAACTTTTAAATTATTTACATTTATTTGACTCAGTGATATTGAACATTTTTTATGTTTGTGAATTATTTCTATTTTCTCTTTTGGAAAATACATGATCATGTCCTTTGACTTTTTTCTTGAAGATTGAATTGGATTTTATTAAGTAATTCATGAACTGGACTAGTAGAAAGGAGCTCTGAGGAGGTGTCCAGAATGGAAGGTGTTTATAGGAAGGAGGATGGGCAAGGAAGTTATTAGCAAAAGAAAAGATTGTTCCTGGACAAGACACCTTTTTTTAGGCAGGGAGGGAACAGTACCTCACTAGTGCTGATCAGAAAATTTCAGGTTGGCTTCTAAAAAGGTTACCTTCCTGGGACAGGTTGAAACTGTAATGAACTCTTGGTTTGCTGCTGTGGGGAGCAAATGACTCCAATGTGGGCTTGTATTTTTTCCTTTTTTCTTATTTTTTAAAGTTTATTTGTTTAAATGATCTCTACCCTTAACGTGAGCCATAGGCCTCTGAGCTCAAGCTCCATTGTCACATGCTCCTCCTCAGACTGACTGAGCCAGGCTCCCCTGGGCTGGGTTCTTTTGTTTTGTTTTGTTTTGTTTAAACATCAGGTAGCATATTTGTCATGGGAGTAAATCTGATTTAACAGGGTAAATACACCCACTGAGCTGTGGAGGGAAGTGTCACTAGCCTGCATAGACCCAATCAGTCACCCTACTCTCAAATTTTAAGTTTAGATTTCATTTTAGAAGAAGCAGGTAGTGTGTAATTCTGGAGGCCTTCCTGAGGCCCCCTCCCATTATGTTTCAGAGACATGCAAATTTGGACCCAGATGATCCTAGGCTCTTCATTATTATTTCTTGCTTTGTCCTTTTACTGTTGCTCTGTTGGGTTCATGGTGTTTGTTTTCCCTTCTCATTTTGAGTCAGACCTTTTACATAATAAAAATTATTAATGTTTCTTACATTCATTTTTGTGGCAGACATTCCTTTGCTGTCTTTTATTTTTGTTTTTTAATACATTTAATTTAATACATATAATACAATTGAAGTTTCATTATCCACCCGTAGATGATAGTATGTGATATCAAGGAAGTGTTGGAGAGTCAAGAAATCAGGATTCTGGAAGGAGATACTTAGAATACATATTATATCTGACAAAGCACTCCTATGCAGAATGTATGTTACGAATGCTTACAAATCATTAAGAAAAAGGCAGACAACTCAGTTTCTAAAAATGAGGAAAAATCCTAAACCACTACCACAAAGATACCCAGATGTCTAAACCATCTGGCAGTATGTATGCTGAATGAATGCAAACTGATTTTGTATTACCTGTGTAAGACATAAAAGCATATATTTTGGGTGAAGAATTATTTTATGGTAAAGCCACATTTATATTAAATTTTGGTCATCCAAGTGTAGTCAGTGTGATTGCTAGTATGGCCAGTTTAGATTTTACTGTACTTTTGTGGAAGATAGGTCAGTTTCTTTTTGCCTTATCCTGCTTTTCATAGGAAATGATTCCAGGTTCTTTGCCTTTTGACTATGATGTAAATTTTTACTACCTAGCTGGCATATTTCCTAGAAAAAATCCTTCATTAGAGATCAGTAATCTCGTTAGATCTTAATGTCTTTAGCATGATTAAGAAGTATCCTGGGTTCCAGTGACTCAGTCAAGGTATGAGAGAGAATGGGAGGAAAACAGAAAGGGTGAAAGTGTTGTGTCACACGAAAAAAATACATGTAAAAACCCCTACATAAAACACATAAATTCATGTGGTTGTTTTTCTTCTTCACCATGGGACATATTATGAATTCTTTTTATCCTTATAAATGGAATAATTACAAGAAATTCTTTCCTGCTTGTAACAAATGCCTGTTTTGGACATATTCATCTCACTTTATCTTGTTCAAGTCTCCCAACATTGTCATCTGTTACTGGTTACTCTATGTTTGGTTGTTCCCATGTTCTAGAATCTACTAACAAATATAGTAATGCAAACATAAATCTGTTCTTTCAAGGGATATATCTAGATATATAGATATATATATTTTAGTCAGCCCTTTTACATTCCCTGACATTTTTTCTAATTATATAATGCAGTCTATCCTTCTTGGAATCAATAACTTCTCTAATCGCCAACTCCCTTCTTACATACATACATACTCCTCTCCCCTCCTTCTTGAATAATAGCTGTTCATACAAGATTTGAATACACTAATCAACCTGACATAAAATTTATTTCCCTTTGACTACTTATCCAACTTTCAAAGGGTATTCCCTTTTTGAGGCAAATTCATACCTCAGGCACATTTTTTTCTTGTGTAAATATAGGGGTTCAGTATCTTCCCTTCCTCACAGGTCTCAACTTCTACCTCTTTGCCTTTGCTGAGGATACTATGTAGCATTAATGAATAGTCTTCCAGCTGAATAGTCCTCCTGAATTTGGGATCTTTCTTCTCAGAACCAACATCCCTTGAATTTGAGCATCTCTAATACATTCAAATCTCTTTTCATCTATGTACTCTTGTCATGATCTTTCCTTAACATCTATTTCGGTATTTCTGATTCAAGAAGACACTCCCCCGCCCCCAAACACCCCAGACTGTCAAACACACCCTCAACAACACACATTCTGACTTGTGACATTAGTCTTTTCAGGTATCTTGAATGCAAGATACAACGTTGCACTTACTTTCTAGCTTCTCAGTGAAACACATAGCCTATTGATAATACTGTAAGACTTTCTTTCCAGTATTTCATTGAGTGTGAATTTTGTCCTTTTCTGGAAGAACCTGAATGTGTATTGACTGTGCAACAATTGAAAATATTTGTTTGTAAATTCTGAACACATTTTCTGATTTACTGTTGCAAAAAACAGTTACAATATATTTATTGTAATTTGCATCAGTTACAGAGGATAGTATCTCGTACCTTTTTTAGGTTTACTTTTATGAAAAACTTTATTGCTGTGCTCCTCCAGTGAAAACAGTTTCTTGCCAGTTTTAAGTATTAGACAAGCCTTCTCTGCTCCTTACCTCATTATCTTTACCAGCTCTGTTTGGAGAATTCAAACTGATTTTATTATCCTAGCTAAAAACTTAATGAGAAAGGAAAATCTGTTCCCCAGATTCAAATACAGATTGCTTTTGCATGATCTGTAGTTTGAAATTAACCGTATCACAGACTTTTAGAGGGATAATTGAGAATTGGTATTAATAAAGATACATGGGGGAAAAGTCATGTAATAATATATTAATAGAGATGTTAAATTCATCTTTGTTTTGTTTAGATGTCCCTGGTAGATTTGGGAAAGAAGCTTTTAGAAGCAGCACGTGCAGGTCAAGATGATGAAGTTCGTATTTTGATGGCAAATGGAGCTCCTTTTACTACAGACTGGGTAAAGAATGATTTTAATGTTGTGCTGGTTTTTTTTTTTTTTATTCTTCTCATATATTAGTTTTTCCAGTTAAAAATTCAGTCAGTATTGTGTTTATATGTAGCAAAAAAATGGCTTTTTTTTGCAAATTGTAGTTTTAGAATTATAGCCATCATTTAAAGAGAATGTTTTGTATCTTTATGTATGTCATATTATATATATGACAACCTTATTTAGGTATTCTGTCCACAAAAGGGTTTTTCTTTTAAATTATGGAGTTCAATATTGTAGGGTGAATATAAAATGTAACTGCTTAGAATTTAAGTTAAAGGTCATAAATAGCACAGGTGGAATTTATAATTCAGAAAATAACAGCTGAAGATCCTGGTTAATGTTATAATTGCTTCCAAAAAGGAAAAATGTTTCCATTTATACTCTGATACTTATAATACTATTGCAAACATGACCAGAGAGGAGGAAAGGAATAAGAACATGTTCTTAGTAACTACAGAAGGCAGTTGTGAGGACAGCAAAAACCATAACTGTACTTAGTTCCCAGGGTGAGTCAAAAGAGATGGTCTTGGCAGCATAGAGGGTTAGGAATGTGGATTAACCTACCTACTGGTAACAATTAAAAATTTCAGATTTTAGCTTTTGTTGTTTTTGGCATATTTTTTTCTATGTTCTTCTTTATTTTTCATTAAAACAAAACAATATAAAATTTTTTATTATGGGAATTTCAAATATCTTTCAGCCAACTTCAAAAATGATCAGATCATGGTGAGTCTGTTTCCTCTGTAACCTCATCCACTTTCCTTGTTCTGTATTATTTTAAAGCAATTTTTTTAAAAAAAGATTTTATTTATTTATTTAACAGAGAAGGAGCACAAGTTGAGTGAAAGGGTAGCAGAGGGAGAGGGAGAAGCAGGCTCTTTGCTGAGCAGGGAGCCCAATGCAGGGATTGATCCCAGGACCCTGGGATCATGACCTGAGCCAAAGGCAGAGGCTTTAACCCACTGAGCCACGCAGGCACCCCAAAAGATAAAGGCTTATTGATTAACTATTAGAAAAAAAAATCTTTCGTGCATTGATAAGTTAGAAAGAAAATAAGGGACTTCAACGTGAAAAACTAAGTGAACACCAGAACCTAAGGAAATTTCACTCTAAGAATATTTGTTGAAATCAGTGAATTTGCCTATTGGTTTTCCCACCTCACTGGCATGGGTTGCTGAAGACAGAAACCTGAGACTGCTCATAGTCTCCTAGGAGATCCTCTCCTCTTAATTTAGGAATCCTAAAGAGCTATACCTTCTGTATAAGGTAAACCAGAAATACCCCCTCCCTCGTCTTGCCTGCTCCTGCCCCTGCCCTTGTTGCTAGGGTACTATAGGAAAATGAACTGCCTGGAAACAAGTCAACAAGTGGAGAAAGAAAAAAAATTATTGATGTGGATTTGGAGTCACAGCTATCCCTTGCATGCATTTGTGACCTGAACTCATAAATACTTGTGCATTCTGCAGAACTGTACACCAAAAATTGAATTTCAGGGGATCTTTGGACTTAGGGTTACCCCAGGGTCCTGGCAGAAGCAAATTAATATTCTTTCTGGGGGAATCTACATTCATCCCAGTATCCACAAATGAAATTCCAAGGAAAATGAATAGTCAGAAGTAACTAAATGCACAAGGACACAAGACAACTTGGACAATAACCCACTGAAACAACTAACAACAGAAACAGACTGACAAGGATTTTAGATAAAGTTTTAAGCAGATTAGGAATAGCTAAAGAGAAAATTAGTGAACTGAAAGATATGGGAAGAAAATCCAGAAAGCATTATAGAGAAAAATGGGTAGAAAATTTAAGATCTCAGGAGTCATGAAGGCTAGTGTGAGAAAATGTAACGTATCTAATTAGGAGAGTGAGAATAGGGAAATAATTTTAAGACATAAAAGATGTTTTTCCAGAACTGATAAAAGATTGCAGCTCAGAATCAAGTAGCCCAAACTAATCTCTAGGAGGATCAATTAAAGAAGTCCATATCTAGACACATCATAGTGATACTGTAGTATATCAAGACAAAAAGATCTCCATAGTAGAGGATTAGTATCTGTTAGAAGGATTAGTATCTGTAATACATAAGAAATTGCCATCACAGCAAAAAAAAGTCAAAGAAGACTGGGCAAATGACTTTATCAACTTTACTTACCAAAGAGAAAGTTCAAATGACCAGTAAATGTGAAAAGATGCTCAACTATATTAATAGTTGGACAAATACAAATGAAATCGTGAAATACTATTGCTTATCTACCAGATTAACCAAACAAATTCTAGCAGTATCAAACATTGGTGAGGATGGTTGTAAACGGGCGTAAACATTTTGGAGTACACTTTGGCAGTACCTAGTAAATTTAAACATGCATATATATGACTTGTGATGTAGCCATTGAACTTAAAAGAATTTTCTCCAAAGAAACTCTTGGCTCATATACTTGAGACATGTACAAAACTGTATTTAGTGTTAGCATTATTTGTAATCACAGAAAAAACTGGAAACTACCCAAATGTTCATCAGATTGGTTAAATTAATTGTGATTTATTTATTCAATAGAATTTTATAGAACAGAGAAAATTGGTGAACTACACTTATATTCACCAACATGGTATGAATCTTACAAGTATAATGTTAAACAAAAGAAGGCAAGTCACAGAGAAATACATGCAATATGATTATTTAAATAAAGTTGAAAGCAAGTAAAACCAAAGTATATTATTTAG
The DNA here is from genome assembly GCF_010015895.1 of Lontra canadensis. Lineage (NCBI taxonomy): Eukaryota > Metazoa > Chordata > Mammalia > Carnivora > Mustelidae > Lontra > Lontra canadensis. The sequence goes on from NW_022631006.1 coordinate 11,282,786, forward strand.
GGATATATAAGTGGTAAAAAACAAAACCAAAGCAAAGTAAAACAACTTTTACTACAAAATTCAGAATAGTAATTACCTCAGGGGCTGAGAGAGGGGTTTGTGATTAGGGAGTGGCATGTGGGAAAATTTTAAATTGCTGGCAGTGTTTTATTTTTAGACCGTGATTGTGTTTTCATGAGTGTTTGCCCAATTTTTTTCTTTAAACTATGTGTATGTGTGTGTTTTGTATCATCAACCAAAATGGTTGGTTCTCAAGAAGAAAAAAACACAAGTAAACCCTAATATTTTGCTGAGCAAAACTCAGGATTGCCCAATGGGTTGTTGAGAGACTTCATTAAATATTAGAATTTAAGAGTATAGAAAGGTCTTTTATAGGAAAATCTGATAAAGCATGGAGAAATGATTGTCCAGGAATCTTTTTTCTGCTAGAGTGACCTTCCATTAAAAATACAAGGTTTTTGAGAGTGACAAACCATAAGAGACTCTTAATCTCACAAAGCAAACTGAGGGTTGCTAGGGGGAGGGGAGGTAGGGATAGGGTGGTTGGGTTATGGACATTGGGGAGGGATGTGCTATGGTGAGTGCTGTGAAATGTGTAAACCTGGCGATTCACAGACCTGTACCCCTGGGGCAAATAATACATTATATGTTAATAAAAATAATTTTAAAAAATACAAGGTTTTTAATAGTAATAAAATAGTTATTTCCAGGGTAAATGATTTCCATTTTTACCATGTATTGAAAGCACATGCCTGGCTTTGTATTACTTGATGTGTGGCTTCAGGCAAAATAGTAACTTTTTAGTGCCTTACATTCTTTACTATCAAATAAGGATAGTAATTGTACTTTAAGAAGAGAGTAAATGAGATATAGTATATTTAAAGGTCTTCGAATAGTGTTTTAACAAAAACCTTAGTTGTTATTATTAAAGTAGGGGTCTTAGCAAATTTCATGTTCTAGTGAACAATTTTTTTTTTTTTTTAAAGATTCTGTTTATTTTAGAGAGATTGCTGTGTAAACATGGGGAGGAGCAGAGCGGGAGGGAGAGGCAAGGGGGAAGAATTTTAAGCAGATTCTGTGCTGAGCATGGAGCCTGATACAGGGCTCACAACCCCAAGATCATGACCTGAGCCAAAACCAAGAGTTGGATGCTCAACCACTTAACCAACTGTGCCACCCAGACTCCCCATCTAGTGACCTATCTTTGGAACATCAGTGCCTTAATAATCAGAGTTATAGGGACTTTTTATGCCTCTAAATGCATGTAACTTAATTCTAATTTCCACCTGTTAAACTATATGCCTCTGATAAGGTTCTTCACTTATATTTTAGAAATTCCCTTGCATATTGTGAATATAGTGTTAATGTAATGATGATACCACATGAAAGCAGTTTCAGGGAAAAAACTGGGTTCTGTTTTGGTTCTCTCCTGACTCACTTGGGCAGGTATACCTCAGATCAGATTTGTCCCTTGAAAAATGACTATATAAACTATTTAAAAAGATCATTGAATTGCTTTAATTAATTCCTACAAAACATTTTAATGTAAAAATCTACACTATTACATTTATTTGATATGAATTTCATAGATGAAAAGAAGTTTTGTGTGATTGATATGAGGAAAACATGCAGTGCTCAGATTTCTCAAATCTTGATTATCTCTAATTCCTGATTAAATTAATTTTGTTCAGGCTATTTATCTGTTAAAAAATAAGAAAGCAAGATTGAATTAAATGAAATACTGACTTTGCTTTCTTATTGAGAAGCGTATGAGGATTCTTGAAAGCGTCTATGAAGAGAATATAAGCATATGTTATTATTTTCTTGAGTTTTGAGTTACTATGTAAGCAGATAATCTTTTTGCTACGTAAAAGGAAAATATAGAGGGTAGTAATGGGAGTGTGTTAGAAATGATTATAAATGTGGATTTATTTTTTCTTGTGGGTTAGCTGGGAACCTCTCCACTTCATCTGGCAGCACAGTATGGGCATTATTCCACCACAGAAGTACTACTCCGAGCTGGTGTAAGTAGGGATGCAAGAACCAAAGTGGACCGAACGCCATTACATATGGCAGCTTCTGAGGGCCATGCCAGCATAGTAGAGGTTTTGCTTAAGGTATGTGTTCTCTTTTTGCATTCAGTTTTTGAAAGTAAGCCCGCAAAGGATTTATGGTTTTATAAGAGGGAGAAGAGAACTACTTTTATTGACTGTCTAGGTTTTTTTTCCCTGTGTTAGCTCATTTGTGTGTGTGTAAGCCCATCAGATGAAAATTATCTTCAAGTTTTCCTTTGTGGGAGAAAAAGAACTTCTAGGTGTGTTCTTAGTTAATTCAGACAGACAGATAGCTGATTTCTTAGACTTTGGTTTCCATTATATGAGGGTCTACAGCTTTATCTTACTGGACACAGTTAAAATGTTTATGGAAGGAAACACAAGGCTTGGATGATTAACAGACAGTAATACAAATAAGGATTTTTATTCTGGTCTTTAGATCAGCCTATCCAAAAGACATACAATGTCAGCCACAAATGTGAATCACATGTGATTCTAGATTTTCTATTAGCTACATTAAAAATAAAAACTAATTTTAATATTATATTTTATTTAACCTCATATGTACAAAATACTATCATTTCAACATGAAATCAATATAAAAATTATTAATGAGCTATGTTACATCCTTTTTTTGGTGTTAAGCCTTTGAATTTCAGTATATGTTTAAATATATAGTACATCTCTGTTGGGACTAGCCGTATATCAAGTGCTTAATAACCACATGTGTCCAGTGGCTGCCATATTGGACAGTGCATCCCTGATAGCTCCCTTTTGATTATTTATATTGTACTGGTTTTGAAAGCAAAGGATATTTTTATACAAATAAGGAACTAGAATTAAAGCGTTCTGGAAGAATGCTCATCGTTCACTTTTTTTTTTTTTTTTTTTGAGAGAGAGCATGCGCATGAGCAGATGGGGGGGGTAGAGGCAGAGGGAGAGAGAGAGGATTTCACACACTGCACAGAGCTTGATGCAAGGCTTGAAATCAGGACCCTGAGATGATGCCCTGAGCAGAGATTAAGAGTCCGATGCTTAACTGACCGAGCCACCCAGGCACTTAAACTTTACTTCACTTCTTATGCCATTCTGTCCCCTGGTGCTCACAGCTTGGTGACTGAAAAAAATCTTTGCTACACTCCTAAGAAATTAGAAAGAAAACAATTAGGAAAGTTAACATGATAGAAAGCTGATTAAGTGACATGTGTGGAGATTCGTACAGATAATTCAACACAAAAAATAGAGAGCTGATCATGTTGATAGCAGATTCTTGCTTTAAAGCATAATGGCTGGTATTTTTGTATTAGAAATTCTTTGTATTCTGTATTTTAGAAATCTCTCATTTTTCAATATTTTTATAGCATGGTGCTGATGTTAATGCGAAGGACATGTTGAAGATGACAGCTCTACATTGGGCCACAGAACACAATCATCAAGAAGTGGTGGAACTTTTAATCAAATATGGTGCTGATGTACACACGCAAAGTAAATTTTGTAAAACTGCATTTGATATTTCAATAGATAATGGGAATGAAGATTTGGCAGAGATATTGCAGGTAACATTTTAATTTGAGAAAATAAAATGATCTCTGTCTTGTGAATGATTTGAGCTATTTAACTTTTGGCTTTTCATTTTGGACTTGGTTATTTTGGACAGTTATTTTTCCTCTTTTATTTCCTCTTTGTTCATTTACTATTCATTTTTCTGATTGTAAGACCATAGTCTTTATATGTAATATTAGAAGATTAGATAAGGTGATTACTTTCTGTGTTTTTAAGTTCCTAAATTCGCCTTCTGGACATTTTATTCTATTATTTTTATTGCATATTTGGATATAGTATGGTTTTCAAAGTCTGTTAGACTTCCACTAAAATTTTCTTTTAGTGGCTATAATACTGTCCCCTGAGTGACATAGTCTCTATCACTTTGATTGGTTTCTTTTATTTTTAATCACCCTCAAAAAAAATCTGGAAGCGTAGTTATTTATGGCTTTTGGGCATGTTTCGTTTCTATTTATTTATTTATTTATTATTATTATTATTATTATTTTTTAATATTTTATTTATTTATTTGAGAGGGAGACAGTGAGAGAGAGCATGAGTGAGGAGAAGGTCAGAGAGAGAAGCAGACTCCCCGTGGAGCTGGGAGCCCGATGCGGGACTCGATCCCGGGACTCAAGGATCATGACCTGAGCCGAAGGCAGTTGTCCAACCAACTGAGCCACCCAGGCGTCCCTGTTTATTTAATTATTGAAGGCAGGGGCAGATGGAAAGGGAGAGAGAGTCTTAAGCAGACTCTGCACTTAGCATGGAGCCCCACACAGGGCCTCAATCTCACAACCCTGAGATCATGACCTGAGTCGAAACCAAGAGTCAGATGTTTAATTGACTGCGCCACCCGGACCCCACGGAGCAAGTTTTTCTAATAGCCAATACTGTTTCTTTTTTCTTCGGCTATACAACTTTGATATAAATTATCTTTACTCACTGCCTCTTGCCTATCTTCTTGTTCTCCATCCCAGTAGAACCCTTAGTTAAGACCATCTGACTCTATTGAATTTCAGCTAGTTACTTAAAATATTTTATATGTCCAGGAAAATGATTATTGTGATGCCTCTTGTAGTTCTTTCATTCTTAGGAGTATAATTTGGGGGCCAGGGTTGAAGATTGAAAACAGTTAATTAGGAAGGACATGCATTATATGTATAGTGATATGTATATTGTTGAATATAGTAGAGGAAATATTTAAGTAATTTGATTTCTGTAGCCACAGGGCAGCAAAATCTTTCAACTGTGCTCTATAAAAAGCCTTCCAGATATCACTTTCTCTTCTCATGGGATTTTGCTGCTTTTTACCCTACAGGGGAATTAAGATGTAAATTCCTGTCTGTGATTTACCAGTGCAGGCTTAGTAGACCGTATACAAAGATTTCCATTTGTTTTATACGATTCTTCTTAAGTTTTAGAATTTCCTGTATGTTTATGTTTGTACTACATTGTGAATCTGTGCTATACATTCCAGCTGTAATTCTGAAAACGCCATGTTGATTTGTGCCCTAGATTGCTATGCAGAACCAAATCAACACAAACCCGGAGAGTCCGGACACTGTGACGATACACGCCGCCACACCACAGTTTATCATCGGACCTGGAGGGGTGGTGAACCTAACAGGTCTGGTATCTTCAGAAAATTCATCCAAGGCAACAGGTATTGAGATGCATATAGGATAGCTGTTGGGACTTTATGCTTTAGTAGGTATCCTCCTTGTAAGAAAGAAGTGTTGGAGAATGAGGGTAAGAGTATATCCATCACCTTGGTTTTCTTTGGTATCGGCAAAAACCAGTTTTTAGGAGAAACAAGAATTTGAAGAAAGGTGATATTGCAAAATTTACTGCAATATTATCTTCTAAAAAGTAATGCTATCCAAGCCTGTTTTTCACAAAACGATGATCCAAGCTTCATTTAAGAGTTGAATAAAGTAAAACAGAGCATCAGAAAAGTGCATTAGCTTAAGTTCCTTTAAAATATAAATCTGTCTTCTCTTTTGTCACAGATGAAACCGGTGTATCTGCAGTTCAGTTTGGAAACTCATCTACGTCAGTATTAGCTACGTTAGCTGCCCTAGCTGAAGCGTCTGCTCCGCTGTCTAACTCTGCAGAAACGCCAGGTTAGAGAAATAAGGCAATGTGCATGTTAAAAGTTGGAGACTCAGATATTTGCAAAGGCTAGGAAGGTGATATAAAAGGCTAATGTGAGCAGATTTCCGATGACGGCCTCCTGAAGACGGGAGCCCAGAGCAGGGGGGCATCTGCTGTTTAGCTCTAGCCAGTTATGGTCCTATGTGCGGTGTTGCCAGATTCTGTCTTTAATGGAAAGCTGAAAATCTGGATTTTTAAAAGAATGTTAAAACTTGTCAATTAATTAAAATCTGATTAAGATTAAAAACAAACTTGTGTGGTTCACAGAAAAGCATGTCTCCATACCCAATGGCCTTTGTTTTCACTAGTCTGTAACTTTTTATATAAAGTAGATAAATAAATACATATATGAACTTGCTTTTTCATAATTTTTAATTTTTGTCAGTTCTATTAGAATGATATAGAATGTTATGGACTGACAGAACTGGGAAGTAGCATGCCCGCATCACCATTAAAGGATAACCTGATGGTGAACGATGAAAACAGTATCAATAGCTGGTTTAGACCAGGTTTTACTTTGACACGTAAACAAAATAGTTCCTGCTATAATTATTATGTAAGTAAATGTTTTTTTAATTAGGGAATTTAAAAAACGTCATAAAATTATTATTCTTACCATAGTTTAGGCCATTATATTTGGCTTTTAAAAGTGCTTATAAAAGAATAATTTGTTATCACTCATTATTTAAATTTGTGTTTTTTTTTTCAAATTGTGCCCAATAATAATAGTAACGACAACAGATCATTGAGTGCTTACTTGTGTGCTGTGCCCTGTACTAAATGTTTTACTTATAATCTCACTGACTCCTCACCAAAAAGCTTGAAGATCTATATTACTGGATTTGACTCTTTAAGGTGCTACTGATTGAAAGACGTGGTTTTTTTCAGGGATAAAAATGTACCTATTGGGACGCCTGGGTGGCTCAGTTGGTTAAGCGGCTGCCTTCAGCTCAGGTCATGATCCCAGCGTCCTGGGATCGAGTCCCACATCGGGCTCCTTGCTTGGCGGGGAGCCTGCTTCTCTCTCTGCCTCTGCCTGCCATTCTGTCTGCCTGTGCTCGCTCTCTTTCCCTCTCTCTCTGACAAATAAATAAAATCTTAAAAAAAAGTACCTATTTTTCTCTTCTTTTTCTCTCTCTCTCCTACTCCTTTCTTTACTAACTAGTGATAATAAACATTTTATCTATTCTACAGCTTCTTTAGCATCACAATCAGTTTTGGAATCTAAGCCCTTTCAGATCACTTTTGGCTGTTAGCAGTTATGTGCAGCAGCATATTGGATTTGCTGCTTTTATAACCTGCACCTAGATGTCTTCAGCATCTTTGTCATTGCATGAGCATAGCAAAGAAAATTAATTTTATTGGTGGTTTCTATTTCGGTAAACTTTCTAATTTTTTGTCTTTAATTAAAGGATGTATCTCTGAAAATTAAGCAACTTTTCTTGAAGGTCAGCTGAAATTTTGACATTTAGATGTTTGGCTCCATGAATTAGTCATGCCAACTTCTCTGACTTCTACTTTTGAAAATGTTATATATGGTTTAGTCTGAGAGATAAGAATATCAGTTGACTTTTATCACATGTGATTTACAATCTTTTGTGAGTGCAGTAATTTTTCATTTCACTGCTACGTCATAGTGGAATCTTTTTGAAGATATTTTAAGAGCTTGAATTAAGTTAAAGTTCAGGTGAGTACATTGCCACCAGTGTAAATAAGTCAGCTGAGGTGTGTAATCAGACAAGGAAATATCTTCTCACAGATCAGTTTCCACATGCTCACACTAATTATTTCTCTGCTTCATGGCTCTTCAGTTTCTCTTAACATCAATTGTCAGGCTCATCCTGATTTTAGAAAATATTTACATATATTTTTTCAAGGACATCCTAGTTAGGATCTGGGAAGTAAAGTAGTACTCTCATTATTTTTTTAAAGATTTTATTTATTTATTTGACAGACAGAGATCACAAGTAGGCAGAGAGGCAGGCAGAGAGAGGGGAAGGGAAGCAGGGTCCCCACTTAGCAGAGAGCCCAACGTGGGGCTTGATCCCAGAACCCTGAGATCAGGACCTGAGCCGAAGGCAGAGGCTTTAACCCACTGAGTCCCCAAGGCGCCCTTAGTAGTACTCTCATTTTATATGTGATGAAGAGCTGAGATGTATGAGTTTAAATAATTTTTCCCAAAGTAGCATAACCATTAAATGATGAACAGAATTTTGTGCTCAAGGTCTGATTGATTCCGAAGTTGTGTGACTGTGACCACTATTAATATATTGCAGTTTCTTGGTGATCAGTGGACTGGTCTCTTCTACAATGTTTATAATTTGGTTTGTGATACAAATAACTATTTATGTGATTATCATTTTGTCTTCTACCAAACAAAAGCATCACTATTTTTGCCTTTCCTCCTGAGGTGTGTCTGTTGAAGCAGTCTGCTGAAATAAATGTTTTGTTCCCTTGTCTTTCTTTAATGGGTGGGATGTAGGGATTTAGATAGATGAGAACTCATTCCAGTTGATTCCAATTTGGAAGTTATTCCAAAATGAAGATTAAAAAAAAGTAAAAAAAAAATTTTTGGGGGGAGAGATTGCAGCTGCTTTTTTTCTTCATGAGGAAAATCACAGCCATGTAGTGGTATACTCTTTATTAATGAACAGAGGCGGTTACGTTACCTCTTTCTACCAAAGCTTATAGCCCCCTCTGTTACAGGTATTCTCTTTTTGAAAAATCAAAACTTTAGGAAACTCACACTCTTACTCCCTTTCTTTTTGCTTTAAAACAAAACAAAAATGTGCAAACAAGAGTTCTTGGGAGGATAGATCATGTTTTGGGTTAAAGAAATAACTCAGAGCTGTTCTTGTGCTAAAATTTCCACTTATATACATTTGTAAACAGCTATTCATTTATATTGAGAAAAATTATTTATTAATGCACTGAACAGATTTTTGTTGAGTGTCTCTCATGACCTGGTTACTCTTCTTGGTGCCAGAGAGAAAATAGTGAACAATCAGGTTCAGTCCCAGCCCTTGTCAAACATGTGGTCTTTGGGTAGAACAGGATGTCCAGCAGTTACCCAGGTAAATAACTGCGATCAGTGCTACCTGTAAAGAAGGCAGGATTTTCACCTAGTCTGGTGGCTCAGAGAGACTTCCTAGAGGAAGAGATATTTTAAAATAAAGATGGAGTAGGAATTAGTAGAGCAAACACTGGAGGGAAGAACATTTGAGGAAGAGGGACACTTGTAAAACTTTTGAGGTCAGGAGGAGCTTGTCCCTTTCAGGGCACTTCAGAGGCCCGTGTGGCTAAGCCCAGTGAGTGGGAGAGTAACTCCTGGTGGTTGAAGGTAAGGTATGAAGGACTTTGAAAATGATTATGTAGGCTGGCTCTGAAAAGGCATTCAGTTAGGACTCTTAATGCAATCAACTGGGAAGAGATAGTGGTGGCATGGATCAGGATTTGGCAAAGAGACACGAAGTGAAAAGATTTGAGACTTGTTTTTGTAGAATTGGAAGTTGTAATTGATTAGATGTAGGCCTTACATCCGCAGTGTAGTTTGTCTGGTCCTTTTATTTTTTATTTTTTTTTATTTTTTTTTTTT